>NW_012105809.1:685929-720352 GCF_000951045.1 Mandrillus leucophaeus
GTATTGTGCACCAGAAAAAAATGTTTAAAAATAAAGATCATGGCCGGGTGCAGTGGCTCACGTCTGTAATCCCAGCACTTTGGGAATCTGAGGCAGGTGGATCATGAGTTCAAGAGATCAAGACCATCCTGGCCAACATGGTGAAATCCCGTCTCTACAAAAAGTACAAAAATTAGCTGGGTGTGGTGGCACACGCCTGTAGTCCCAGCTACTCAGGAAGCCGAGGCAGGGGAATCGCTTGAACCCAGGAGGCAGAGGTTGCAGTGAGCCGAGATTGTGCCACTGTACTCCAGCCTGGTGACAGAGTGAGACTCTGTCTCAAAAAGAAAAAATAAAAATAAAAAATAAAGATCATATAAAATAGAGAATGCATCTCCAAATTATCTTTTTCTAAGAATATGGATCTCCACTGTTTTAAGAAAAGACTTTTGAGTCTGTATCCCAGCATAGAATTGAATGTGTAGTTCAAATCTCTGAACATGCTGATTTAACCCTCAGTTGGAGGAGGAAGAAACTGCCCAACTTCATCTTCAAGATTCATTAATATAGAAGAGGAAAATAAATCACACAGACAGTGTTAGAAAGTTGGATGACCTCTTGAAATGAAATGATATTGAAAATAATTTTCAGAAAGTATTTTATTTCTGAAAGGTGGCTAATGATAATGCAGAAGCCAGGTTAGTTGAAACAGTAGTTGGAAAGTTGATTAGTCTTCTCTGTACTTTCCAATTACAGAAAAAGGTAAGTTTTTTCAAAAGTTCTTTGAAGCTGACTAATAGGAACTAAAATACGTAGTTTTGTTAAGTGGTGAAAGGAGGAAATTGGTTCCATAATTTTAGAAATAGTCAAATATTATAGGTGATATCAATTTTCAGCATATACAAATATGACGAAGAATCTAGCTATCTTGTAATTAAAATGTTCAGACTCATATTTTTTAACTTGTCTAAAAATGTATCATTAACTAACTTTAATAGAAGAGCCACAAATATGTATTCACTTAAATAGAGATCTTCAATGTGTATTAAATATAAAATTGAAAATGAAAGAAAAAAGGACAAAATTATTATGAGATTTTGAATTTCAACAGTCCACTCATACTAATTTACATCAGTAGGAATATTTGTCAAGATATACAGGACTTGAAAAAATTGTCAGTCAACTTGAACATTTTACATTCCACATACAAAAGGCTCAATACACATGAGTTTGAAGTGCATATGAAAATGTCTCCAAATAGAATGCATTTTGGGGCTTACGTCTATTCTTAATAAACTTAAAATAATTAAACATATAAAGTTATTTATATTCTTTGACTTTAATATAATTAAACTAAATATTAATAACAGAAAGACACCTTTAAAATCACTAAGTATTTATAAAATATACAGCACATTTCTATGTTTTGTTGTGGGTCAAAGAAGAAATCAAAAGAGAAATTAGAAAAATAAATTACAAAATCTAAGGGAAGAAGGTCACAAATTACCTACAGAAGGTACAAAAAAGAGGGACATCTTGACTGATCCAACAGACATTAAAAGAATAATAAGGAAATTCTAAGGAAATAATTACAATAAATTAGAAACTTTTGATGTAATGGAAACATTCCTTGAAAGACAAAATTCACCAAAACTTACAAAATAGGTAACCTGAATAGCTCTTTAACATAAACATATTAAATCTATAATTTAAAACTTTTCATAAAGCCAAACTAATGATCTTTGCTTTTGGATTCTTTCAAAATATGTAAAAGAAATAATATAAATTCTACGTAATCTCTTCCAGAAAACAGAAGAGAAAACATTTCCCAGTGCATTCTGTGAAGCTCGTATTACCTTGATACCAAACCAAACAAATTACAAAAATGAAAACTACTGATCAATATCCATTACAAATATAGATTTTAAAATTATTACAAAATTTAATAGGACAGGTCCAACAATACATAAAGAGATGATATATGATGCTCAAGTGGTTCAACCCTGAAATGCAAGTTTGGAGTGGCATTAAAAAGTCAGTCAATTTAACGTAATTTCCATGTTAGTAACCTAAAAGGAAATATGACTATTTTAACAATATAGGAAAACTATTTGATAAAAATTAACATCATTATATATACATATATATGAACTCAGTAAAAGGGAGATGTAGAGGAATTTCCTCAATGTAAAAAGGGCATCCATAAAAACCTATAGATTACTTCAGAATTAATAATGAAACTCTAAATGTCTTCTTTCTAAGATAAGAAACAAGGTAAGTATTAGGTTGGTGCAAAAGTAATTATGGTTCTTGCAATTACTTCCAATTGAAAAAAACAGCAATTACTTTTGCACCAATCTAATATGTCTTCTTTTTTCACTTCTACTTAATGTCGCAATTTCAGTTCTAGCCACTGTTAAAAAGTAATAAATGGCTTTAGTTTTAAAAGATATATGATTGTATATGTAACAAATCCTATGCTGTCTAGGAAAAAATGCTATTAATAAACATATTCAGCATGTTTACAGGAAATTAGGTAGATATAACAAATCCATATATTTCTATCTATTAACAATGATATTTTAGAAAATAATTGTAAAAGAAAATAATTTACAGTGTCATAAAAATATGAATTACTTTGGGATAAATTTGACAACAAAATTTCAGTTTTATTAAAAGCTGAAATGCATTGCTGGATTATTTTTTAATTTAATAGATGGAAAATAAACTATACTCATGGATTAAAGTGTTTACTACCTTCAAGATTTCTTAATTTTCCTCAAATTGATCTATAATTTCAAAGTGAGGCCAACTAAAATCTCAGTGTGCATTTTTTATATAGACAAGCAGATAATAACATTTATATATATAAAAAGGGACCAAAAATATCCAAAACAACTTTGGTAAATAACGATGATGAGGAGCATGCGCTACCATATTTTAACACTTATTGTAAAGGTACAGTAAGCATGACAGTATAGTTTTGTTATACAGATAGTCATGCTGATCAACGGAACAGAATAAAGAATTCAGAAATAGACTCCAACACAGACTTCCAATTTATTTTCAACAAAGACAAGGGAATTTAATATGTAAAATTACATTTTTATCAACAAATCCTGCTGTGACAGTGTATATCTGAAAAAACCTTGTTTTTCAATCAAAATGCATCACAGATTAAATTCAAGAGCAGAAACATACTAAAAAGAAACTAAGAGAAAAAATTAGTGACATTTGACTATATAAAGATTACTCATATAGGCCAAAATGTAATGAAACACAAGTGGAACAACATAGAGAAATTGAATTTGTCAAAATACACAGTCAAAAAAGTGAAAAGGTAAGCACAGTTTGTGAGAAAACATTTTTAACATATATATCCAGATAAGACTCTTTATCTAGAACATATTAGAAACACATATATCTCAAAAATGCAAAGTGAAATCACCCAATTCACAAAAAAAGGAAACAGTTGAACAGACATTTCATGAAGCAAAATATATGGATGGCAACAAAGCCCATTAAAAGATGTTCAGGCTGGGTGTGGTGGCTCACTCCTGTAATCCTAACACTTTGGCAGGCCGAAGTTTGGGGATCACTTGAGTCCAGGAGTTCAAGACCAGCCTGGGCAACATTATAAGACTCTGTCTCTACAAAAATAAAAAAAAAAATTAGCCAAGCATGGTGGTGCATGTCTCTGGTCCCAGCTAATTGGGAGGTTGAGGTGGATGGACCACCTGAGCCCAAGGAGGTTGAGACTGCACCTCAGCCATGATCCTGCCACTGCACTTCAGCCTGGGTGACAGAGCAAGACCCTGTCTTAAGAAAAAAAAATTTTTAAACATCATTCATTATTAAGAAACTGCAAAATAAAACTAAGTGGTCTTCAACTACACACCTACTAGAATGATTAGATTTAAAACTTTGGGCATAGCAAGGGTTGCTAAGAATATAGTACAACTTGAACTAGTCTACACGAAATGGTAGAACCACTGTTGCAAAGGGTTTGATGACTTGTTAAAAAAGTTAAACATCTATCTACCATATAACCGCGACATTCCACTCATAGGAGAAACCTAAGAGAAATGAAACTGTATGAGCAGAGAACAAGTAGTACATGAACTCACAACAGCTACATTTTTAAGAGTCAAATATGTTCAAGAAATTAATTGTTCAATAACAGGCAAATGGATAAACAAATAGAGTATAATAAAGTGTACGGTAAATAAAAGGACCAGAAGCATCACGGTATGGTATACTGGAATAAACAGCAAATTATTGATAGATGAAAAAACCATACAGGAATATGAAAATAAGGTAAACAGTAAGTGAAAGAAAGGTAGATCAGGCCAGGCGCAGTGACTCACGCCTGTAATCCCAACATTTTGAGAGGCTGAGGCGGGCTGATTACTTAAGGTCAGGAGTTCAAGACCGGTCTGGCCAACATGGTGAAACCGCATCTCTACTAAAAATACAAAAATTAGCCAAGTGCGGTGGCATGTGCCTGTAATCCCAGCTACTTGGCAGGCTGAGGTGGGAGAATTACTTGCACCTGGGAGGCGGAGGTTGCGGTGAGCCGAGATGGTGCCATTGCACTCCAACCTGGATGACAGAGCAAGACTCTGTGTCCAAAAAAAAAAAAAAAAAAGTAGATCAGAAAATGGGGTCTCTAGTATGTATTTTCATTTATACAAAATTTCTTTAAAAACAAAATAATCTATAGTGACAAAAGGTGTAGCAATGATTGTTTCAGAGTAGGAGTTGCGCGGGGGCAGGTAAGGAGGAAATGCAGAGGAGAGGGAGAAAACTTTTGGAAGTGAAAGAAATATTTATTATCTTTATTGCGGTGATAAGTATTATAGGTTTACACATATTAATATTCATCAAATTGTACATATTAATTATATGCATTTTATTATGTTGTGATAAGTCAAGTTGTAAAAGGTTGATACAGGATGGGGACAATAGTAGGTGCCATAAATTGACCACGACTAGTTGTGAGTTGATAACTGCGTCTTGTAAGTTATGGGTGCTGAATTAGTCGGGGTTTTTTTGGTCATTGTTGTTTGTTTCTGTTTTTACCACTTAGCTACTCTGTCCAACAAGACATGAGTTACCTTATTGATGATCACCTAGATGACATTTGGGGAAATCAAGAGCCTAGGGTAGGCCTCAGATTGTTTCGAATACTGAAATAAATATTTTTCTTCACCTTTCCTTTTTCTGGCAATATTACCCAAAGTTGCAGTTTGGTGAATTATTTTAGTTCCCTATGTTGGTTCAGAAGACCAGACATGGAAGCTACATATGAGATCCTTTGTGGTTACCAGGTTTAAATGCCTTCCAATTCCTACTGAGAAAGACGTCAGAGATGTTTATGGTTCTCCTGAAGAAAATTTCTCTGTTGTCAGAGAAGACCTTCAAAGGTTTTCAGGGACTTCCCAGAAAGCATTCAGTTTTGAAACAAAGTGCACCCATTTAGGCAGCCATCTACGTTTGAGGCAGCTGACAAATTAACCAAGACATTAAAGAGAGAGTTACTTAGAAAGTTGAGAAATGGATTTAAAACCTCCATTTCCATTATGGGTAACATTACTTGAGTGGTGCCATCTTACTAGCTAATGTTTGGGGATTATCTCCTGTGTAATGAGCTGAAAACTCTGTGCTTCATAAATGCTTATAAGTGTTACCTAACTTAAACCTCTCTAGCAACCTACGATTTAGGTCATTTTCATATCTCATTTTACAAGTAGGGCAATGACCAACTTGTAACAGTTAAGTGAATTTCCTAAATTGATGGATAGTAAAATAACGCTAGAAAGGTCCCTTTCTCTTAACCTTTTTTTTTTGGAGAGGGGCGGGGGGCTTCCTATGAAGAGATATATTGGATTTTCTCTCCCCTAGACAAGATGGATTATGTTTATGGAGGCTAGGCTCTGTCTTTGGTAGTCCTGGGGTGATGAAACACACTTCCAAATAGGCTGGCGCTGGCGGATAACTGCTCCTAAAGAAACATGACCCTGTTTATAAAACCCTGAGGGTACCTTCATTCAAGTAGTTATGCACAGAGGAGTTTCCATGCTGAATCTGCATTTTGTGGCAAGTTATACGTAACTTCCTAGAGGTTTGATATAGGCAATATTTCTTAGGGAATGAACCTGAGAAGACCTGCATCAGAATCTCCCGCAGTGCTTGTTAAATCTAGAGATATGAAATCTACACTTCAGCATCATGACTCGACATCTCTGGCACTGGGGGCTGGATTGCTGAATGATAGCAGAAAACTTTTGTGTAGATTAATTAAAATACCAAAATGTAATAGGTTTTGAGGCAACAAACAACAATGTATCATGCATGTGAAGTATAAATTTCTTAGTTTATTTCAAATCAATTTTGATTTATTTCAAATCAATTAGTTTATTTCAAATCAAATTTTTCACTCATACTAGAGACTTTCCATAGAACTGAGACAGGTGGTGAGAATTTGCTCCAACAGGAAGTTTTGTCAGACATGGTCAAATATCAGTTCTGAAGTACTGACGTGTAGAATGTTGTAGTCAACATGACAGCAAGGCCATATGAAATCATTACCAGAAGAATAACCATAAGTCATGAGAGAAAAATATGATACAGCAAAGAAGACAATAAAATGATTAACCAAATTACTCTCCAACAAAATAACAAATAGCTATAAGTTGTGGAAGATGCAGTTTAATTATGTCTTAGTCTATTTGGGCATGCTAAAAATATTTAATAATTTTAGTCAGCAAAATAAAGACCCTTGTACAAATTGTCAACAAAAGATTTTTTAAAATTCTAGAAGTACTGAATCTGGCAGTTAGGTAGAGGAAATCATTGGTAATATTTCCTGCTACAAAACTCCAGAAATACTAAATATTCTATCATAAACTTAAGATTAAATGCATTGTTGACCTCATGAGAAAGCGCCAATATTTGCCAAGGACTAAATAAAGTAAGTTCGGAGATCAGAAGGGCAAGGAAAGCAAAACTGAAGTTTAAGGACTGCCTCAGAGCAAACACTGCGTCCAGATTCAATACTCTTTGGGACTAACTACCACAGAAATGTGGATGGGAAACAAAGCCTTGCCAAGGTGTCCCTAAGGTAGTGGCAGAGACAGGATGCAGACAAATTCTAGGCAGAAAAGGGCGGGTCTCAGACAAAACCCCACTCTCAAGCCTGAAACTGTGGCCCAAAGTGAGAACTTCCATCCCTGTTTTCCTGAGCCAACATTGCCTTTTCCAAAACCATCCAGGGCCCCACCCCACCCCATACTGTTTCTAGAAAAACCTCAGACTCAGCTGGCAGAGAGAGGAGAAGAAGCTGGATGTCAGAGAGAAGGGGCTTGACTTTTAAGGCACAACTTGACTGCATAACTTCAGAGAAGAATCTGGCTGGAGCTGGCCAGATTTCAGGGAAAGATGACCTTTCTGCTCTGTACCCTTTTCAGCTCGCCTTCCCGCTGAGAGCCACCTTCATCATGTGGGAAATAAAATTCCCCACATTTACCATGCTTCAGTTTGTTTGAGCAACCTCAATTCTCATAGACACCGGACAAGTGTTCAAGTGTGACTCAGCCACACTTGCCCTTCACCCTCGCTGGCGGAAGGCAGCCACTTCACACGAAAAGGCAGAGGGCCCAGTGAGCTGTTAACACTTTAGCTGCTCATCGATGGCAGAGATAAAAGAGCACTGAAACACTCTCTCTTGGGCTTTGGGGTTCATGGGAAACCCCTACCCCCAGAAGCTGCCTCTGTGCCTGCACGCAGTTTGCTCCCGTCGGCTCCCAAAAGTGCTCGTCCTGGCCCCTGCACCACAGGGACATTTGTTCTCATGTAGGCAGATATATAAATGTTGATGAGTGTTGAGAAGAAAAACTGTAGGAAGAAAGATAGGGAGTGGTGGAGTGGGGACAGGGTTGCAATTTTAAATAGGAAGCAAGGGAAGGCTCATGGAGAAGGCTGCATTTAGGTAAGTCTTCAAAGTGCTGGGAGAGGAATCTAATGAAAAACCTGATGCAGGAGTATTCTAGGCCCAGGAAAAAGGAGATGGAAGGCAATGTGAAAGGTCTTCCCTGGCATGATTAAAGAACAGTAAAGAGGAGAGTGTAAACTGAGGGCGGAGACAGGATGGCTGCAATGATGAGCTCAGAGACGTAAGGTGAACCAGAGGTAGGTCATAGGGAGTCCTGTGGGAGACTGGCCACAGACTCGAGCATCCAATCAGGGACACTTTTAAGAATGAAAGTGTGGTGGATTAATAATTTTGGCTGGAAAACTGGTGTGACTTGATTGCCCACACAAACTCATCTTTCTATAGTCACTGTAGGGACTTTACACTGATGGAAATGAAGAGCCACGGGAGAGTGTTAAAGAGGGATGGCAGGATCTGACTCCTGTGAAAAAGAAATCACTGATGGTTGTGTGGCAAATTGAATAAAAGGTACAAAAAGAGAATAAGGGAGCCTCAGTAAAAAGCTCCTGGGATGAGCAGCCGAGAGACATAGTGGGTTAGGCCTGGTTGGGATGGTAGCAGTGGAGGAGAAGAAACCAATTGGAATGGACATATCCTCGTTAGGGACATGTGCACCAGGGATGAATCTAGAGATTTAGGTACGAAATTTGAAAATGATGAATTTATAAGGAATGAGACAAACTATCACTTACTCTATTGTAAGCAACATCTTGACCAAACCTGGGAAATATTTTCCTCCTTTGGAATAACTACAAATGAGATTTTTGGAAACTTACATCGAGCTGTCAAATTTATATATTGTTTGTAGTTTATTTTTGACTTTCTTGAGCAAACTGGCACCACAGTGAAAGTTTCTGCTTTAGCCTTAACACTCAAGTGAATTGTCTATAAATGATTCATCATCTTGAAATGAGTGCTTATTTTTATTTACCTGATGAGTATAGGGATCTTATGAATATAAGCAATATAAATCAAAGTTTCAGCAAACTCGATATTTCCAGAAATTAAATTTCTGATGCAGAGCTAATGACATGGGAGTGCAATGTTACCTGCTTTTGTAAGTTTTCTCTGCTCTATCTGTTGCATTAGATTTCTGTGGGTAAAGGTGGGTGCACAGTGAATTCACAATCACCATTAAACCTTGCTTGATTTGGTGGCTAGACTCACTCACAAACTACAGAAGACAGCGGTGGGAGTTGAAGAAATACAATGAGGCTGGACAAATCCTTCAGGCGGGGTTACGGCAGCTTTGAAAGGTTACATGATTTGTCTAAGATAATTCATTACAAAGTAACTGTCGATAACTCCTGTGAAAAAGAGGTATATTGTCAGCTCTCTCAGGATCATTTTGTTTTTTATTTTCTTAGGGCTAATAAAGCTACCAACTTATTCACATTATTTTTTCTAATAAAAGTGAATTTGCAAGATGTTCCTATTTCTAAATTTCCTATGTTTAAATTAGGTACAGGGAAAAGTACAAGACATGGATGACATGATTTACCACTCTGTTCTTCCAGGCACTTTAGGAAGATAGACATGAACATTGCAGAATGATGATGATGTTAGTCTCAGAGCTGGGCATTCTTTGCTGTTCCCTTATTACATTTCCTGGTTAGTCTTTGCTTATTTTAATGACAGTCCAATCTGGTGGATTAAACTACTATGTATGTATCTGCTGCTGTTAACCTATTTAAGTTTAAATGTCAAAATCGTGTTAAATTCATGTTAAAATATTATGTTGTTTTAGTGTGTGCATGGGCAGGAAAGGTTGCAGGTTTTAGTATTTTTGGCTGGCAAAAAAGAGATGGGGCACAGGTTCCAGTTATATTTGGAATATTTTGAGCAGATTAGTTTATTTATATTTTTGGATTTTTAAGATGAGGTTTCACAATACTTATTTCCTTATAGGGATTATTGTTGTTGTTCAGCAATTTTGACATTAATGATGTATCTGTGAACTTTATGTTCACAAAATTACCGTCTACATGAACATATGCTGGGACATAAATACTATGGAATTATACATGAAAACAAATCAGTAATGTGATAAAATAAATGCTGAATTTTGTGTGCAATATGCTTTACCCAGGTTAGGAGATATTTTAAATTAAAAATGTATGTTTGGTCAGATATTCGTATTAATTTTTAATTTTACATAAGCCTGTTAAGTCTTTCCCCTCTTTGTATACCTACAATTAAACATGATGAGTAATTCACATCTGTTGCCTCCCTCTCTCATTCAGGTGTCTTTTGCATTCATATCATGTCCTAGATCTGAATGCTGCACTGCCTTGTTTTAATATTACTCATTATGTTCATTCATAAATTCAGATCTGTCAATCACTCTGTTATTCAGCTAATACTTACCGCATGCCTATTAAGAGTTGGGCACCATCAATAGCACTTTCAATTGACTTGCATAAATAATTTTAATACTTTTCTTAAATTTTTATTTTGAATCTTTCACTAAAGAGGTATTTGTAGAGCAATCATTAGGAGTCAAGTATTGTGAGAGTCACTCAAAGCCATTGCCTATTGGACAGAAATTGATTATAGAAGTATTGTAACATGTGACAAGTTTGTTTTCTAGAAAATTATCAAAATATATTTCATCATGACAGTTGATCACCCTTACCATACCTCTGTGGCATCTCCTGTATGTGTCTCTCTCCTTATTTAGATACTTCTTCCAAGGATACTTCCAATGCCCTGAGAAAAAGGGCAACGTCCTATATCTTTGTGTGGCAAATTTTGTGAGGCTTTTTCTACTTGAAAATAATTTCATTACCTCAGATTGAAATGACAATGACCTTTATATCAAATTATAAGATTAATTTTTATTGTCTAAAAATATTTCTCCAATAATTTTTTATTATCTAAACATATTTCTCCAATGACCTCTTATATCTAAAGTATCTGTAGAGTATCTGACCTTGTTCTTTGCTTGCTATTTTTTCCTGTCTCTCAGGATACTTTATAATTGTATCTTTTTCATTATTGTTCATTTTTATCTCTTAATCTGAGTTTCTATTTATTAAATTTTATAAGATTTATCTACATTATTTTCATTATTTGATAACAATTTTTTTCTTTGGTCTGTTAAAATATATTATCTAACAGAAAGTCCTGTTTGCTAGATATTGGCTTTCATTCCTCAATTATGTTCTTCATTTCTTCTCCAAAATGTATTACACACATTTGCAATTAAACTATTGAAAGCATTGCAAGTTGTATACACATGTGCCATTAATCTAGATTCTATAATTAAACATTCCTATATATGCCCTAGCACATTTCTGTCTATTCAGCCATTCCATCAAGCTTAGTTTGTTAAAAATACATATTTCTCATTTTTTTACATTTCTGCTGCCTTCTAGAATAGTTCCTTAATCTGATATTTCTACTTTCTAAAATGTTCTTTAACTTGATCTAAACTACCATATTTTTAAACTTTTATGTATTTATAGTTTATATTCCCCTTCGTTTTTCTTCATGAACCTGTCTTCTCATGTCAGATCTAATATCACACCTCCATTGTATCTCCTGTCACATTTGTATGATAGAGCTGCTGTCTCAGTATCCATTTTCAGGCCTGACATAAGTTGTTTCAAACCCATTAGCGTCCTGTCACTGTTGGCCTAGTTAAAGCTTATCCTCATTTGTGGTTATTTGCAAGATAGTCCACTCATTCCTCATTGCACAAACTCAAAGCTCAATACATCTCACACAGCTGATCAGGATCAAACCTACTGGTCAACATCAGAGTCATGTAATAAGTATCCACTTCTCACATGCTTTCTTTAGACTAGCTGATCCACAACCCACGGGAAAGCCTAAGAAATGACATCCAGGCACCGTGACACCCTGACACCCAAGTTTCTCCTTCTGTCTCGTTCCTCACCCACTGACTGAGCCTCTTGCCACCTCCAGACCTCCTGTCGGTCCCTGTCACACCCTAAACTCTCCAGGAACTTTAAGCGGTACATCTCTTCTGTTTCATGCAAGTCCTCTCCAAGGTGCAAAAATTGCCAGCCTACTACTGCAAAGGGAAGACCATGATTGCTCTCACTCCTCACATGAGAACTACTGACCAGAGTCAAACTGGCTAAATTGTCTGAAGGTCCCAATTCATGTAGCAATGTTCCGGGACAGGAGAGGGGCAACCCCAACCTTGGTGCTGAGGCCATCAGGCATGAACACCAAGTGCTTAGTGAAACCCTGCACACTGGAACTGGGAGACTCTCATGTGCATGGCCACTGTATCAGTGGGTGGTATGCTGAAACTCTGTAGGTTTCTCCAAACAGAGGGGGACCCTGCTTCACAGGAAGCCAAAACATCTCACTGATGATGGTGCTGCTCTACATTGCGGCATTCCATTTTTGCTAGTGCTCTTTATCCTTCCATCCTCATGAGGTCAACTGGGATACCTGAGAGAGGGAGGCAGCTCTCAGGGTAAGGGGCAGACAGGAGCACATGTGGAGGCCGCCTGCATAGCAGGCACCATTCGGGATGACTGCGAATTTCAGGAAAACATCCAAACAGAGAGGAAAAACATTTTAGCCATCTAGAGAAGCAAGCCATCTTAAAGATTTTACTGAAGAAAGAAAAAAAAAATGGAGAAAGAGAAGGACAGATTATCTTGCAGTGGAGGACCTTCCCAGAGAAACTACTACCTAGAGGCAACTGGCCCTTTTCCTCTTTAAAAAAAAATCCCATTTACAAGAGCATCAAAAAGAATAAAACACTTAGAGATAACTTTAACCAAACAGGTGAACAATCTTTACAATGAAAATTATAAGACATTAATGACAGAACTTGAAGAAGACACAAATAAATGAAAAGATATCCCATACTGATAGACTGAAAGACTTACTATTGTTAAAATGTTCAAACTACCCAACATGATATACAGATTCACTGCAATCTCTATGAAAATTCCAGTTACTTTTTTTTTTACAGAAATTGAATAAATAATTCTAAAACTGCTTATGATTGTTTATAGAATCACAAAAGACTCCAAGTAGCCACAGCAAGTTGGAGAAAGAAAAATAAAGCTGGAAGTATCACATACCTACTTTCAAATTATATTACAAAGCTAGGGTAATCAAAACAGTATCATATTGGCATAAAAGTAGGCAACAAACCCATACAAAGATTTTCAACTAATCTTTGACAAACGTGCCAAGAATACATAATAGAGAAAGTAATGGTGTTGGGAAAACTATTTTTCTACATGTAAATGAATGAAAGACCCTTGTCTTATAGCATATACTAAAATTAACTCAAATTAGATTAAATACTTAGAGGTAAGATTTAAAACTATAAAATTCCTAGTAGAAAACATAGTGGAAAAGTTCCTTGACATTTGTCTTTCAATGATTTTTTTAGATATGACACAAAAATCATAAGCAACAAAGCCAAAAATAAGCAAATGGTGCTACATTAAACAAAAACATTCTGCACAGCAAAGCAAAGAATTAACAAATGAAAACCAACCTACAGAATAGGAGAAAATATGTGTAACCCATAAATCTGTTAGGGTGTTATTATATATCTAAAATATATCAGGTAATCATAAAATACAACTACAAAAAGTAAAAATTAAAATTAAAAAATCAAAAAACCCAATCTAAAAATGGGTAAAGGCCTTGAATAGACATTTTTCCAAAGAGGACATAAAAATGGCTGTTAGGCATATGAAAAGGTTAGGTAAGCATCACTAATCATTAGAGAAATGCAATTCAAAACTCCAGTGAAAAGTTACCTATTAGGATGGCTATTATCAGGATCAAAAGATAAGAAGTGTTGGTGAGGATGTAGAGAAAAGGAAACTCTTGTACACTATTAGTGAAAATGTACATTAATACAGTCATCATGAAAAATAGTATGGAAGCCCCCCCACCAAAAAACAAAACAAAACAAAACAAAACAAAAAAAAAAACAAAGCTACCATGTGATTTAGCAATCTCACTTCTGGGTATATAACCAAAGAAAACCAAAGGAAATGAAGTATCTCTAAGTATGCTAAAAAGATATCTGCACCCCAGTGTTCATTCAGCATTATTGTTAACAATAACCAAGACATGGAAATAATCTAAATGCTCATTGTTGGATAAATATGGTACATATATACACATATACACAATGAAATATTATTCAGCCATAAAAAAAGAAGGAAATCCTGCCATTTGCAACAACATGGATGAACCTAGAGGACATTATGCTATGTGAAATAAGCCAGGCACAGGAAAAACCTGTATTGTCTCACTTATATGTGGAAACCTAAAAAGTCAAACTGACAGAAGCAGAGTGGGATGTTGGTTGCTAGGTGCTAGGCAGGGGCAGTAGTTGGGAGATGTGGTCAAAGGTAAAACTTCCAGTCAATAGATGAATAAGTTCTGGGGACCTAATGTACAACTTGGTGATTATAGTTAATGATGCTGTATTGCCGGGCGCGGTGGCTCAAGCCTGTAATCCCAGCAGTTTGGGAGGCCGAGACGGGCGGATCACGAGGTCAGGAGATCAAGACCATCTTGGCTAAAATGGTGAAACCTCGTCTCTACTAAAAAATACAAAAATCTAGCCGGGCGAGGTGGCGGGCGTCTGTAGTCCCAGCTACTCGGGAGGCTGAGGCAGGAGAATGGCGGGAACCCGGGAGGCGGAGCTTACGGTGAGCTGAGATCCCGCCACTACACTCCAGCCTGGGCGACAGAGCAAGACTCCGTCTTTAAAATAAAATAAAATAAAATAAAATAAAATAAAATAAAATAAAATAAAAAAGATGCTGTATTGCTTACTTGAAATTTGATAAGAAAGCATATAAGTTTCATCACCACACACACATGTATTCACACAAAATAGTAACTACGGGTGATGACAGTTAATTTGTGGTAATCAGTACACCATGTACACACATATAAAATCATCATGTTGTATATCTTTAATACAATTTTTATATCTCAATCAAATATTTTGAAATAAAATTTTTAAGAAGCTAGCGGATGGCAGCCATATATCTCAACATATATTTGTATATATACTTGTTTCCAGGGACTCTTAACACCTTATTTCACTGATAAACAATATTATCTGAGATTTGGTACAAATAATGTACTTCTTTTATAAAATTTATTATGACTCTCCTTAACTTTATAAATTGTCATTATTAAATACTTCCACACATTGCTTAAATTATTTTGGAAACAGATGTAGAGTAGCTATGCTACAAAGTCATCTTAGACCTTGAGAAAAGCACCGTGTCCAATGAAAGGGAGAAAATAATCTTCCTGTACTCAGGCCAATCAGACCTCATCTTCAATAAACATCCAGTTTGGTGAACCACATCATAAAACATAATTTTATAAAGCATTATAGTATATTTTAAAAAGGATAAATGGGAAACAATGTAGCAAAAGAAAAATAATGAAAAAACTGTAGAGGTTTTTGGTTGTTGTTTATAAAACAATTCGAACACTACAGAGTTAAAAGAAATGATAAGAATTTGGGTTTTTCCGTTTTTGTCATTTGATAGAAATAACCATTGCAAATAGAATAAATTGGAGTTAAATTTTCTTTTAATTCAAAAAACACTTTGAAAACAAATGTGGTTCCTCCAAAATTGTATAAACTACCTGAAAATTCTCATTGTTGGAAATATCCTACTTTTAAATTTGACTAAATAAATCTGTAACTACAGTTCTTTTCGTCCAACTGCAAGCCAACCAAATAAACACATTTTGTGGTTATTTACCTATGTTTTTTAAGTTTAGTAATTAGCTAAAGTCATTGTAAAGGTTAATGAAGAAAACCAATCAATGAAAAAAGAGTTTTTATTTTCTGATATAAAACTAGCAGAAAAATTAGTTTTTTACTAATGTCTTTCTCACTAGCAGAAAGCCAATACAACCAATACTTATGAACTTGAAGGCTAAATTTTATATAAATTTTGAGTCAAAAAAGTCATTGAATAGCAGCAATTATTCACATTATTTTAAGGAAACTGTCTAAATTATCTCAACAGGTCATTTTCTCTCTCTTTTTTTTTTTTTTCCTTGAAAAATGCCTCAATTTAGGGTTATATTTGGCTTTCAGGAGGAGATTCCGTAAAGCTCAGCAATTTTCATTGTATTTAAAACTGCAGCATTTTCTATCTAATAATGTGATTTTAAGATGTCTACTCTAAATGATACAGTGATATATGTGCAAGTAAAGTCCAAGTACTTATTGCAATCTGAGGATGGTGAAGCCCTGTCTAATTGTAGATCATATTAGAAAAGTGACACTCTTAATTGCCATTTATATTCTTATGAAGATATGAATATCTAACTGTAAATCTCATGTTATTTACAAAATGAAAATTTAGGTATAATTAGCGAATAAAGGAGTAATAATAAGAGATATCCAAGTAGGAAAGATAATTATTCAACACTGTGTTTAAAATATTGGAAAATATTCTTCATATATAAACAAATTAAAAATTTCTAGTAGCAAAATGCTACCAATGTAATGTTCCAGCTTTTATTGTATAATAGATACTTCTCTGAAGTTTGTCTTATATTTTTAGAACCGAAATAAAAGATAGTATAAAAATGTGACTGGATTATCACATTCAATGAGTATTTAATGTATATAAAAAGCAAAAGTTATGTTTTAGATAGCATTTGTTAATAACAGTTCTAGATTTTGTCCCTGCATATTTCCTTTTAAATTACATATAATGAAAACAAGAATATTTGCATTTTAGCAAAAAGTAGCAAATAATTCACATACTTAAATTAAATTGTAATTTTATTGACAATCAATTTAGTAAAAAAATCTTACCACCAGTGGCACATTTCTGCCAACCTGGATTAAATATAAAGAGGGAAGAAATATAAACATTAATCCTACTATGAACCACAAATCTGTCTCAACTAGCAAATAAGGCAATTGTTACATTTTCAACAATTAATTAAATGTAACTGTATGTATTTATCTGGCATAGCGTAGGGGGTTCTCTTACAACGAGCCTCAGCGAAGGTTGATTTTCATTCAATTCTATAAAGAGATGTGTATGTCAAATGGCTTAACTCAGCTTTTAGCAATCCATTATTCTAACTTTAAAACAAGTGTGTGATGGATGAGACTTTACTTTTCAAATTAAGCTTACATCACTGCTTACCTCAGATCTTTGTTTTCATTTTCCTTTGAAATCAAAGTTTCCAGGCTTTACCCTTACTGATGGCAGTGAATTTTGAGTACATATACAACAAGATATTAAGGAAATATATAGGGATACTGTATTTTTTTGAGTCCTTGAGTATCAGAGAAATATATTCTACTGTGTTTACACATAAATGTATTTTGACTATTATAGACTTTTCTAGGTAGTCTGCTTCCTTAGCAAAATTCTACAGACATTGGTCTCGGTCTTTGGACAAGCTACACTACAGAGGAGAAAAGATAACTAAAGAGTACACTTGTGAAATTTACTTTTGCCTGGAAATAATAACTTAGACTCAATCGCATCCCCATCACCTTTTCTGTTTCAATTTCAGCAAGCTCTTTTTTTTTCAGTCACACTTAGACTGTTTCCTTTCCTACATATTCTTATCGCCTTCAATTCTTATTTTTTAAATTTATAGTAGACACAATTTAGAAGTTTTCTAAAAGATGATCTGTTTTCTATAAGCGTGGGTATCAGAAAAGAATAAAGATTTTTTGACCAACTAAATAACAAAAAATTTAAAGGCTCTAAGCAAAATATGAAGAAACACGTATGTGCTCAAGCCTACACGAATGAGGAGGCTTAAGCTAACCGGCTCACAGATTGCTTCTCTAGTTTCCCAGAATTCTCCACAGGAATGAACATCAGCTGACAGCGAAAAGCACACTCAGTGTGTATTCTTTACTAAGCATTTTTTTTTTCTCTTTTCCCCTCCACTTAACCTTTCGTACCAAAACCTATTGCTCTGCAGATTTTTGCTGCATGCTTGTCTACCAGTCAGGGAATCTGATAGATAGCAAACACTCTTTCCAGAATGTTTATTGCACAATGAAATGAACAAAGTGTCTTGGCATAGTGAGGTCTGTCCCATTGATGTGACGTAGTCAACTTAGAGGACTGAACAAACAGGCCTATGCTTACTTCACTTACATTCCAACCTTGCATCCCCGTCTCTACTGAATCCTAATTTCCTTTTTTCATATTTACTACCTTTTTTTTAAAAGAGGAAAAACATCAATGGAGACATAGTATTTTCCAACAGAAAAATTGCATTGGCATCCCTTGGCCATTCTCTTTATGCGCTTTGGTAGTGGAAAAAGCTTCCTCTCTTATTTAAAACTCGTAGACAGGTTGACATGCACATCTCATAATCAGATGAACTCTAGCAGGCACTGAGCTACCGCTACACCTGCACCGTCCACCATCCCAGCTGGCTACCAAAAGCCATTCCACACTTTCAGTGCGGGGCAAAATAAGTCACTTCAGGAGAGACATTTGAATCCCCTTCTATGGTATTTAAATTTGCATGCCTCCAGACATGCTTTAAAAAAAAAAAAAAGAAAGAAAGAAAGAAAGAAAGAAAAAAAAGAAAAAAATCAAATTCTGAACTAGAAATTTTTAAAAATCATGCCAAAGATTTTGGTCAAAATTTGGTTAGGCAGTGCTAATTTTACTATCTTTAAAATGTAATATAGGGAGGATTGAATCTCACTTCCCAAGGAAAGCAATGAATTAGTAGCCAAACCCAAACTATATATATATAGATATAGCATATGTATGTGTTTGTGTATGTGGATGGGTGTGTGTGTGTACGGCGGTCATAAATTTAAAAATGCAAATTATGATAATAAGCAGACATGCCATTCTACAATCATAATGCTACCAAAATTTAAGTGATCCTATAGTGTATATGTTGATCTGGATGTAGATTGTGTGTACCCTTATACACTCACAATATGAGTGAAAATTGGTGAAATGTACTCGGGCACTACATTGACATTATTGTGTAAAATTGAACTTTTGAAAACCTAAGATCTCACTCTTTGCTCCTAGGTTTAAATTCTTGAATATGTGTGAAAAAGTCACCATTTATAATAAGCAAAATCTGGAAAGAACACGAAATTTTATCCACAGGGTAATTTATTTATTCACAGGGCCGTATTGAAAGATCAATAAAATTAATAAATCTTTTCTAGACAGATCAACAGAAATAAAGAAAGAAAGCTGTAATTAGAAATACCGTGAAAGTAAAGGGGAACACTCCTACAGATCCTTAGGATATTAAAAGATCACTGAATTCCAGTTTCAGCTCCAATATTTAAAGTGCTTGGAAGCCATCACTCCCATCCTTAAAAGAAGAAAGAAAGAATACGTGAGCAAACCAAATTAATGACTTCTGTTATACCCATCAGAAAACTGAAGATCCCAGGGAAAAACACCACTGAATTCTGAAGACATAGGTGAATATATAGAATCACGCCTGAGATTATTTTTTCTGAAATAGAAATTGCTAGTGACATAAACAGGTAGACACACTTAATGGCAGTTTTATGAATTTCTGGAGGCTGGTGCTGATCAAGTTCCTTTGAGAAACTCCTAGGTGCTGAGGACTAATGGAGAGGATTCACATTCTCATAGATTTTATTCCAGGGAATCACACCAGTTTCTTACAGAGAAGCCTTTTTTTAACAAAAAGAAAAGAAAAAGAAAAACCTCATGTTTTATGCAGGGAATAGGGAAAAGTCACCATTTTGAAATATGCTCAGAAAGTTCCCCATAGCACAGACTTGTTCTCCATGGACAACGACTATACCAAAGCCTTCCTTGCCTGATGGAAGAAACATCAGCCTACCCCAGACTCCTCCAGTCCTTCTGCCTCATCTATGAGAAAATAAAAAAGGCTATGAAACACATCTGAAGTTCAAATCCCAGGTACTTATTCCCGTCGAAAGATGGAAATTTAGTCATAACGTCAAAAATGCTTCTTCTCCCATATCTTAACACTATATCAACAGGGTTCAATAAAATAACAATGAATTACAATGACAGAGCTGTAAGGCACACTCTATTTAAGAGGGAGTTACTGGGGATACCTGAAGTTAAGAAAAAGAGAAAGGAAAAATGAAGACAACAAAGGAAACGGAAGCCTCAGGGACCTACAGCGATATCAGACATTAAACACTGCACAGCTACTAGCCAGTAATCAGAAAACTTCAAGCTAAAGGCTTTTTACCTCAGTTTTGGTTACTCTACACATTATGTCCAGAACTCAAAAATCTCACAAGGCAAGCTGAGGCAAGAAACAACACAGAAAGGAGAGACAAAATAAGCATCATGCCATACTCAGATAGGACACAGATGTTTGAAGATATGATAGGGAATTTAAGATAATGATGATTTACATGTTAAGAGATCTAATGGGAAAATGTCAACATGCATGGATGAATGAGAAATGTAAGCAGAGGTAGAAACACAAGAATCAAAAGGCAATGACAGACATAAAGAGCATTGTAACAGGAATGATGAGTGCCTCTGACAGGCTCATCAGCCTCTCAGTAGACCTGGTCCTCCCTTACCACTTTTATTTAACATTATCCCAGAAGACTTAGCTGGTGAATGTGACAAGAAAAATGTAATAAAACTTATACAGGTATAAAAAGGTGAAATACAGCTATCATAAGTGAAAGACTGAAATATGGAAGAACCAACAATACCCGTAACGATAGCAAAAACCTCCTGAAACAAATGAGTATAGTTAGGTTGCAAGATATAGGTTAATATAGAAGAGGCACTTGTTAGTTCTATATATCAACAATACATAAAAGCAATGTAAAATAAAACAAAACAATGTACAAAAATGAAAAATTCTAAAATTAATATATAGATATAAATCTAACAAAATATGTACAGGCTGTGAGTGTAGAAAACTCTAAAAATCTGTTAAAGGAAATCAAAGAAGAGCTTAATAATTGAGAAATCATTGAGTAGTATTATAAAATAGTACTCAATATTATTAAAACGTGAATTCTTCCCAATGTGATTTGCAAATTTAACACAATCCCAATAAAAATGTTGATAAAGCTCTACTGGGTATGTCAATAAAGGGATTTTTAAGTTTATGTAAAAAGGCATAAGAAACAGAAAAGCCAAGACAATACTCAAGAAGAGTCAAGTTGGAGAATTGGCACTACCTGACATCAGAAGTTACCATAAAGTTACAATAATCAAGATAGGTTGATACTGGAGAAAGAATAACCACATAGATCAATGGAGAAAATAGGGAGTTCAGAAACTGATGTACACAAATTATATTTGTAGAGAAATGATCTTTGATGAAAGAGCCAAGCAATTCAATGAAGAGGATTATCTCAACAAATGGTGCTGGAACAATTGAACGCCCACATGCAAAAAAAAAAAAAAAAGAAAAAAAAAATCTGGGTGCAAGTGTTATGGCTTTTACTGAAGTTCACTAAAAATGAATCACAGACTTCAATTTGAAACGTGAAATATAAAATTTCTAAAACTTAGCATACTTAAAAATCTAGGTGAACATGTATTTGACAATACTTTTTTGATATAATGCAAAAGTGCAGTTCATGAAAGAAAAAATTGATAAATTGGATTTTGTTGAAATTAACAACTTTGCTCTGCAAGAGACACTATTAAAAAAAAATAAGCCACATTACTGGAGAAAGTATTTTTTAAATATTTGATACAGGCATCAAAGATATACAAATAAATATAAAAATGTAACAATAAAGAAAATCAGTTAATAGTAGGGAAAAGATATGCACAGATACCTCACCAAAGAAGATATACAGATGGCAGATAAGCATATGAAAGCATGCTCAGCATCATATGGCACTAGAAATTTGCAAATTAAAGCAACACTGGGACACCACTACATGCCTATTAGAATGACTAAAAACCAAAAATTGGCAACTTCAAATGCCCATGCAGATATGGAAAAACAAGAACTCTCATTTATTGCTAATGTAAACACAAAATGATATGGCAACTTTGGAAGGCAATTTGGCAGTTTCTTACAAAGTTAAACATATCTGGACCGGGCACAGTGGCTCATGCCTGTAATCCCAGCACTTTGGGAGGCCGAGACAGGTGAATCACCTAACGTCAGGAGTTCAAGACCAGCATGGCCAACATGGTGAAACCCCGTCTCTTCTAAAAATACAAAATTAACCGGGCCTGGTGGTGTGTGCCTGTAATCCCAGCTACTCGGGAGGCTGAAACAGGGAGAACTGCTTGAACTCAGGAGGTGGAGGTTGCAGTGAGAGGAGATTGCGCCATTGTACTCCAGCCTGGAAAAAAGAGCAAGACTCCTTCTCAAAGAAACAAACAAAAAAACATATCCTTAGCATACAATCTAGTAACTGCACTCCAAGGTATTTAACCAGCTGACTTAAAAATTACTTAATGTGTAGTCATATTAGTTCATGAATCATAACAAATGAACCATACTTAATAATGTGTTAATTATAGAAGAAACTGTGTGGAGATATAGAGGAGCTCTGTGTTACCTATTAATGTTTTCTGAAAATCTAAAAGTATTCAACAAAATAGGATTATTAGCCAAAAAAATTAAAAATAATTACTTCCTTTGAGTTTTAAATTTTAAAAAACATTGCATCAGGGCAAAACAACTATAGACTCTGTGTTAGAAGGAAAGTTTTAGGATAAAGATGGAAGGGACATTGAACAGGAAAACCAGAGCGGAGAAAATTCCTGTTTATCCAGTGAGTTGATAATGGAGTATCAGCAATGTAATAGAAAAAGTAGTGCTTTGGTTTGTCTTCTGCACTCTGTATTTGTCTTAGTGATAAGAAATTTGTTTTTATTTTAATAAATTAATTTCTACTCTAACCAGTTTTATGGAAATAGTTAAGAAAGGTGTGTGCGTGTGTGTGTGTGTGTGTGTGTATGTGTGTGTCAGAAAGAGAGAGAGAGAGAGAGACAGAGAGAGAGAGAAACAGAGAGAGAGAGTAGCTCAGGACTTGTGGAGCAATTATTCAAATATAAAGAGTTATCAGTTGGATAATTTGTTGCAACTTGAATTCATTAGAATTCAAGTCACTTTCCTTATTGAACTAAGCAGGAAGTAGCATATAACGTGGCCCCACAGGTGACTGGTTAATACAGTATCTTTCACATTCAGTCAAGGTACATTCGGAGTAATTGAGATCGTTTCACCTTTGCTGCCACAGATTTAGCACACAGATTAAAGTACCACCCAACAGTTTGGCATGGTCTTGAGAAGGTAAGAAAAGACTTCACCACTATCTCAGCAGGTAATGCTGTGCTGAATTAGAAATGGGAGGCTTCCTTCAAGCACAGTAACTAATGTCTTCGTCAGTTCACTTAAGTCATCTTCAAAAATGAAATGTTAATATGAAATATGTAGTTTCTTCATCATATTTTTTTCTCATGTGAAAATTTACTAGGGTATTAATTTAAAAAACAGAGGCCTTATTTTTATATGCACTTAGTAGTCTATTCTGGTATACATAACTGGCCCATCACAAAATGGTTTTCAGGCTTAATGTTCTCTCATATGGAGAAAGTAAGACTTGCCTTCAAATAGAGCCCATTCTAAATCAATTTCTGAGGACAGATTATTTTTCTTGTTGAATATATAAGGCTTAACATTTGGAGAACCAATTATGAAGGAACAAAAAAGGAAGGAAAAGGCTATTTAATGATCGGCACTATGTCTTTAATGTACTAGGCATTTTGACCCAATCTCACACTTAATATTTTCTCAACCTAATTGGGAAATAAAGTATCACCTGCTTTACATTGATGAGTATTTTTCCCAAGTTAATTGGGAAAGGAAATTGCAGAGGAAAGTCTGTCTGCAGTTTCCAAAACCCACATTATTTTACGATACATCTTTCTGTAAACTGGTTAACTATTTTTATTTTCCAGGAGGAAAATTTTCCAGGCTATCCATAGGAGAATCGCTAGAACCTGGGAGGTGGAGGTTGCAGTGGAGCCGCTGCACTCCAGCCTGGGCGACAGAGTGAGACTGTCTCAAAAATAACTAAATACATAAATAAATAATAAAAATTAACAAATCATATTTTTAGATATTCTGAAAAGTTAATACATAGTTGCATGATGAGACCTGTTTTTTCTACTGGTGTCAATACCAGCTTATAAAATTTAGGACCTTATTTAATATTACCCCTTCAGTCTCAAAAATGGTTCCTAGCTCTTCCCACATGCACAATCAAAAATGAGTGAATAATAATGAGTATGAGAACTACCTTCATGAGTTTCCTGAATTATTTCCTTACTTGTTTCAAATATTTTACTAATGTTACATTGAAGATAATGTTTCGGCGGGGGGGGGGGAGGAACTATTGATAGCCTCCAATTCATTAAACATCTCAATTGAATAAATATCTTAATTATTAGACACCTTATTTATTAATGTATCTTATTTATTTAACTTATTTAATTTTAATTCCTTCTATGTCTTCAGATGTTGGAAGAAAAAAACAACGGAAAAAATTAATATCTAGGCCAAGTGCAGGGGCTCACGCCTGTAATCCCAGCATTTTGGGAGGCTGAGGCGGGTGGATCATGAGGTCAGGAGTTCAAAACCAGCCTGGCCAAGATGGTGAAACTAATAAAAGTACAAAAATTAGCTGGGCACGGTGGCAGGTGCCTGTAATCCCAGCTACTTGGGTGGCTGAGGTAGGAGACTCGCTTGAACCCAGGGGCAAAGGTTGGAGTGAGATGAGATCACGCCACTGCACTCCAGCCTGAGCAGCAGAATGAGACTCTGTCTCAAAAAAAAAAAAAATCTAGAAATATTTATCTGGAATCAATGTAAACCTGGTACCATTAAATGACATTAATGTGTGATTTCTTTACGCTAAAGAACATATTACCAAATAATAAAGAAGCTGAAGATTTTTAAAAATCTCTAATTTTTTAGGAATTAATGTTAACTTTATAGGGGACTTAAAATTATGTATTAATATTAATTTATTTGTTTGAAGTATTATTTAGAAGGAAGCATACGTGACTATATACAATGTCCATTTGTAGTACTCTCTAGAACTTTTATATTTGACTAATCAGCTTGCCTTCCACAACTAGACCAATCGATCAAATGTTTTCAAGGTTTCTCTATGCCGCAGTATGTAACAGGATTCTCTTCTTTGTAAGGGTGAATAATATTGTATTGTGTGTATATACCACATTTTGTCTACCCATTCTTTCATTCTAGGGCATAGGAGTTGCTTCTGTAGCTTGGCTATTGTCAATAATTATGCAATTAGCATTAGTGCGTATATCATTTTGAGGTTCTGTTTTCAACTCTTGACTGTATACCCAGAAGTGGGATTACTGGATTACTGGATCACCTAGTAGTTTTTGTTATTGTTGTTGTTGTTCTTTTTCAATTTTGAGGAACTCCCATGCCATTCTCAACAGCGGATACACCATTTTACATTCCCACCAACAGTCTACAAGTGTTCAAATTTCTCCACATTCTCAACACTTGTTATTTTCTTTCTTCTTTATTTCTTTCTCTCTCTCTTTCTCTCTCTCTCTCTCTCTCTCTCTTTCTTTCTCCTTCCTTTTCTTTCCTTCATAGTGGTAATCCTAATGGGTGTGAGATAATATCTTATTGTGTTGTTAATTTGTATTTTTCTAATGATTAGTAATGTCGAGCATCTTTTCATATACTAGTTGGCAATTTGTATATCTTATCTGGAAAAATAGCTAATCAAGTTCTTTGCTTATTTTTGAGTTTTTATAAATTTTGTCATTGAATTGTAGGATATATTGGTATATTTGGGGTATTTATCTTTTATCAGACATGTGATTTGCAAATATTTTCCTTTCTGTAGGTTGGCTTTTCACTTCATTAATTGTTTTCTGTGATGCAAAAAATATTTTAAGTTTTTACTGTAACCTTTTACTGTAGCTTTTTGCGGTAGCTACAGTAAAAATGATAGCTTACTATAGATTTACTGTAGCTTTGTAATATGTTTTGAAATCAAGAAGTATGAGATCAGCTTTGTTCTTGTTTTCAAGATTGCTTTGATTATTTGAGTCTCCTGAGAAGTCATGTGGATTGTAGGACTTTTTTCATTTCCGCAAAAATGTCATTTGGATTTGATAGGGATAGGATTATATATCTAGATTTTTGAGGGGATAGTATGGGCATTTTTAACAACATTACATCCTTATGTAGTCTCATTTGCATATTTTTGCTCTTATCTGTGCTTTTTGTATAATATCTAAGAAATCATTGCCCAATTTAGTATTATGAGGCTTTTTTCCTCCTATGTTTTCTTCAAGGATTTGTATAGTTTTAGGTCCTACATTTAGATATTTAATCAATTTTGAGATATTTGTATATAGTGTATGGTAAGGGTCAAACTTTGTTCTTTTGTATGCTAACTTCAGTTCACCAACACCATTTGTTTAAGAGATTAAACTTGTTCCACATTGAGTGGTCTTGACATACTTGTAGTTTTATTGTCCATATAAGCGAGTGTTTATTTCTTGTCTTACTATTTTGTTCAATTGTTCAACATCTGGTTTTAAGCCAATAGTATACTGTTTTGATTACTGTAAATTTGTAATATGTTTTGAAATCAAGAAATAGGAGATCATCAACTTTGTTCTGGCTTTTCAAGATTGTTTTGATTATTTGAGTCCCTTGAGAATTCATATGAATTATAGAATAATTTTTTTTCCCATTTCAGCAAAAATAAGGATTGTATTAAATATCTAGATTTTGGTGTGTTAGTATGAACATTCTTACAACATTACATTTTCCAAACCATGAATATGAGATGTCTTTCCATTTATTTGTGTCTTTAAATTTTTTAAGCATTGTTTTGTAGTTTCTGTGTGCAAGTCTTTAGTCTCTTCTGCTTAGTTTATTCCTAAGCATTGTATTATTTTGAATAATACAATGCTGGGATCAGTCCCAAATCAAGATGAGATTTGGGTGGGGACACAGCCAAACCATATCAAACCGTAATCAAATTATTGTATATGGGATTGTTTTCTTAATTTTCTTTTTAATTTCTTGTTTATTATTATTATATAAAAACACGACAGATTTTTTGTGTTGATTTTATATCCTGCAACTTTACTGAATCCTTTTATTGATTTTAGCAGTTGTATTTTGTGGAATCTATAGGTTTTTAAATATAAGATCATGTCATCTCTGGACAGATATAATTTTACTTCTTTGTTTTATTTCAATTTGGATGTCTTTCATGTTTTTGTCTTGTCTAATTACCTAGTCTAAGACTTCCAGTACTATGTTGAATGAAAGTTATGTGAGTGGGAACCATTGACTTCTTCCTGCTATTAGAGGAAAAGCTTTCTGTCATTCACCATTATGCATGATCTTAGTTACTGGCTTTTCATAGATAGCCTTTATTAAGTAGAGGTGGCTTCATTTTATTGCTAATCTATTCAGTGTTTTTGTTATGAAAGGGTGCTGGGGCCGGGCGCTGTGGCTCAAGCCTGTAATCCCAGCACTTTGGGAGGCCGAGACGGGTGGATCACAAGATCAGGAGATCGAGACCATCCTGGCTAACACGGTGAAACCCCGTCTCTACTGAAAAATAATAAAAAAAAAAAAACTAGCCGGGTGAGGTTGCGGGCGCCTGTAGTCCCAGCTACTCCGGAGGCTGAGGCAGGAGAATGGTGTGGACCCGGGAGGCGGAGCTTGCAGTGAGCTGAGATCCGGCCACTGCACTCCAGCCTGGGCTACGGAGCGAGACTCCATCTCAAAAAAAAAAAAAAGAAAGAAAGGGTGCTGGAGTGCATCAAATGGGTTTTTGTACAAATTTGCACAATCATATATTTTTTATCCTGCATTTTGTTAACGTGGTATATAACACATTAATTAATATTTATATGTTGTCCTATCTTTGCATACCAGAAATTGATCTCATTGATAATAATATATAATATTTTTAATATGCTGCTGAATTCATTTTGTTAATTATTTGTTGTGGACTGCTGCATCAAAGTTCATTAGGGATATTGGCCTGTATTTTTCTTTTGTGGTGGTATATTTGCCTGGCTTTACAATCAGGGTAATAATACTGAACTCATAGAATGCTTGGAAGTGTTCCTACTTCTTCAACTTTTGAAAAGAATTACAAGATGGTTAGTGTTAATTCTACATATTTTAGGTATAGTTCTCCAGTGAAGCCAAATGGTTCACTGCTTGTGTTTGTTAGTATTTTGCTATGTTTTAAAAAATATTGATTTATTCACCTTATTAGTTATAGATCTTTTACATTTAAAATTTCTTCATAATTCATTCTTGGAAGGTTGTATGCCTCTGGAAATGTATCTTTATATATATACACACACACACATCACTCGATTTGTTGGCATACAATTGCTCATAGTATTATCTTATAATCTTTTTTTAACTCCTTTGGCATCAGTTGTAATATTCCCTCTTTCACTTCTGAAATTATTTGAGTCTTGTCACTTGTCTCTTTTTTTAAGTAATCTGGCTTTGTGTTTGTCAATTTTTTTATCTTTCCAAAAATCCAATGCTTAGTTTTGTTGAATTTTTATTGCTTATGCATACTGTTTATCTCTTCTTTGTTCTTTATTGTTTTTTGTTTTTACTAAATTTTGTTTTGCATTTTTTTATTTTTCTGATTTCTTGAGTTTAAAGTTGTTTACTTTTTAAGGCAACATAGGATAGATGTCAGGTTAGGAGCTGCATCCAACCAGCTGGTTTATGTGATCCAGTAAACCAGTAATCCCACTTCTGGGTATATAGTCAAGAATTGAAAACAGAACCTGAAAATGATATACGGGCTAATTTAGCATCATTATTGACAATAGCCAAGATATGGAAGCAAATTCTATGCCCTAGGGTGAAAGAATGGGTAGACAAAATGTGGTATATACACACAATACAATAGTATTCACTCTTACAAATGTAAGCATCTGCACCTATTAGCTTCCCTCTTACTGCTGTTTTCACCCCGTACCTTAAATTTGGTATTTTGCAGTTGATATAGTTTGTATGTTCATTCCCACCCAAATCTCATGTTGAATTGTAATCCTCAGTATTGGAGATGGGGCCTGGTGAGAGATGACTGGATCATGGGGGTTGATTTCTCATGGATGGTTTAGTGGCATCCTCTTGGTGCTGTCCTTGTGATAGTAAGATCTGCGTGCTTAAAGCATGTGGTACCTCCCTCTCACTCTTACTCCTGCTTTCGCCATATAATGTGCTTCATGTCCCTCCATGAGTAAAAGTTTCCAGAGACCTCCCCAAAAGCCGACTGTTGTTGGTGCCATGCTTGTACAGCCAAAGAATTGTGATCCAACTAAATATTTTTTCTTCATAAATTATCCAGTCTTAGGTATTTCTTCATAGAAATTCAACAAAGCCTGATGTAGTAGTTTTTTTCTTTGTCTCAAAATATTTTGTAATTTTTTTGTGATTAATTTTTGGTTAATTTATTATTTAAGAATATATTGTCCAATTTCCACACATTCATTGATTTTACAAGTTTTTCTTATGCTGTTGATTTCTAGTTTTGCCACATTTTTGTTGGAAAAGATACTTTGTTTGAATTCAGTTTTTTAACAATTATTTACAATTGTTTTATGAGCTAATCTATACTCTGTCTTGTAGAATATTACTTGTGCATTTAAACTGCTTTTGTTGGGTTAAGTGTTCTTTATTGACCTGTTAAGTCCAAATGGTCTATAGTATTCAAATTCTCTCTTCTGTTTGGTCTTCTGTTTAGTTGTTCTAGTCATTATTTAAAGTGGAGTATTAAAGTTTCCTAGTATCGTTCTATTTCTTTCCATTTTTACCTTCAATTCAGTCAATGTTTGCTTTGTATAATTGGAAGCTGTGTTGTGCATATATGCTTAAATTCACTATATCTGTGTATTAATTCATCCTTGCACTGCTATGAAGAAATACCTGAGACTGGGTAAAGTATAAAGGAAAGGGTTTTAATTGGTTCATGGTTCTGTAGGCTTTATAGAAAGCATGGTGCTGGTATCTGCTCCTCTTCTGGTGAAGCCTTGGGGAGCTTTCAGTTGTGGTGTAAGGTGAAGTGGGTGCAGGTACTTCACACAATGAAAGCAGGAACAAATGAGGGAAAAGAGTGAAGGGTTGGTGCCACACACTTAAATGACCAGATCTTGTGTGAATTCAGAGTGAAAGCTCATTCATCACCAAGGGGATGGCCCAAACCATTAATGAGGGCTCCACCCCTATGATCTAAACACCTCCCACCAGTCCTCTCCTCCAGCACTGGGGATTACAATTCAACGTGAGATTTATGTAGGGACAAACATCTATACTATATAATTCTGCCCCTGGATTCTCCCAAATCACATGCCCTTCTCACTGCAAAACATAATCATGCCTTCCTAAGAGTCACCCAAAGTCCTAACTTATTCCAGCATTAACTCAAAAGTCCAAAGCCCAAAGTCTCATTTGAGACAAGGCAAGTCTCTTTCACCTCTGAGCCTGTAAAATCAAAACAAGTTAGTTACTTCCAACATACAATGTAGGTATAGGCATTGGGTAAACATTCCCATTCTAAATGGGAGAAAATTGACCAAAAGAAAGGGGCTACAGGCTCCATACAACCCAACAGGGCAGTCATCAAGTCTTGAAACCCAACAGGGAGTCATTAAGTCTTAAAGCTCCAAAATAATCTCCTTTGACTCTAACTCTTACATCCAGAGAACACTGCTGTGAGGGGTAGACTCCCCAGGCCTTAGGCAGCTGTACGTCTATGGCTTTGCAGGGTTCAGACCCAACAGGGCAGTCATTAAGTCTGAAAGCTCCAAAATAATTTCCTTTGACTCTATGCCTTACATCCAGGGCACACTGCTGTGAGGGGTAGACACCTCAGGCCTTGGACAGCTGTGCTTCTATGACTTTGCAAGATTCAGACCCCAAGGCTGCTCTCATGGGTTGGCATTGAGTGCCTGCAGCTTTTCCAGGCACAGCGTGCAAGCTGCCAGTGGATCTATCATTCTGCTGTCTGGAGAATTGTGGCCTCCTTTGCAGAGCTCCACTATGCAGTGCCCCACTGGGGACTCTGTGTGGGTGCTCCAACCCCACATTTCCCCTTGACATTGCCCTGGTAGAAGTTCTCTGTGAGGGTTCTACCATTCAGGGTTCTGCTGGGCTTTTCCATACATCCTATGAAATATAGGTGGACGATGCCAAGCCTCATTTACTCTTGCAATCTGTGTGTCCACGGGCTTAACATCATGTGGAAAGTACCAGGGCTCATGGTAGCTTGTGTTCTCTGGACCAGCCGCATAAGTGTTATATGGGACCTGTAGAGCCAAGGCTGGAGCCTTAGTGGCTGGGATACGGGGAGTAGTGTTCTGACACTGGGCAGGTCAGTAGGACTCTGGGCTGGTCCTGGCTCAGGAAATCAATCTTCCCTCCTATACCTCTAAGTCAGTGATGATACAAACTGTCATGAAGGTCTCTGAAACACCTTTGAGGACTTTTTCCCATTGCTTTGGCAATCAGCACTTGTCTCCTTTTTAGTCATGCACATTTCTCTAACAAGCGATTCGTCCATACCCTCTCCTGAAAATATGTTTTCTTTCTCTGCCACATGGCCAGGCTGCAAATTTTTCAAACGTTTCTGTTCTACCCTTTTAAATTAACTTCCACTATTAAGTCATTTTGTTGCTTCCACATCTTAGCACATTTGTAAGAAACAGCCAGGCTACATCTTGAATTTTGCTGTTTAGACGTTTCTTCTGCTGCATATCCTAAATCATCACTCTTAAGTTCCAACTTCCACAGGTATCTAGGGCATGAACAGAACGAAGCCAAGCTCTTTGCGAAGGCATAACATACATGAGCTTTGTTCCAGTTCCCAATAAGTTCCCCATTTCCACCTGGGACCTCAGCAGCCTGGACTTCATTTCATGTCCTTATCAGCATTTTGGTCACAACCCATACAGCCAGTCTCTGAGACGTTCCAAAATTTCTCACATCTTCCTGTCTTCTTCTGAGCCCTCCAAATTCTTCCAATCTCTACCCAGTTCCAATGCTGCTTTTAAACTGTCAGGTATCTTTATAACAATACCCCACTCTTGGTACCAATTTTCTGTGTTAGGCCATTCTTGCATTGCTGTAATGAAATACCTGAGACTGGATAATTTATAAAGAGAAAAGGTTTAATTAGGTCGTGGTTCTGAAGGCGGTATAGGAAGCATAGTACTAACATTCCTAGGCTTCTGAGGACACCTCAGGAAGCTCTTACTCATGATGGAATGTGAAGCAGGAGCTCGTATGTCACATGTTGAAAGCAGGAATGAGAGACAGAGAGTGGAATGAGAGGTGCCACATACTTCACAGATCTCATGTGAACTCAGAGTGAGAGCTCGCTTATAACCAAGATGATGGCCCAAGCCATCCATGAGGAATCAATTTGCATGATCCAAAGGTGAATCCAGGCTCCACCTCCAACATTGGGGATTACATTTCAACAAGAGATTTAGGTGGGAACAAATATGTAAAGTATATCAATCTTCCCATCAAACTGATCTTTTTATTATTATATGTCTTTTTTCTCTCTCTCATGACAGTTTTGGCTCAAAGTCAATATTCTTTGATATTAGTATAGTCACCTGTGCTTTCTTTTGGTTACCATTTGCATGGACAGTTTTTTATATTTTTTCACTTTCACCCTATATGCATTGTTAAATCAAAACTCAGTCTTTTTCAGAGAGCACAGTTATATTTTCTTTGGTTTTCATCAATTCAGCTAACCTGTTTCTTCATTAGAATGCTTAATCCATTTACTTTTAAAGTAATTGCTGATAGTGAATGACTTGCTGTTGACATTTTTTTCAGAGTAAAGGTTTATATAATTTTATAACAATTTGACACTGATGAGGCATTTTTAGTGTATTTTACAAAAGCATCAATCCACAAAATATTAGGGAAAATCTCAAAAGCTTGGTCCTTCACTATAGTTTGACAGAAGGAGACAAGAAAAAGAATGCACATAGCTGTGCAGTTGAGGGTAGCAAAAATTTAGATACAACCCAAATGCTCATCAACAATAAAATGGAAAATCTTCCATGTACCCATACAGCAAAATACAGCAGTGAAAATGAATGAAGTTCAGCTACATAATATTTATATATGGATGAATCTCAGAAACATAATGTTGAGCAAGGTAAGCAAGTCACTAACAAATACCATACAACTTCACTCATTTAAAATGAAACATATATTGAGATATGCTTATTAGGAATATAAACATATGGGAAACTGTAAAGAAATTCAGGATGGTGATTATCTCTAAAGGAGAAAGAAGTGAACTGGATCTAGGAGTGGCATAAGGGGAATTTTAACGTTAATGGGAATGTTCAAAATTAATGGTAATAGTGGGTAGATGGTTTCTTCAGTCCCTATACCTTGTGCATACTTCATAAATATTTGTGTGGCTTTAGTTAAAAGTTGAGATGAATTTAGGAAGGTAAACAAGTAGAGAAAGTGACTAGAGAAAATCTTTTTGAAAAAACTCCTGTAAAGGCAAGAATGAAATGGAACAATGGAGCAATAGTTAGAAAATAATGTAGGAATGCTATTTGTTTTTTTACATGATAGGTTCTTTTAAAAATTTTTTTTGGCATTTTATTAATTGTTTTGTGTGTCTCATAGTTATGTTGTCCATTTTTCACGGTCTCACTGCCTTTCTTTATGTTTCATTGATTTTTCGTGAGTGATCTGTTTGGATTTTTTGTGAGTGAACTGTCTTTTATGTATCTTCCATAGGAATTTTATTTGTGGTTACCATAGGGATTATATAAACAATATAAGGTTATGCAAAATTTATTTTTAACTGATAACATGTTTAATAGCATATTAAAACTCTAATTTACGTCTCTACACACCCCATTTATCTTATTAATATCCCCAATTAAATCTTTTAATATTAATTCATTAACACAGATTTATAATTATGTTATGCTTTAAATTCTATACAGAATTTAAAGTGATCTATGCACCAGTATTATGATACTACCAGATTCTTTATTTGTCCATGTTTTTACCTTTAGAAAGGAGTTTTATATTTTTCATATGGTTTGAGTTGCTGTCTAGCTTCCTTTCACTTCAACTCAAAGAACTCTCTTAGAATTTCTTGTTGGGCAGATCTAGGTGGTGAAATGCCTCAGCCTTTATTTATCTGTGAAAGTCTTAAACTTTTCTTCATTTTTGAAGGACACTTTTTGTGGATATAGTATTCTTGTACTATAAAAAATGATTTCTTAGTTTGAGTTTTTGTTAGGTAATCATAGTTCATTTCTTTAAGGTCAATTTTTGGAAACTCACTGTTACACCCTTTGATTAAGTCATATTCTTTCTCTCCTTCCTTCCTTCCTTCCTTCCTTCCTTCCTTCCTTCCTTCCTTCCTTCCTTCCT
>NW_012105809.1:720559-726072 GCF_000951045.1 Mandrillus leucophaeus
TCTCTCTCTCTCTCTCTCTCTCTCTTTCTGTATACCATGTAATCTTTTCCTGGTATTTGACTATATTAAAAAAACCTTTCTCCAGTCTTCTGAACTGCATTTGTATGGGAGATCACTTCCACCAATCAGCCTAGCTAGAGCTTCTCAGCCCTTCCCTGGAGATGCGTCATCTCCGGGCTTGCATGTGTAATTTTCTTGTGACAGAGGCTTGACTGTTTTCTTCTCAGTAGTCTATACTCTCTGACTTTTCATTGTATTTGTATGTACTACTTCAGTCTCGCTTGGGCTGTAATTCACACAGTAATTTTTTCTTTGCAGCTGGCATCTATCCTATGCTGCCTTTCCAATCAGTGTTCTGAGTCAGGCTAGACAGAAACTACTCCCTATAGCATGTTTGTTCCCAAAAAGCCAGAACACATAGCCCATTCTTCTCTTTCCAATTGAGGGAAGAGCTGGTTGCTGGTAGTTCTTTAAATTTTGGAGTAAAATGGCAGATAGGGCTTGGATCTGGAATAAGTAAATCCCTGCTTTGGTGTGAGTCTTCTTGGCTTTGACCTCATTTATGTGCTACAATTTTTTCACTGGCTTCTGGAATTCTCAGAAAGGTAAGTTGATCCATATATTGTTGTTAAGTCAGTCTTAAAGATGTGGGCAGTGGCCTGGTGCTGCTTCTGCCGTCTTTCTGACTTCCATTCTTGCTGTTGTCGTCTTATTTTGTGACAAGTTTAGACCAGTTTCCTAGAATGTTTTGATTTAAATCAGCGCTCATCCTTTACAATTGCTTCAAAAGTATCAAAAAGAGTAAGCATTATCTCCTTATTAATGACATTATAATATTTTCCTTAAAATGTTTTCTGCCTGTATGTAAATATTTGTGGGATTTCGTTAAAATAATGTCCTTAATTATTATTATTATTATTATTATCTTACTTATTCTATATATTTTAATTTTACTTTTTCTAACTTTCCTATAATTTTGTTAGTTTTTTTAAAAAAAAACTATGTTTACTACATTTTAACATTGTTTCATTTATTTGCTTGTAGTACTTTAAGACTTTCTATATTAATGCTTTTATCTGTAGTTTTATCAACTTTTAAACTATTTTCATTAATTATTTATTGTCATATATTTTCTCTGGGTTTTGTGGTTTATTTTGCTGCAGGTTTGTATATTTCATAAGTTTTGTAAATTTTTTTCTAATGCACGCAATTTGAGTTAAAATTCTCCTTATTTCATTCGTTTCTGGTTTTATTAATTCTCATTTATATTTTTATTATTTATTTTATTCTATAAATAATAGGTATATCTTGTCGATATTAGGGCCACTGAATTTAAACGTGTAACTATTTATTTTCTTAGATATCTTACTTATTTTATTTTTAATGCAATATATATGCACCCTATAGATTTAATTAAGTAGTTCTGAACATTTTATGTTTCCAATTGTGTTTTCTTTTTCACATCCTGAGTTAATTAAGAGTAAAATTTAAGCCTGATAAACTTCATTTATTGATTTTTGATACTTTCATATTAATGACTCAAATTTGATACCACTGTAATAAAAATAACCTGTTCTATGTAATTCCTATTATCTAAAATTTTTGAGACTTCCTCTGTGATCTAATACTGTCTGTAAATATGTATGCACATGAGTGTGTCTCTGTGTCTGCATGTGTTTTGATTTTGATAAATATTAGTTTTCAAATACACTTTTTATTTCTGCTATATGATGTATTTTAATATTTACTCATATTTTAGATAATGAGCTATTAAAAATTATTTCTAAAGTCAGATTGATATTTTAAATTTATGGATTTTTGCATTTTTCTGCCTTCTGTTGGATTGACAGAAATTTTCTTCATAGAAACTTTATTCACCTTGGTATTTCTGGAAGTGAACAATTGTATTTTACAATTTTTATGGTCACTCTTGAATTTTTTTTTTTCTTTTTTTTGAGATGGGATCTTCCTCTGTCGCCCAGGCTGGAGTACAATGGCATGATCTCGGCTCATTAGAACCTCCGCCTCCCGGCCTTAAGCGATTCTCCTGCCTCAACCTCCCAAGCAGCTGGAACTACAGGTGCCTGCCACCATACCCAGCTAATTTTTGTATTTTTAGTAGAGATGGGGTTTCACCACGTTGGCCAGGCTGGTCTTGAACTCCTGACCTCATGATACGTCCACCTCAGCCTCCCAAAGCACTGGGAGTACAGGGGTGAGCCACTGCGCCTGGTTGGTCACTCTTGAATTTTTAATATATATGCTTAAATATTTTAAAATAAGTATGTACATCTATTTTTTAATTGTATCTTTCTAAATTAATGATCATAGCATTCATATGCTTTAATTATTCAACTTAAAACATCCATCTTGGCATTTTTTAAAACTCTGAATTTAGCATTGTTCTTTTATTTTTCTGACAACATAGGTTTTAATTTTTTAAAATTTATTTTTAGGCTCATTTACAGACTTAGGCATGTTATAAAATGTACAAATATTACACTTTTTGTAAATTGTCTGTATTACTGTAATAAGATATTTGTTTATAGCATGATGGTCATTACACTTAATCTATATATTTTCTCCTGTTATGACAGTGACAATATTTGATGTTCCACAATTACTCCACAATATCACTATGCTAGTTTTACTTCAATTAGCTTATGATAGAAGATACCATTCCACTTTGAAAAACTGAAGCTTTCATTAATTATTTTGTACTTTCAATTATCAATTGAATTTCAATTACTTTCAATAATTCAATAATTCTCATTGATTTTTATATTACTTGTCTTTTATTTCTAATGCTTTTTTCCTATGGAATGCCACTTGAAACAAAACTGAAACATCTCAATTTATTGTTTGAATGTCTTTTTTTAATTTAATTTAAGTTCCAGGATACATGTGCAGGTTTGTTACATAGGTACAGGTGTGCCATGGTGGTTTGCTGCTCCAATCAACCCATCACCTAGGTATTAAACCCAGCATGCATTAGCTGTTTATCCTGATGCTCTCTTTCCCCAACAGTCCCCACCAAAAAGCCTCAGTGAGTGTTGTACCTCTCCCTGTGTCCATGTGTTTTCCTTGTTCAGCTCCCACTTATTATTTTTTATTATGATAGTTGCTTTATTATGGTGGTCTGATACCAAACCTGCAGTGTCTCTGAGGAATTCCTATATTCTTTTTTTTTTTTAAATTTTATTTTTAGTTCTGGCATACATGTGCAGGTTTGTTACATAGGAAACATGGGCCATGGTGGTTTGCTGCACCGGTCAACCTGTCACCTAGGTATTAAGCCCAGCATGCATTAGCTATTTTTCCTAATGTTCAACTCCCACTTCTAGGTGAGAACATGCTGTGTTTGGTTTTCTGTTCCTACATTAGTTTGCTGTGGATAATGGCTTCCAGCTCCATCCATATCCTTGCAAAGGACATGATCTCATTCCTTTTTATGGTTGCATAGTATTTCATGGTGTATATGTACCACATTTTTTTATCCAGTCTGTGATAGATGGGGATTTGGGTTGATTCCATGTCTTTGCTATTGTGCATAGTGCTTCAGTGAAAAAATGCATCCACGTATCTTTATCATAGAATGATTTATATTCCCTTGTATATATATATATATCAAGTAATGGGATTGCTGGTTCAAATTGTATTTTTGGTTCTAAATCTTTGAGGAATTGCCACACTGTCTTTCACAATGATTGAACTAATTTACATTCCCACCAACAGTGTAGAAGTGTTTCTATTTCTCCACAGCATTGCCAACATCTGTTGTCTCTTGATATTTTAATAATCACCATTCTGACTGGCCTGAGATGGTATTTCACTGTGCTTTTGATAATGATCAGCAATGTTGTGATTTTTTCATGTTTGTTGGCTGCATAAATGTCTTCTTTTAAGAAGTGTCTGTTCATGTCCCTTGCTCGTTTTTTAATGGAGTTGTCTTTTTCTTGTAAATTTGTTTAAGCTCCTTGTAGATTCTGGAAATTAGCCCCTTGTCAGATGAATAGATTGCAAAATTTTTCTCCCATTCTGTAGGTTGTCTGTTCACTCTGATGATACTTTCTTTTGCTGTGCAGAAGCTCTTTAGCTTAATTAGATCCCAGTTGTCAATTTTTGCTTTTGTTGCAATCACTTTTGAGGTTTTGGTCATGAAATCTTTGCCTGTGCCTATGTCCTGAATGATATTGCCTAGATTTCCTTCTTGGGTTTCTGTACTTTTGGATTTTACATTTAAGTCTTTAACCCAACTTGAGTTTATTTTTGTATAAGGTGTAAAGAAGGGGTCCAGTTCCAATTTCCTGCATATGGATATCCAGTTATACCAGAAACATTTATTAAATAGAGAATCCTTTCCCCATTGCTTGTTTTTGTCAGGTTTGTCAAAAATCAGATTGTTTTGCAGGTGTGTGGTCTTGTTTCTGAGTTCTCTATTCTGTTTCATTGGTCTGTGTGTCTGTTTTAGTACTACTACCATGCTGTTTTGGTTACTGTAGCCTTGTAGTATAGTTTGAAGTTGGGTAGCATGATGCCTCCAGCTTTCTTCTTTTTCCTTTGGATTGTCTTGGCTATATGGGCTTTTTTTGTTTGTTTCGTATGAATTTTGAAGTAGTTTTTTTCTAATTCTGTGAAGAATATTAATGGTAGTTTAATGGGAACAACATTGAATCTTTAAATTTCTTTGGGCAGTATGGCCATTTTCACAATATTGAGTCTTCCTATCCATTAGCATGGAATAGTTTTTTATTTTTTTGTGTGTCTTCTGATTTCCTTGAGCAGTCATATTGAGTTCTCCTTGAAGATGTCATTCACTTTCCTTATAAGCTGTCTTTCTAGGTATTTTATTCTCTTTGTAGCAATTGTAAATGGGAGTTCATTCATGATTTGACTCTCTGCTTTTCTATTGTTGGTGTGTAGAAATGCCTGTGATTTTCACACATTGATTTTGTGTCCTGAGACTTTGCTGAAGTTGCTCATCAGTTTAAGAAGTTTTTGAGCTGTGATAGTGGGGTTTTCTAGATATAGGATCCTGTCATCTTCAAACAAAGACAGTTTGACTTCCTCTCTTTCTAGCTGAATATGCTTTATTTCTTTCTTTTGCTTGATTGCTCTGGCCAGAACTTCCAATACTATATTGAATAGGAGTGTTGAGAGAGGGCATTTTTGTCTTGTGCCAGTTTTCAAGGGGAATGCTTCCAGCTTTTATCCATTCAGTATGATATTGGCTGTAGGTGTGTCATAAATGGCTGTTATTATTTTGAGGTGTGTTTCATCAATATCTAGTTCACTGAGAGTTTTCAACATGAAGGGATGTTGAATTTTATCAAAGCCCTTTTCTGCATCTATTAGCTCTGTTTGTGTAATGAAATGCATTTATTTGTTTGTGTATGTTGAATCAGCCTTGGTTCCCAGGGATAAAACTGACTTGATCGTGGTGGATAAGCTTGTTGATGTGCTGCTGGATTCAGTTTGCCAGTATTTAATTGTGGATTTTTGCATCAGTCTTC
>NW_012105809.1:726562-778316 GCF_000951045.1 Mandrillus leucophaeus
TTCCTTCCTTCCTTCCTTCCTTCCTTTCTTCCTTCCTTCCTTCCCCCTCTCTCTCTCTTTCTTTCCTTTCTTTCTTCCTTCCTGCCTGCCTGTCTGCCTGCCAGGTTTTGCTATCAGGATGATGCTTGCCTCATAAAATGAGTTAGGAAGTAGTTTCTCCTTTTAATTTGTTTGGAATCGTTTCAGAAGAAATGGTACCAGCTCCCCTTTGTACCTCTGGTAGAAATCAGCTGTAAATCCATCTGGTCTTGGGCTCCTTTTGGTTGGTATGCTGTTTATTACTGCTTCCATTTCAGAACTTGTTATTATTCTATTCTGGCTTTCAACTTCATCGTGGTTCAGTCTTGGGAGGATGTATGTGCCCAGGAATTTATCCATTTCTTTTAGACTTTAGTTTATTTGCATAGAGGCATTTATCATATTCTGTGATGGTTGTTTGTGTTTCTGTGGAGTCAGTGGTGATATCCTCTTTTTCAATTTTATTGTGTCTATTTGATTATTCTCTCTTTTCTTCTTTATTAATATAGCTAGTGGTCTTTTTATTTCGTTATTTTTTTCAAAAAAAAAAACTACTCTTGGATTTGTTGATTTTTTGAAGGGGTTTTCATGTCTGTATCTCCTTAAGTTCAGCTATGATCTTGGTTATTTCTTGTCTTCTGCTAACTTTGGGGTTTGTTTCCTCTTGCTTCTCTGGCTCTTTTTATTGTGAGGTTAGAGTGTTGATTTGAGAGATTTCTGTCTTTTCCATGTGGGCATTTATTGGTGTAAATGTATCTGTTAACATTGCTTTAGCTGCACCCCAGAGATTCTGGCACGTATGTTGTCTTTTTGTTCTCATTGATTTCAAAGAACTTTTTGATTTCTGCTTTAATTTTATTATTTACCCAGGAGTCATTCAGGGGCAGGTTGTTAAACTTACATATAGTTGTATAGTTTTTGAGTGATTTTCTGAATCTTGAGTTTGAATTTGATTGTGCTGTGGTCTGAGAGACTGTTATTATTTCAGTTCTTTTGCATTTGCTGAGGAATATTTTACTTCGAATTATGTGATCAATTTTAGCGTAAGTACCATGTGGTGCTGAGAAGAATATATACTATGTTCTCTGTGGGTGAAGAGTTGTGTAGATTTCCATCAGGTCTGCTTGATCCAAAGTTGAGTTCAAATCCTGAATATTTTTGATAATTTTCTGTTTCAATGATCTGTCTAATATTGAGAGTAGACTGTTAAAGTCTCCAACTATTATTGTGTAGGTGTCTAAGTGTTTTTGTAAGTCTCTAAGAACTTGTTTTATGAATCTGGGTTCTCCTGTATTGGATGACTATAAATTTAAGATAGTTAGCTCTTCTTATTGAATTGAACCTGTTACCATTATGTAATGCTATTCTTTGTCTTTCTTGATTTTATTGGTTTAAAGTCTGTTTCATTCGAAACTAGAGCTGCAACCCTTGCTTTTATCTGATTTCCATTTGCTTGGTAAATTTTTCTCCATCCTTTTATGTTGAGCATATGTGTGTCCTTGCATGTGAAATGGCTCTCTTGAAGACAGCACATTGAAGAGTCTTGACTTTTTATCCAGATCGCCATTCTGTGTCTTTTAATTGTGGCATTTAGCCCATTTACTTTTAAGGTTAATGAGGTTATATGTGAATTTGATCCTGTCATGATGCTAGCTGGTTATTTTGCAGACAAGTTGATGTAGTTTCTTCAGTGTCATTGGTCAGTGTTGTACTTCAGTGTGTTTTGTAATGGCTGGTAATGGTTTTTCCTTTCCATATTTAGTGCTGCCTGCAGGAGCTCTTGCAAGGCAGTCCTGGTGGTGAAAAATTCCCTCAGCATTTGTTTGTCTAAAAATGATTTTATTTCTCCTTTGTTTATGAAGCTTAGTTTGGTTGGATATGAAATTCTGCGTTGGAAATTCTTTGGATTTTGTGGGAGCATTTTTGTTGATGCTGCTGTTGTTGTTTTCTGTTTGTTTGCTTTTCTTTTAATAGGGCACTCTTCTGTAGGGTTTGCTGCAGTTCCACTCCAGAACATATTCACCTGGGTACCTCCCGCACCTGGAGGTGTCACCAGTGGAGGCTGCAGAACAGCAAAGATGGCTACCTACTCCTTCTTCTGAGAGCTTTGTCCCAGAGGGGCACTGACCCGATGCCACTGGGAAATCTCCTGTACAAGGTGTCTGGCAACCCCTGTTGGGTGTCTCACCCAGTCAAGAGTCACAGGATAAGGGATCGGCTTAATGAAGCACTCTGGCTGCTGCTTGGCAGAGGGGGCGACACACTGGGAGGAATCCTTCTAGTTCAGACTGCCCAGATTCCTTGGAGCCAGCAGGATGAAAGACTAAGTCCACTAATTCATGGAGCCTGTGGGCACCCCTCCCCACAGGGCCTCCATCACACAGAGATCAGAGTTCTGTTGGTAAATCCCTGGCTGAAATTGCTGAAATTCTGACAGGGAAGCCCCACCTTGTGTGGAGGGATGTGTCAGGATCCAGACCAAAGAGGCAGTCTGGCCACAATCTGTGAGAGCTGCTGTGCTGCCCTGTGGAGAATTCCTCCCGGGTCCAAACCACCCAGTCTCCCTTATACCAGCAGGTCAAAATGGCAGACTACAGCTGCAGTGATGGCTGCCATTCCTCCCCTTGGGAATTCAGTTGTCTTAGGCAGCAGACATCCATAATAATGATAGCCACCCTTTCTGCCAAGAACTCAGTGGCCTTAAGTAGTCTCCAGCCAAGTGGCCACTGAGAATCTGCACATCTCTGTGCTTGGGACCCAAGGCCTTGGTTGCACTGACTCACCAGGGGAACTCCTGATCCGTGGGTTGACAGATCCGTGGAAAAAGCATGGTTTCCGTGGAAAAAGCGTGGTTTCCCAGGTTTCCCGGGTAGGTAACACAATCAGTCACCACTTCTCATAGCTGAGAGTGAGGGCTCCCCTTGATCCATGTAGCTCCCAGATGAACTGTTGCTCCACCCTGCTTTTCCTGGCTCTCTCTGGGTTGCACCAAATGCTTAGTCAGTCTCAATGAGAGAACCTGGATATCTTGGTTGCCCGTACAGGATTCACTGACTGTTTTCATTCTTGCTGGGAGCCTCCAACTGCAGCTGTTTCTAGTTGATCATCTTGGCCCCTCCCTTATTATTTGCATTTCTTACATGGTTTCTCACATTTTTATCTTTCTCTATTGTATTTATATTCTGAGTATTTTCTTCACAATTGTGTTTCAATTAGTGGATTGTCTCTTACTAGTTTTGAGATTACATCGCATTAAATGTTTTAATTTGGATACAATAATATTCTTTTAAATACATTTCATGTGATTTTTCCATATTTTTTATATTTGTCATTGTCTTAACTTTATTTCTAGCTTAAAATTTCTTGTTTACTATTTTCTTGCCACTTTAATAGATTTTCTTCCATTTTCTTTTTAATTTGTTCTTGTTTGTATAAAGGAATGTTGAAAAAATACTGAATATTACAGTTATTTTCAAGTTGTTGAATTACTTTATTGCTTTAAAACTGAAATCAATTAAGCCATCATATTCCCATTTTAACCTACATTATAATTTTAATAATGATTATAGCTTTTTCTTGGTTAATTCCATTAAGTAGTATATTCACAACATAATTAAAGGGTTTTTTTATTCCCAGACTTAATTGGAATATTGGTAAATATCACACTGTTTAACACATTTTAAAAACAGAATAATATATATTTTTTATTTCCCTTATATTCTCATATAAAATTTTTTAAACAAAACTGAGATATGACCCTTATCACCTATCTTTTTTGCTTTTGTAGAAAAATAATTTTATTAATAACATGAAATAATTTACATAATTTATAATATTGAATCATCTGTGTATTCCTGGAAAAATTTTACTTGGTCATGATATATCTTTTTATAATGCAGTTAGTTCATCTTGCTATTTTATTAGAACTTATACAATCAGGTACTTACTTAGACTGATCTGTAGTATTTTTTTCTGTGTTAAATATATCCTCAGTTTGTGACCAATGTCATGCTTGTTTCATAGAATTGATTTTCAAGTTTTGCAGCTGTTGATAAGCTATGATACATTTATTAGCATTTTTCATAACTAGTTTTATGAATATTTGGAAAATATTTTCTGAAAAATTTTCTGGGCATGAACTTTTCTTGGGAGATGTACATTAACCTTTTGTATTCTACAGAGTTTTTTCATTTCATTTGTATCAGTTTATATTTTACCATAACATTATCATTCGATCTCTCTCTCTCTGTGCGTGTATATATATACAAATATATGATATATTATTTATATATATTTTATATATATAAATATATGATATCATATATTTGTATATATATAAAATATATATATACTTTTTTTGGGTTTTTTTGAGACGGAGTGTCACTCTGTCACCCAGGGTGGAGTGCACTGGCACAGTCTCCACTCACTACAACCTCTGCCTCCTGGGTTCAAGCAATTCTTCTGCCTCTGCCTCCTGAGTAGCTGGGACTATAGGTGTGCAACACCACACCCGCTAATTATTTTTTGTATTTTTAGTGAAGATGGGGTTTCACCATGTTGGCCAGGCTGATCTTGAACTCCTGACCTCAGGTGATTCACTTGCCTTGGCCTCGCAAAGTGCTGGGATTACAGGTGTGAGCCACTACTCCCGGCCTCAATCTATATTTTTAAATGAATTTTCATATATCTAAGAAATAAATTTTTAATATTTTCATTAATTTATACTCAAACTATTTCTTTTTTTCTTTTTGACCTATTTATTGTTTCTCATTAATATCTCAAATTAATCATTTTACTTTCATTTTTCCCAATGTATGAAACAGTACATTTTCCTCTGAAGAGAATTTTAATTGCTTTCCATTGAATCTATGTGGATGGTTTATTATTGTTAACATTATCTTATTTATTAAGGTTTTCTATATATCACATCATTTTGTTTTTATTTGTTCTTTAATCTTCTTTTATTTCTTCTTTATTTCTTCTTTAATCCTACTTATATTTAAGAAAGTTTTAACTTTCTTAAAATAGAGATATTTTTGTTTCTAGTTTTGTCATTAACGTTTAGTTAAATTTAATGTAAAAATAGGATATTTCCTGAAGCATTTTCATTTCTCACAAAATATTACATTATCCTCAATGTCAGCTTTTGTGACTATTTCATGGTGTTATCTAGGATTTTGTAATACTGAATTTGCATATGTGTTCCTGTGTATGTAATAATACTAAGGTCTAATTAATTAATATTTGTTTTCTCTTTATCAATAAATAGCTAAAATAATAGTCTATTATCAAGCAGAGTGGAAGAGATGAGTAACATTTTCATACTATCAAAATGATGTTCCAATGCTTCTTTAAGTTACTTATAGTTTTGCAAATCAATATATATTTACAGAATTTATTTGCGATGCTGAGGTGGGTGGATCACAAGGTCAGGTGTTCAAGACCAGCCTGGCCAAGATGGTGAAACCCCATCTCTACTAAAAATACAGAATTTATTTGTTACCATCAGATTGTTTTTGTATCATTACAAGTTGCTCTCTTTTATTCCATTTCTAATGTTTCTTGATTTAAGACTGAAAATTAACTTTTGTTTTAGATTCCCCATTTAATACTTGGGGTTAATATTTTTACTTGTATTGATATAACAGCCATGCTTTTTAAAATTCCTGTATCATATGTTATGCCATAATTTGTTTTTATTGCTATATTATTTTTAAAAATTTAATATAAACCTTTTATTTTTCAATGTTCATTAATGTATATGTACTTATATACAGCTGTGTTTTATTTTTTAATTATTTTAGTCTGGTAATTGGAAGGTTTTCTCAAAAAAAAAGTTGTAGAAGTGTTCAAATGCTTTAAATCATGAAATAGTATAATTATATCTTCCTATTGTAAATTGCAGTCATTTCATGATTTTAGGAAAATCAAGTTTAATTCTTTCTCTCAGTGCTTGGTTTTAATTTTCAAATATCTACATAGGGCTTAAATGTACTAGAAATATACTTGAGGCCGAGTGCAGTGGCTCACGCCTGTAACCCAGCACTTTGGGAGGCCAAGGCAGATGGATCATGAGGTCAGGAGTTCAAGACCACCCTGGCCAATATGGTGAAACCCCATCTCTACTAAAAATACAAAAATTAGCTGGGTGTGGTGATGGGCACCTCTACTCCCAGCTACTTGGGAGGCTTAGGCAGAGAATTGCTTGGATCTGGGAGGCGGAGGTTGCAGTGAGCCAAGATCACGCCACTGCAGTTCAGCCTGGGCAACAGAACGAGACTCTGTATCAAAAAGAAAAAGAAAAAGAAATACATATATGTATGTGTGTGTGTATATATGTGTGTATATATGTGTATATATATGTATATATGTGTATATATGTGTGTATATATGTGTAATATATGTGTGTGTGTGTATATACTTGAAAAAGGGAATGATATTTTTGCATAGAATATTATGTAGTATATGTTTAAAGCTTGGAGAATGAGGTAAAAATCAAAAGTGATATTGACATGATATTTTGCGAGTGATTGACATACTTTAGTAATTACTAAACTTTGTAACTTAATCATTGTACATTGCTAGATCCTTTTTCAAATGGTAGCATGACTACTTTCTGACAGACCTAATTTAATTTGAGCAGCCAACAAAAATAACAAAAACTCAGATAATAAAATATATTTTAAAATCATGAGGAAATACACTCATATGCCTACCTCTCAAGAAACGTAAAAAGGAAAAAATTTTAAAGAACAATTGTAAATTTGTATTTGTATTTGAAAGGTTTTTAACATATACCAATAGCAATTATATTGGAATCATTGGGTAATATAATATTATATCATAGAGGGAGGGAGCCAAAATAGAAAATAAATAACTCAATATAGTAGAATTCCTGTATTAGTTTTACGCTTCTGTGTATCAAACTACCACACAATTGGCAGCTTCATATTCACAGTGGATCCCCGAACAATGCAATCTGGGCACCAATGCCTGAGTAGTTGAAAATTCGAGTATAACTTTTGGCTACCCAAAAACATAGCTACTAATGACCTACTGTTGACTGGAAGCCTTATTAATAACATGAACTCCCTTACCCGGGTGCGGTGGCTCACACCTGTAATCTCAGCACTTTGGGACACTGAGGTGGGTGGATCACAAGGTCAGGTGTTCAAGGCCAGCCTGGCCAAGATGGTGAAACCCCATCTCTACTAAAAATACAAAAATTAGCCGGGCATGGTGGCAGGTGCCTGTAATCCCAGCTACTCGGGAGGCTGAAGCAGAGAATTGCTTGAACCTGGGAGGCAGAGGTTGCAGTAAGGCGAGAGCATGCCACTGCACTCCAGCCTGGGCGACAGAGCGAGACTCCGTCTCAAACAAACAAACAAACAAAAAAACACAAAGCAAAACAAACAAAAAAAGGAAACTGCCTATTCTTCCATTAAAGTAGGTCTGAGAAAGGAAATGTTATTCAGGAAATCATAAGAAAGAGAAAATATATTTAATAATCATTTAGTGGAAGTGGGTCATCATAAAGGTCTTCATCCTCATGGTCATCGTGTTGAGTAGACTGAAGAAGAGGAGGAAGAGGAGGAGCTGGTCCCACTGTCCTAGAGTGGAAGCGGAAGAAGAGGTGGTAGATGTGGAAGGGGAAGCAGGAGAGGCAGGCACACTCCATGTAACGATGTGAGGGTTGTGGGCACCAATCCTCTGTGCAGTTGAAAATCTGAGTATAATTTTGGACTCCCCAAAACCATGCGGATACATTGTAATTTTTGTCTCACGTTTTTTGCTTTTTTGTTTCTCTAAAAAATGTTTCTATATTTTTCTTCTTCCACAAATTCTTCCACCATTTGCTTTACTGTCAGGGATCAGTTATCATAAAAGGATACATGTTGTAAAGAAGTCAAAAGCAGCTCTCTTGGATAAGGACAACCCTTCTGCCACATTGTCTACTGTCAATTTGTTTTCTGGCACTACTTATTTTATGCCTTCCTCATTATCTGGCACTGGTTTGAATGCACTCATCTCCATCAAGTCATCTTCTGTTAATCCCTCTGGTGTGGTGTCTATCAGTTTCTGATTTTTCCAAGATTCATAACTTGAAACCACTTACACCACCACCAGTCCCATATTTTTTTCCATATGTACAATCTCTTTCATGATTTCCTTGATTTGCCTCTGTCTTTAATCCTGTGGTGTTATGTATAACATCTAAACGTAGTTTTCTCCAATAGAAATGTATTGCTTTTGGCTTGATGCATTTCACACCTTTTTCTGTAACAACAATGGCATCTTCAATAGTGTAATCCTTCCAGGCTTTTCTGTAACAACAATGGCATCTTCAATGGTGTAATCCTTCCAGATATCTATGATGTTCTATCAAGATGCTCTTCTATAGCCTTGACCATACTCTCCACAGAGGATTGACAATCCTCCTCTTACTGCGCATAAGAACCCCATTTATGACTCCCTGATATAAAGGCTGAATTAGAGATGTTGTGTTTGGGAGCAAGTAGACCACTTTGACACCTCTGGTGTTGAACTAATGAGTTTCTTGGAGAACAGGGGCATTGTCCAATATTAAAATAACTTTAAAGGCAGTCCCTTAGGGGCAAGGCACTTCCTGATTTCGGGGACAAACCATTGATGGAACCAATATAGAACAGGGGTTCTCATTGTCCAGGCCTTCTTGTTGTACAAACAAAAAACTGGCAGCTGGTGTTTATCTTTTCTTTTGAAGGCTCTGGGGTTAGTAGCTTTATAGATAAGAGCAATCCTGATCATAAATTGGACTTCCATTTGCACAAAACAGAAGAGTTAGCCTATCCCTTCCTGCCTTAAATCATGATGCTCGTTTCTCTTCCTTGCTAATCGATGTCCTTTGTGGCTTTTTTTTTTTTTCCCTCCAAGAATGGGGCACTTTTGTCTGCATTAAAAACCTGTTCAGGCAGATAGTCTTCCTCCTTAATGATTTTCTTAATGGCATCTGGGAACTTTTCTGCTGCCTCTTGGTTGGCAGAAGCTGCTTCTCCAGTTATATTGACATTTTTTAAGCCAAAACTTTTGCTAAAATCATCAAACAGTTTTTACACCGGTATTAAATTCTTCAGCTTTAGATTCTTCTCCTTCCTTTTGCTTTAAATTGTCATATAATGACTTTACTTTTTCTCAAATCCTATCAGTCTATAGTTATGCCTTTTACATAGTCAGCCTGCACCCACATAAAAGCTGCGTCTTCAATATGAGATTTAAAAAGTAGTTATCAAAAAGTGTAAGATTTTGATGACTGCTGAAAGAGGTGCAGCTATAGCTTCATGAATTTTCTTTTCTTTTTGCACAATGATATTTGTGCTGAATTCATATATCTTAAAATGGTGGGCAATCACAGCTGCATACCTTTGTCTATGGTACATCCCAAGCAATTCAACATTTTCTTGTGATGCCATAACTTTTCTCTGCTTCTTGTGAACACTTCCAGCTTAAACAGTGGTACTTTGTATAGGTTATTCAAGATTTACCATGTCACATGGAACACAGTGAAAAAATACACAAGAGCTATGAGAGATTGCTTTTTATTGGGATAAGCAATTTACTGAAGGGATGAGAGGCTCACATGGAGACGATTATCTTCACAGGGCGTTTTAAGTGGATCCTAGCAATGCTTGGGTTCCCTGTAATAGCAACAGGGGATGGCTGTGAAATTATTACAGTAGTACAGAATTACTACAGCTAATTTTATGCAGTTATTATTTAACATTCCATCTTTATGTTTGTTTACATTTCTCTGGCCTGAATGGTACCATGTATGCTTTGTGTTTGTGTGTGCAATTTTGATAAATTTTAAATTTTATAACAGATTTGTGTGCATTTTATGGTAGTGATAGTGAAATTGACTAGTAGCTACAAATATTTTCTGTCTTCATGACATATCTAATTTTTTCTTAATTTTTTTGATACTTCTAAGCTATGCTATTTGCAAGTTTTTTACAAATTATCACAAATTCCCTAAAAAGTATTTTAATGTATTTGTTGAAAAGAAATGTTTGTGTAAGTGATCCCATGCAATTTAAACTGGTGTTGTTCAAGGCTCCACTCTATATGGTGGTCAGAATTCCTCCTCAGGGTGATTAGATTCTCTGTTCAGAGTCTCACTGGGCTTGAAATAAAGGTATCCACTGGGGCTGCAGTTCCTATTGGAGGTTCAAGATCCTTTTACCAGTCTTGAATTTTTTTTTTTTTTTTTTTTGGCAGAATTCATTATCTTGGGAATGCAAGACTAAGTTCACTGTGTTCCTGCTATTGGCTGAGAAAACTCTCAGCTTTTTGAGGCCACCACAGTTTCTTATCACTAGACTCCCTTAAGTAATGAGTGACATGATATTTGTCATTTTCCAGGCTAATCAGAGAATGTCTTGTAACAAGCTGGAAAAAAGTGGCATCTTTAAAGTGCACATGCCCCGGATAACCTCCCCCATTGTCATAATACATAATATAATCAAGGGAGTGATATCTCATCTGAGCCATGGGTTTCGTCCACACTCAAGGGAAAGGAGGCTGTAAAAGAAAGAAGGCTTTCCAAAACCCATGGGATTTTAATTTACAGAGGTAACAGGTCAATATCATTGAAAGAACATTACTGAAACTGTCCAAGAGAAGGTAGCCAGGCTGCGTCATGCAAGGGCATCTGGCGAAGCACCATGGTCAGCCAGGAGGCAGAATGTGCAAGAGAAAGCCTGCTCCAGAGTCTGTATTCTGCTTTGTATGGGAAAGAAGGGAAGATGGGACCGGTGGAATAATTTTAATGGGCTCTGGAACATAAGGCTAGTCTCTAGTTTGCTCCTGGCCCTGGGGTGATATAGGGTAGGGAAAGAATTGGCATTGTGTGTGAGAGTTAGATAATGAAGGTGATTTGAGGCATGGGCTATACTACTCGATATCTATATGAAAAGTATGTTCAAAGGCAAGTTGTGTTTTATCTCTAAAAATCCTAGGAGTTAGCTTGAATTACACTGGAATGAGCAACCTCTCCATGGGCAGGAAGGCTCTCAAGATGTAAAACCATCATAAAATATAGGGGAAAAAACGTGATTAATACAAGGTCATGGGAGTCATCTTAGAATTCTACCTACCATAAATTGAAATCAAATTCATAGGAGTTTGTTATGATAATTGAAGGGACCCAACATTGCTTAATGAAAAGATTATAAACAAAGAATAAAAAATTTAGCAGTGTATGATCTTCAGCAAGCATCTTTATTATTCTGAAGTTTAGTTTCTCTAACTGTAAAATTAGTGTAATGGTATACATGCTGTAAATATGTAGGATGAAGTGAGAAAGTATATTTTAAGAGCTTACCATAATATTAGCACAGAGTTGAGCTCCAAAATTACAAATATCATTATTATTAGTATGTTATTATATAAATTTGATTATTCTTATATTCTTTCAGACTGTCTTCCTTCCTTCCTTCCTTCTTTCCTTCCTTCCTTCCTTCTTCATCATTAAATTCCAAACTATGGAAACTCCTGGTTTTATTATAGCGCTGTCTAGACTTGTACCCTTTCTTATTTCTGAGATCTACATTGTGTTTTTCACAATGTCCCATTAATCATATTATTTACAAAAACACCTAAAATATGTAACACCACCTATTTTGTAGGACAGCAGGCACCAGAAAACAGATAGACCAGTTTGAATCAATGGAGACTCATGCTATACTGGGAAAACTTTTGGATTCTTGTTTGACAAGATTATAAATAAACATATGTACATAGGACAGAATTGACTGAGGTCACAAAGTATGAATGAAAAGGAACTGAGTTTGGAATGCATGGTGCTGCAGGGTTAAAAAGCCTACTTTTGGAAGTCTCCTTTGAATTGAGAGGGCAGAGGTGGGTGGGGGGTTAGTAGAAGAGGGATAAACAGACAACAAGCACACCATGGTAAGGAAACAAAGGAACAGTCCTAGCATGGTGGCTCACACCTGCTATCCCAGCACTCTGGGAGATTGAGGCAGACAGATTAATTGAGCCTAGGAATTGGAGACCAGGCTGGGCAACATGGTGAAACCCTTTCTCTACAAAAAGTACGAAAAAAGTTAGCCCGGTGTGGTGGTGCACACCTGTAGTCCCAGCTACTTGAGAGGCTGGGGTGGGAGGATCGCTTGAGCCCAGTAGGTGGAGGTTAGAGTAAGCCACGATTGTGCTACTGCACTTCAGCCTGAGCAACAGAGCAAGACCATGTGTCACAAAACAAAACAAAAACAAAGAAATAAAATCAGGAACTGTAATTATGTCTTGATATAATTTTGGTTGTTTTAATCAACATAGATATCTGACTATAATTCAATAGGGCAAAAGTTTTAGACTAAAAATTCTTTGCTTGTTCAGGTTTTAAAACAACATTATAACTTTTTATCTAGGAGCTCTAACAAGAGAACAGCTGAGAAAGCTTTAGAGTTCTGCAGAAAGTGTGCGTATCGATGATCCCTTCAGAAGAAGTTAGGGTGTAGTGGTGATTCTCAAGTTCCCAAAGGAGCTATAACAGGTGGAATCAGGGACCAACGAAAGACATTTTTATAGTCTCCTATACAACTTTTCACTATGTTCTAAGCCGTAGCATTTGTGAGATCGCTAGATGGCTGTCCAGTGAGTAAGATGTAAATGTTTATTTTATGAAACCATTGTGTTTGGGGTATTGTTACAGCAACGAACTGTATGTAATTCAATAGTTAAAAAGAAAAAAACAAAAAGATCATTTTTTAATAGGTAATGAGTTATTATGATGTCATGAAGACAAATACCAAAGTGCTGTGTAACACTCTTGAAGATTTATGAGTATAAACGTTCCTTGGGCTTCCAATGGTGGATGTAGGTGTGGGGTTAAAGAAGCGGTAAGTTGGAAAAGACCCTGAACCTGTAAGCAGAATAGATTAGATTCTCTTCCTTGTATTGCACACTACATATTACATTTCAGATACGTTTCAAGAAATGGTATACTCACAAAAGGATGGAGGAATGGAGCAGTATTATGATTGTAGTCATGGAAATCTATATCAAAGATGCAAGGAAAACATTCTAAATTAGGAAATTAGAGGAAACGGTATGTTCAGTCCTTGCTATCTATAGAGCTGTAAATTCCTGCAAATGATGAGATTGATTTATACAATACAAAGACCAGACAAAACATAACAAACAAACCAACAAACAAAAAACAACATCGTTTTGATTTCATAGCAATCTTGTCGGAAATAAATAAATTCAGTGACGGCAGAAACTCCGATTCGGCAGAGACCGCAGCAATGTCAGGTCTATTCACAGAAATCTTGGGAAGGTGATGGACTTCACACAAAATACAGGCTGAAAGTCTAGAGTCAATTTTATTTCATTGCAAAAGTCAGGATGATATAAATGGATTTCTGAATTATATTTAGTAGAAAATATGAATTTTAGAAGGCTTATTGCAAAATCAAATTTTGTGATTTTTAAACTATACTTCAGTGCTTCCCAAATATATTAAAAAATCATAATCCTGGGTTTTCCAGAAAATTTCTCTACAGTATTTTCTTCACATTTACCCATCATTTCCAAGATGTCTCATAAATTTTAATATTCTGTGACAATATTCCATCCTTTATCAACCCAGAAAAGAGTATTGCTTTTGAGATATTTCAAACCAATGATTTTTTTTTTTTTTTTAATTCAGAAATTTTGGTCATTGATGCTAAAAGACGCCCCAGCTATTGGGAAATCTAACCCAAATGGTTGAAGAAAGATTTTTTAAATTAAACATAATCTGTCTACACACATTAAGTTAATCAAAAGGCTTCCATTTTGTCAACCAGCATGTGCTGTAAATCACAGTTGAAATCTTCAAGGCGGGCCGGGCGCAGTGGCTGGTGCCTGTAATCCCAACACTTTGGGAGGCGGAGGCAGGCGTATCACTTGAGGTCGGTAGTTCGAGACTAGCCTGGCCAACATGGCGAAACGCTATCTCTACCAAAAAATGCAAAAATTAGCCGGGCGTGGTGGCACACGCTGGTGATCCCAGCTACTCGGAAGGCTGCAACAGAAGAGTCACTTGAACCAGGGGGACGGAGGTTGCAGTGAGCCAAAATCACACCACTGCACCCCAACCTGGACGACAGAGTGATGCTCAATAAAAAATAAATATTCACGCAGACAAATACTATCTGTGACGGCTAATCCTAGGGGTCAGCATGGCTGGAGGAGGGTGCCTACGGCTGGGCGAAGTTCTTTCTCAAGTGACTGTGAGGGCGTCGCCAGAGGAGATTGACAGCTGAGTGGGTGACTGGGAGAAGAAGACCTGCCCTCGGTGTGGGGGACCAGCCAATCTGCTGCCAGCGCGGCTGGAACCAGGTCAACAGAAGATGGGGGATGAGCAGTGTGCAAGGTCCTCATCCTCTGGCTCACTCTCTTTTCCCGTGCTGGGCGCTTACTTCCTCTCCTGCTGCCCTTGGAAGTCAGATTCCAGGTTCTTCAGCTTGTGGCCCCTGGGGCTATCGGACTTGGGAGGACTGACTGGGAGCACACTGTGGGCCTCCCTGGTTTGGGGGCCTGGGATGTGGCCGAGTCCTGGGGCTTCTCTGCGGCGTGTTCCGGGCGTCGCGCTGAACCACCAGCCAGTTCCCCAAGTAAGCTCCCTGCTCAGACGCCTGATAGCTTGTTGGTTCTGTCCCTCTGCGGGACTTCCACTACCACTCTCAAACTCACACACAGAGGAAAGAGTGTTACGGAAGAGATGGAGCAGTCCACTCCAGGAACATTCCCATCCTATGGATTACGAGAATTGCCTGAGACAGTTTGGGTATGTGCATAAATGTGATTTTATGTACAGCATCTTTAAGCTTGTGGTACAGAGGGAAGGTGGGCAGCCCATAACTGGTACCTTGGCTTCCAAATTTGGGCTTCAGTTGTAGTTCTGACACCAGTTTCATGATTTTTAAAACTCATCATCCATTTGGGGAACTTTGTTTTGCCATCTATGAAGTATGGATAATTGTGCTACATAATATTTATTTGAAGAGTGACAGGATATCTGAAGGTCATGAATAGTCAAACATCACTTAAACAAATTTTATAATGTTTTTTACAAAATTGAATCAAAATTTGATAAGGATTTATAAAGAGTAAGTCAAATTTTTACCAGGACTTCATACCTGACATGCCCATCTGTTTTATTAAAATGATAGGCATTTTTTGAAGATAAAAAAAAAAGCAACTAGACAAACTGTCAGAGATACAATAAAATGTTTTCCAAGCTACCAATGGTTTAACCTCAATACAGAGTTCACCATTTTCTAAGCAATTAACAAAATGAGATCGCTTGCTAATTAAGAATCGGTAAAATATTATATATAATATATAATCTCATATTATATATAATCTGTTATATATAATATATAATCACATATATAATCTGTTATATATAATATATAGTTTCACATATATAATCTGTTATATATAATATATAATCTCATGTATATTTTATATAATCTCTTGTATATAGTATATATAATCCTTTATATATTTTATATAATATTATATATAATATACATAATCTCTTATATATATTATATATAATGGCATAAATATGTATAAAATAAAAGATAAAATATATATGGTTCTGTCTCTCTGGAACCCTAACATAGGTGTTAAATATATTCATAATTTACTCTTTTAATAAACATTATTGAAAACGAAGTATCTGTCAAACATTTTGCCAAGTAATTGGGATTTAACGGTGAAAAACCACAGTTTGTGCTATCAATTTAGAAGGAAAGACATTTGAGCAAGCAATCGTTTCAAAACCTAAGATAAGTGAGTAATTTCAGGACATTATGCTATGTGCTAGATTAATACAACCAAAAAGAGTGGAATGAAGGGGGAAAAAAGAGTCTTTATTTAAATAGGAACCACAGGGATTGGGCGCAGTGGCTCACGCCTGTAATCCCAGCGCTTTGGGAGGCTGAGGCAGGTCAATTACCTGAGGTCAGGAATTCGAGACCAGCCAGGCCAACATGGTGAAACCCCGACTCTACTAAAAAAAAATGCAAAAAAATTAGCCGGGTGAGGCGATGGGCGCCTGTAATCTCAGCTACTCGGGAGGCTGAGACAGGAGAATGGCTTGAACCCGGGAGGTGGAAGTTGCAGTGGGCTAATACTGCGCCCCTGCACTCTAGCCTGGGTGACAAAGGAGACTCCACCTCCAAAAACAAATAAATAAAAATAAATGAATAATAAGAACCGCAGTAATAAGAGTGAGTTTATAGGTCCATTCTTTAATATTCCCAACATTTTATTTATTAATAAATTTATAATTTTTAATTATTATGTATTTATAATAGTTGTATATATTTCTGGGGCATACGTAAAATTTTGATACAAGCATGCAATGTTAAATGATCAAGTCAGGCTAATTGGGGTTCTATTACCTCAAGCACTTATTATTTCTTTGTTTTGGAAACATTCCAATTTCATTCTTTTAGTTATTTGGAAATATTGGCAATAATTGCAACATTGCTATTCCTCCAGCACAAATTTCCTTTAGTCTTATTTACAAAACTATGGTAAGGAAGTTTAAATTAAATTCAAAGTACGCCATGTTACAGGTAAAATTGTTCCATAACAAAGCACACTGAAAAATTGTTGTATTTATTAGTTGAGGAGACTAAGTCACAGCATCTGTTCCAATATATAGAAAACATATCTCTCTAACATGTGTGTATACAGACACACACACACGCACACACACACACATATTTATAGTGCCAAGCTAGGCAGCTAATAAATGTGTTCAGCAGCAATATATAAATCAATAAAATAACAAAGGGATAGATTGAATTAATTTTGTTAGAAGACACAAAAGTTGAACATTTATAAATTTTAGGTGGCTTGAACTTGATTGGTTCATTTCACTCTTTCAAAAAATAAAAGGTGAATTTTGTTTTGCTTTCACCCTGCAGAATTATAGTAAATGCATAATTCAAAACATATAAAATAAAAACAAACCTAATTAGTACAGTGCATCATATAATATGTTCACTTTCTTTAAATTTAGTAAACTCCATACTACTTTATTACTGCAAATCTAGTTACAATGAAGTTACGTTTTACTGACTGCTTTCTATTTGTTAAGTTCTAGAGACTTATTTTTCAGGATAATAAGTACACAACAGCAAAAATATGTATTGTATATGAGATGAAAGTGTTTAGAGGATACTAATTTTTTGGTGTATGAGTGTAAGCTATTTTTTCTTCGTATTTGTATGAATTACACATTGTGAGAAAGCAGTGCAGTTTTAGATAATTATTCTTAGATTTCTGATGATAATTCATTTTATTGAACATTAAAAAGGAAAAAGTAGTAGCTGTAACATTATCATAACACAAAGTAGGACTCTGCTGAGATTTTTTTTTCTTAACAATATATTTGGTATTTATTTCAATAAACATTCAGGTCTTTTTTTTGTTTTAATTGTTGTAAAGCCAAAGGTAAAAATACCATAATTTATAATATTTCCCTGGATGAAATATTTAGGTTTAAATGTATATTTTCTCAAATATTAACATGACTGCATAAAATTTGTGGTTATTAAAATAAAGCCAGCTCTGATTTAAGTAAATGATTTTTTCTTCTAAAAACTAATGAAAAAAATATATCCTAAATCCTCCGGAACAAAATAACCTTTAAAATTGGGACATAAAAAACATCTCATTTGGGGGTCTGCTCAAATGAGAATCTAAGATATTTATTAGTTTTCTTACATGTCTTTTGTATTATGCCAGATTTAATATGGTGACTGAAATAGATCATATAATTCTATGCATCTCATTAAGTAGGTCTCATTACTATATATACTTGTATATTTTTCTTTCCTTTTATTCTATTCATATACCTTGGAGTGTCATTTCCACTTGACTTTATGTTTGCACTTCTGCAGTTTTTCTCTCTAAAAGTTTTATGGTAATATAATGAATATATCATACAATTTAGCCGCTTAGTGTACAATTCATTGCATCTTAATATATAAACAATGTTACACAGCCATCACCACCATCAATTTTAGAGCATTTTACCAGCATTCCCTGTAAAAGAAACTCCATCCCACATTAACAGTCACTCTACTTGTAAATTTTTTTTTCTTTTCTTTTCTTTCTTTATTTTTTTTTTTTTCTGAGACAGTGTCTCACTCTGTCGCCCAGGCTGGAGTGCAGTAGCATGATCTTGGCTCACTGCAACCCCTGCCTCCCAGGTTCAGGTGATTCTCCTGCCTCAGCCTCCCAAGTAGCTGGGGCTACTTGTGTCCACCGCCACACCCAGCTAATTTTTGTAATTTTAGTGGAGACGGGGTTTCACCATATTGGCCAGGCTGGTCTCGAACTCCTGACGTTGTGATCTGTCCACCTTGGCCTCCCAAAGTGCTGAGATTACGGGCGTGAGCCGCTGTGCCTGGCCGCGGTCACTCTACTTTTACAGCCACCCCCACCCTCAACTCTAGACAACTACTGATAAAAATTCTGCCTCTATAGATTTGCTTGTTCTGGACATTTTATATAATTGATATAAATGAAGTGTGAATTTTTGTCAAATGACTTTTTCTGTGTCCTTTGAGATAGTGTGTGTTACATCAATTAACTTTAAGGTATTATGGCACTCTTGCATCCTTGGAAGAAATTGCCCTTGATCTTTGTGTATAATCTTTTTACGTTTCTGGATTCAGTTGCTAGTATTTTCCTGACACTTTTTACATATAGTTTAGTAAGAGATATTGGCCTCTAGTTTTATTTTTCACTATCTTTTTCTGGTTTTGATACAGCATAATACTTGCCTCATAGAATTACTTGGAAAGTGCTCTCTCCTAATATTTTTGTAAAAGTTAGTGAAGAATTTATATTTATTATTTAAATGTTTTGTAGAAATCATCAAGCAATTTGGAACCGAGTTTGTTTGTTTGTTTGCTGTTTGGTTTTTTGTTTGTTTTTGGTTTTGTTTGTTTCTGTCGCCCAGGCTGGTATGCAGTGGTACAATCTCGGCTCACTGCAACCTCTGCCTCCCGGATTCAAGCGATTCTCCTGTCTCAGCCTCATGAGTAGCTGCGACTACAGGTGCATATCACCATGCCCGGTCATCTAAATTTTTGTATTTTCAGTAGAGATGGGGTTTTACTACCTTGGCCAGGATGATCTCGATCTTTTGACATCATAATCCACCCTCGTCGGTCATCTAAAGTGCTGGGATTACAGGCGTAAGTAACCTTTCCCAGCTAGGACTGAGTTTTTTTTTTAGAAATGTTTAAATTTTTAATTCAGTTTCTTGTTATAGATCTATTCTCATTTGATATAATTTTGTGAGTCAGTTTTGGTACTTTCTCAGAATTTGTTCATTTTGTCTAAGTGATCAAATTTTTTGGCATAAGTTGTTTTTAGTGTTTTCTTATAAGCTTCTTTATTATTCTACAACATTGGTAACCATGTCTCCTCTACTTCCACTCTTGATATTAAGTTGCATCCTGTCTCTGTTTTTTTTTTTTTTTTCTTTACTAATATAACTAATGGTTTGTCAATATTTTCGTCTGTTCCAAGAACCAAATCTTGATATCATTAATTATCTGTCTTATTTTCCCAGTCTTTATTTTATTACTTTCTGCTCTAACCTTTATTACCCTTTTCTGCTTTCTGTATGTGTGTTTGTTTACTTTTCTCAGTGTTTTAAGAAGGTGGTTCTGGTTATTCATATCAGTTCTTTTTTTTTTAATATAAACTTTTCAACTTTGAAGTTCCTGTTGCATAATTTAAAAATTGTCTGCCTTTCTTTCACTTTCTTACCACGAAAATTCTAAAAACTCTTATAACTTTCCAATGATGGAAGTATCTTGGTTATTCAACGCCCCCTTGAAATACACGTGAAATTGTACTTATGAGGTGACTCATGGTAAGACCTCAAATAGCTTTTAAGATTGGGGCTACTAATGTCAGAAAGGCCACTCATACGATTAGAGGCTTGCAGGTTTGTGCCAACAATATCAGCCTTACCCTTAACCTCTGTGGAAGGGAGGGAGGCAGTACATTGAGTTAAATTATGTGACCAATGGATTACATTGACCATGCCTATGTAATTAAATTTCAACAAAAACTCTGGACACTAATGCCTAGTGGAGTTTCCTGATTGGTGAACACACTGACATGCAAGGAGAATGATGCAACCTAAGAAAGCATGTAAATTCTGTATTCCAGATCCCTTGGAACTTCACCCTCTGTATCTCTTTGTTTTGCTATTTCTGAGTGGAGTCCTTTATAATAAAATTGTAATGCTAAGTGTAGTGTTTTCATCAGTCTTATGAGTGGTTCTAGTGAAATTATCCGACCTGAGGAGGATGGTGGAAATATTCTCGATTTGTAGCCAGTTGATATGAACTGAAGACAATCTTGTGGACTGTGCCCTTTAACTTCTTGAGTCTGTGTTAACTCTAGGTGGTTCATGCCAGAATTGAATTGTGCTACCTCAGTTAGGGTTGGTGTCAGAATAGTTGGTTTCAGATGTGGGAGTCACTAGCATGACCCTGGCTCATTGAAATCTGTGCTTTGAGAAGAGAAGTAATGAAAGGGAAGGAGATGGGGAAGCTTGATTTACAAGTGGCCATGAGGTTCCCCATGGTTTAAAATAGCAGATATGCTGTAGTCAGTTTCTGAAAATAAAGGTTACAAATGAAATTCAGGTATGATTGATTCTTCTCCCAGAGAATTGCATTACTGGGTGTATAAGAAAATGTAAAATAGAAAAAAAAATTAAGTTTAGAGAAAAACTGGTGTTTGAATGTGTAACTAGTTTTATTTAATGTCTTATGGAGATAATTAGTGTGTCTGACTAGGAGACATTTCCTCTATGTAGTGTTATAAAACAGAAACATGGAAATCTGCCTTTAAAGCTATATTAACTGGACCTGCTAAATAGGAGTTAATACGATTGTGTGAGCCCAAGCAAGAAAGAATAGAAACAAGAGTGCTAGTATAGAAAAGTTATCTGTGCGATAACCTTGTGTGGAGCAGAGGCTGGGGCTTATAATAAAAGCCTGTAAGTGTCTTCTAGTGAAGGATATTTCAACCACAGTGTGAAATATCTAATGTTTGTCCTCAGATGGGTCAGCCTTTGGCATGTGGGCTTTCACTTTGAAAGAGTGGACTCAATGAGTTGCTTTCCTTGATATCTCAGTTATGCTGCCAGCATCTTCTGATATCACACCCAGAAGTCAGGCTCCACTAATTGCCAGCTGATTCTATTGCTTTTAACAAGGCCTGGGTGGAGCATAAATTGTTTCACTTCTGATATAAGTGATGTTGGGCCCTTTTATAGACTTTTAAGATTGGTCTTTGAGGCTTTCACTGACATGCTAGGTGGACTCTTCTCACCTTTCTCTTTCCTGATTTTCTCTGATAAACTTCTAGCTAGTCCAACGTTTAGCTTGTTGCTAATAAGGAGCTACCAGCTTCCTCTTTATTGTTTACTACTAAAGTCTCCATTGTTTTTGAAAGCACCTTTAGGATCGAACTTCTTCACGATCTGTTCCAAACAGAAGCAAGGATGCCCATGGAGCTCTCTGCTCTTATGTTGTTCCTCTCCTTCCGAGAAGCAGCTCCGAACCCTGCTCCAAAGCATGGGTAGGCATGAGTTGCTTTTCTTATTCGAGTTACTTCCTTGCTTTATGAATAGGGCAATGATAAGTGGTGATCACTTCTAGTCTTCTTGGGCTGCCTGACCAGCATGGAACAGACAACTTACAAGTCATCTGGAGTGAGACTGATAGGGGTTCAGTGTTCCTGGCCTGCTGTTCCTTTGTTAGGGCTTCTTCTCTCTAAATGAGGCCTGGATGGAAGAAGAAAGTCCTGTGCTTCTTAGCCACTCTTGTCTGGAATAGAGCTTATGCAAAACAAAGCAGGGGTGGAGGATGAGAAATGATGGTATTCTGCTCTTCATGGAGAGATGCCTTCATTTTAGAATAAAAGGTAGAGGGAAAGGGAGTCCTGCGTTCTTGGCCATAGCCACTAGGATTCAAGCTTCTGTCATTCTGAGCCACAAGGCAGGAAGACAGAACAAGCTATGTTTCAATGCCACTGACCACTGACTTTCCCTGTTCATACTAAGATTTGGTAGATTCTTTAAGTTTTCTTGTTCTCCGTTCCTACTTGCCCATAAGACAGTTTCTAGAGACTTTAAATAGTTCTTTTTTAAAAAAAATAATTTTTATCGGTTATGATCATTTGTCTGGGAAAAAGATTCTGTAGGGTTTCTCATGCCTTCATTCAAAAACCTTTTTGTGTTGTCTGTTTTCAATCTGTGGTGACACACAAACTGAAACATCCACAAAAACTTCAAGTCTAAAGATAGTTATTACAGATGAGTATACTTTACTACAATTCAAACCCTTGTAATCATTTTCAGAACTCAGCTTCAGGGAAAGGAATTAGAGAAAATGGAATAGCAGGCAGATGACCCATCAGCTGATATAAGATAAAACATGGCTAGAAGAAGTCTTTTTGCATTTTTTTACAAATAGATTTACAAGCATTTATTCATGTATTCTTAAAACGATCACTATTGAATATACAATGTCTATCAACACTGCTTCTTATTTGTTATTCATGTAAAATAATCACAGGTTCCTTGGTATTTAATTCTTTTTTTTTTCAATGTGGTTCGGGAAAACAACACCTACCTTCTCTCTATTCTTTCAACTCTGGAGTTGACAACGAAGGGAAAAAGGAGTAGAAGAAATGTGATAGATAATTTTTTAGTTATTTTGTATTCATTCTGGTGAAATGAACATTGTTTTTGGTTTTTCTACCACGTAAAGAATATTGCCCTAGAAATGATAATTTAAGCTTAATGCTTCTCTGGGTGGGGGAAAGAAGATACTATTAAGTGATGAAGAGTTTTAACGTACCAGATAAGTTTTTTTTTTAATGCCATAAAATATCTTGCATTTATGATTATTGATTTTTAATTTATTTTTGGGAGAAATTTAGTATGCAGTAATAGGTTTATTTTTTCTTATTTTAACTCTATTATTCGAATTGGTATACATTTATTTTAAATCTGTAGGTAAAATACAGATATGATAGGCAGGATAGGATGATTAGCTGTGGTTTTTGACTGGCCTGGCAGTTTGGGGATATTGCATTTAACCAAAATATGCTGTTTTATAAATTCTTGAATTGCTACAAGAATCACTATTCCATGGCTAAATAAAATAACAAGGGGTGCTCATTTCTGATTAAGTGATTTGAAACATTGAGTCGGCCAGGCATGGTGGCTCACGCCTGTAATCCCAATCCTTTGGGAGGCTGAGGAGTGCGGATCACCAGGTCAGAGGTTCGAGATCAGCGTGACCAACATAATGAAACCCTGTCTCTAATAAAAATACAAAAATTAGCTGGGCCTGATGGCCCGTGCCTGTAATCCCAGCTATTCAGGAGGCTGAGGCAGGAGAATCGCTTGAACCTGGGAGGCGGAGGTTGCAGTGAGCTGAGATCTCACCACTGCATTCCAACCTGAGTGACAGAGCAAGACTCCATCAAAAAAGCAAACAAACAAACAAAACAAACACACAAACAAACAAACAAAAAACAAAAGAAAGAAAGAAACATTGAGTTAATGGGAATCTGATGAAAATATTTTCATATTTTAAATTTTAAAATGCAATTTTGGGACAAAAATAAGCTATAGGCTAACAATTACAGGTTTTTATAATTGATGCAGTAAGTGTAGAAAATATCATAGTCAGAAATGTGGGAAATGAGCAATGATGATGAAAAGGAAATGGAATTGCTCAGAAAGAAAATTAGGGCTACACAGTAGCTAATGCGCTGCATGACTGATTGCCTATAGGTATGGAACCACAGTGAAAGACATGTGATATTAGATACTTAGATTTTTAAAACTTCGTTAAATAAATAGAAAATATATGAATACGTGTAGGAGCTATATCTGCCTACAACGTTTATACTGGCAAACAATAGGATATTGTTGGCAAATAAAGCCCTATAGAGTTATTTCATACTAGAAATATTAAAACAAGAATAGGTACACACTTTAAAAAAATGTAATGAGGCCCCAGAAACACATTTTAAGATTGATGTCGAGAAATTAAGGAATATAAAGTCAACTTTAAAGAACATCCTCTTTCAAGTTCGTCAAAAGCATTGTAGTATGGGGTGGGAATGTAGAATCAAAGGCGAAATACAACTTATGTCAGAATCACCTTCAGTGCCAATTAGCAATGTAAATTCCTTTGATGAGATTTCCTGGGATAAGCAATTTTGAGGACAAGGGTTGGAAATCAACAGTTTACAAGATATCCAGGTGATTCTTATATATACTACAATTTAAGAATCACTGCCCCAGTCTATTACATTACTAGACAACTTACAATATGGAATCTATTCGATAAAATATACAGTGATTTCAGAAACTGAGGAATGAAAAGTGCGTTTTTCCCTTCATTCACTTTAAAGAGCATGGAGCCGGGGAAGGAATGTTGCCTGTGGGATGCAGGAGGAGATGCACTTAATGCACCCGATGCGTTCTTAAATAATACAATGTGAAAGTTATTTTTTATTTAATGATGATTTTCTTTAAAGGCCTGTATCATACCACTGATGGTTAATTCATTATGAGTAATTACAAAAGGTTGAAATATACATGCTTCAGATAATCTGGTTTGATCCATAGCTAAAATTAGTAACAATTAGACATACCATCTAAACTTTAGTATTTTTTTTTAAACGGAGTGTCACTGTTGTTGGCCTGGGGTTGGAGTGCAATGGCATGATCTAGGTTCACTGCAACCTCCACCTCCCAGGTTCCAGCAATTATCCTGCCTCAGCCTCTTGAGTAGCTGAGATTACAGGCACCGCTACCATGCCTGGCTAATTTTTGTATTTTTAGTAGGGATGGGGGTTTTACCATGTTGGCCAGGCTGGTCTCGAACTCCTGACCCCAGGTGATCGACCCACCTCAGCCTCCCAAAGTGCTGGGATTACAGGCGTGAGCCACCGTGCCCAGCCAGTAGTATTTCTATAACAAAACATTGGATATGTTTTGTACTTATTAGGGATTAGGTCAGATCTACATACTCTGAAAGTCAATCAAAAGAAGTTCATTCACATGTGAAAATAAAAGGCATGGGTCAGTTCCAATATGATCAGGCTGCTATAACAAAATACCATAGACTAGGTGGCTTAGAAACAACAGGAATGTGTTTCTCACAGTTTGGGAGTTGGGAAATCCAAGGTAAAGTCACTAGCAAATTTGGTGTCTTGTGAGGTAATGTTCTTGGTTCCCAGACAGTTCCTTTTAGCTGTATCCCCACATGCAGAAGCAGGGAATGAGCTCTCTGGGATTTTTTTTACACAGATGCTAATCCCATTCACGTGGGCTCCATCCTATGAACAAATCACCTCCCACAGGTCCCACCTCCCAATACCATCACACTGGCGGTTAGGATTTCAATATATAAATTTTGTCATGACACAAAGGTTCAGTCCTGCAGGGAACTCACTAAAATTCTACCTATACATTGTGGGAGAATTCAGGAGAATAAGGAGAAATGGTTGTGTTTCTCTTGTACATTTCATTTGCACAAAATTTATTTCTGAGTTTTCACTAACACTTGCTAAAATAGGGAATGTCAAAACTTCCAAATTCTAGCCAGTTGAAACATTCTATGTGGGCATTTTATTTTCAAGTTATCAAGGAAAAGCAGTTGTTAGGGATGAAAATCAGTGGTTAATATAAAACTCTTCATTTTTAGTCCGATTTAATAAATTTTTTTTGTGGGATGAAGTTCTCACAAAAGAGTAAAGTCCAATACATATTTTATATTTCTTTAGCCTCATTCCTCAGAAAGAGGACATTTTAAAGAAACATATGAAAGGAATGTAAAAACCACATTCTGAAAGTTTTGCACTCATTTGCTACAACTTCAAACCATTTAATTTTTTTCTTCAGTCATTACTCTGATTTAATTGCTGTCATTTAGAATCTTTGAAAACATTCAATCAGCTGTTTTCTGTTTTAAAGCTACTAATTTATTAATGATTTATGTCACTTCACCTCTCGAATTCTTGTTTGCTTGTTTTTTCTAATTCTAGTGTAAGCTTGGGGAAATCAGATCTTTCTGTATCTCATGTGTGCGAACGAGGTTTACATTTTATTTACCTATATACCTGCACATAAAAAGCGGTGTCCTGTCTACCCAGAGGAAGGGCCTAGAGTCAAAAAGACTATTTGACAATGAAGATTCTACTCTATATTGTGGCTATACATACCCATTGCCACGAATTTCTGAGACATAGAACTATTTTGATGAAGTTGTAGACACATTTCAATGAACTCACTAAGCCAGCTGACCTTAAGACACCAGTTGCCATTCAGGAGTTAGCACTTTCAGATAAACTCAGCAGATACCTTTCATGTCAGTATTAAGCATATGGTTTAGTACAATGTAATTCTCTAAAATGTTTCTTAGACATTCACTCAGTCAACCAGTCAAGAAATACTTATTGAAAAGTCTACTATTTGCCAGGCACATCATTCAACTGGAGACTAACAGGGACCAAGACATGAGCATTGTCCTCCAGGAACTTCCAGCCCACTCAGAGATACAAATGAGTGTATAGGAAAGTAAAGCACTGTGTGTTGTAGAGAAAATAGAAGATTAACATAAAGAGGCAGCTGATACCTTTTGAAAGTCAAATAAGGCTTTCCATGGTGGAATGAAATAACCTAAGATGAGATGGATGAACAGATTTTAGCATATTAGCAGTGGTGGTGGAGTGCTGTGCAGTGTTCTAGGTATAAGAGCATGGCAGGTGCAGACTTCTAGAGTTTGGAGAGTATGAAGTGGATTGATTGAGCTTCATTTTATATCAGTATTGCAATGGTATTACTGATACTGAGTGCATTGCCTTAAAAGTGTTTTTCTTACTTTCCATTTTGGTTTATTTTTATGCGAAGTAAGTAAAGGTTCATGTTCAAATGTTTAATTGCCATTATGGAGTGCCCTTAGCTGAGATGAGGCTTTAGGGGCATGAAGTAATGGCACTTCGGGTGGAATCCAGAGTTAAATGCACTTCAAAATTCACTCCTTTGTTTCTCAATGCTTGGTCTAGGAGCTAAGAATAAGTGTATGTATCCCAGGACTACATAAAAATCTCATTATCTGTCCCCAGTGTCAGATTCTACCACTGAATGCCTACAACTTGTCCCTAGGGCGTAACCATAACATTCAAGTCTGGTGCTTACCTTTTTCTTCTGAACTATTTCTGTTTTATCAAGTCTTTGTTTATTCCTCTGAATAAACCACAGCATCTTAAGCTTCCTCAGTGATATGGAGGAATCTTCTATACAGACCAACTGACTCACCAGATGTCTGTTTTTTTGTGAGATACTTGAATGGTCGTTAGAAATTCTACATCATGAAACATCTCTTTGACAAGCACTGGGCCATATGGGAGAGATGAAATTGGTTGGATGACTCCTGATGCAGCCAGATGGAAATCAGGATGCATGGAAGCTAAAGTTCCATGCTATGCCCAGGCCTTTACTCTCCATGATCTGTCCACTGACTTGGAGATACACAGATGCCAAGGAGAAGATCTTCAAAATGATGCTTGCAGTGACACTGTTTAATATTCCCTGTTTTGTGGGATGCAGGGGTCTTTACGATTGATGAGGCTTAACAAAATTTATTAACTCATCTGTAGCATATGTTGAGAACTGCATTTTTCACAGTCAAACCAAAAGTTCCCACCAGTCACATCCCCACCTAATACTGAATGTTTTGTACATAGGAAGAAAGAGGGGATTATAAGCTATAAAAGTATTTGGCTATGATAATGTTAAATTTATTCCAAAGCCCAGGCATGCCTACCACAGAAGTTAACATATTCTGAATTCATTAAGACAGTCTCACCTTCTGAGAATAAAATTTGCTACTTTAAACTTCTAACCTAATTGTTGATCAGAGTATGAAGGAAAGTTTATATCTCAGAAAAGGCTTTCAAAGCAATTTACAGGTCACAAAAAATACACAAAATAATAAAATAACACTTGCTAATATTTAAAGTTTGGTTAGATTCTAGTCCCAGGGATTTATGTGTTTTACCTCCCCTCACATACACTATTTCTACGAGGGAAGCACTGGTATGACCTTAACTTTATATTTGAAGACTCTGAGTTTGAAAGAGTTTATGCAACTTTTCTAAGTTCTCACTTAGACTAATCTAAAGCTCAGGATTATAATCATGATCCCATCGTGATTCCCTTGGCTTAAATTTTAAATTTAAACAGTAACACTTCCATCGTCCTAGTTTACTCACTAATTTCTTCTTGTGTTCAGACTTTTACTTGTTCACTCACTAAGTTTAGCATGATCAGTTATTGGGGCACCTCTGCTCTTCATCCAACATCTATTCTCTTGTATCCACTGCTCACAAGCTATCTACCAGGAATAATTGTCACGTGGAGAGCCAGTGGGGCACAAATATGAAGAAGCATGGATTCTGCCCTTCGTTTCTCAGAGGGAGATATACAAAACCCATAACGTGGCTGACATGGCCAGAGCCACGGGGAGGGGGAGGCTGAGGTGCAGCACAGCGTGAGAGGATTGGATCCCCAGAGAGGCGGGTGGGGAAATCTGGGCTTGCAGCTGCTTTATGTGTAATCAATATGCTTTTCAAAGATTCGAGCGTTGGAACTGGGAAGAGGCCTGTGTAAAGAGAGAAATTCATTCTTTGACCAAAAAAAAAAAAAAAAAAAAATCCTCAAATACAGCTGGGTAGACAAATACATTTTGTGAATGGTCATTTTGATTACTTTACCAAGAGCTAAAGGAAAAAAAAATCGACTATTTGCTTATAAATGGAAAGTGTATGGATTTCTCAGCCTTGGCTCTGTTGCTAACTTGGCTTCATTATTATTATTTTAATTATTATTTTATCCAATGGTGATGCTTCTTTAGAACATCAGCCATCAGATTTCCAATATTCATTATCACCTGGTGAAGTTCCTGCAGTGGTGGTGTATAAGTAAGGGTTCTCCAAAGAAGCAGAACTTATAGGATATGCATATATCATACAAGTGTGTGCGTGTTTATATGGATATAGGATGTGTGTTTATATACATATATGTAGAGAGAGAGAGCATAGTAATTGGCTCACAGGATTACGGAGCATGGCAAGTCCAGGATCTGCAGGCTGGCCTGGCAAGCTGGAGACCCAGGAGAGCTGATGGTATGTGGAGGCTAAAGTAACGCTATCCTGGATGCTCATCCAACATGTTGACTTCTGACTAACTCTGGTTTCAGGAATGCCTCTAAGATTTCTGTGTTACCTACTGTTCCTTGTGTAAACATGTGCTTACCATAAGTCTTGCCCTTAAGCAGTTGTGCTACACATCCCTTCTGAAGCATGGACATTCTGTCTCCATGGTACATAAGCCCTTGGTCTTGGGGATAACTCCATAGAATCACCATCTCATCTTGGTGGCCGTCCAGTGCATGTTCTGTTTGTAAGTCCCTGTGGAGTGCTTCTGAGAAACTCAATACGTCAGACTCTGTCTTTAGCCTCTCAGCTTCCTCAGCCTTTGAGAGTGGGTTTACATAGACATGCCCATTGTGGACCATGGTATGAGTTTCAGTCCAAGGAAAAGCTGATGTTTCAGTTCTAGTCTGAAGGCAGGAAGAAGCTGATATCCCGGCTTCAAGGTAATCAGACAGGAGGAATTTTCCCTTACTTAGGCAGAGTTGATCTTTTTGTTCTACTCGGAGCCTTTACCTGACTGGATTAGGCCTTCTTACATTAAGGAAGGCAATCTGTTTTATTCAGTCTACTCATCCAAAAACATCCCCAGAGAAACACCCAAATTAGTGTTTCACAAAATATTTGAGCACCCCATGGCCCACTCAAGTTGACATATGAAATTAGCTCTCACAGGTGGCTCTCAGAATGTGGTCCTGGAATTGACAGATAAACACTATCTGGGAATTGCTAGACATCCACATTTTGAAGTGCTAACCTAGATCTGCTGCCTCAGAAACTCTGGAGATGGCGCACAGCAGACTGTGGTTTCAAGAGCATTGCAGGCAATTCTGATGCAAGCTAATGATTGAGACCCAGTGGCAACAGGATTGCTCCTCCTTCTCTCCGATGTTACTCATTCACATTGACACTTACCTGTTCAGAGAAGAGAGTTATTATTTCAGGGTGCTTCCTGCCGTTCACATCTGCACTGGGTGAACTCCATGGCCTATTAGCCCAAGGAATGGAGACATCTATTACTTGTTAAGGATAATTTTCAGAGTCCAGAGTGCTAACCATTACATCTTGGGGCCAGATGTGGTAGGGATAGTTTTCAATGTGTACATTTAATATGCTACTAACAGGAAGTTGTGACGACCGTCATTAAGCTATAGTATTAGTACTCTTCACGGTACAGTACACCAATTCTGGACTACGAATCAAAACACCAGTGGTTTTACACCAGGGCCAGCACACACCCAGCTGTGCTGCCTCATGGCATGAGTTAAATACCTCCAGCCTTGAAGTCTTTAGCTGTTACTTGCACAAATAATGCCAGTCCTGTCTACCTCAGATGTTTATTTGGGTATAAAATGAGAGAAAAAATGAACGAAAGCTTTTGATACTTGTGAACACCGATCAAACACACAGGGAGAGAAAGCTAAGTTTGATGTATTTTAAAAAGCGGCCTCGAAAATATCAGTGGGAGAGAAAGTGTCTGTCTTACGGAAAGCAGTAGAGGAATGATGTGTCGTCTTGCTAATATTTCCTTCATCTTGAAACACCCATCACTGGGAAATTGAGGTAGCAAAGGAATAAATAGCTAGGCCTCTCTGTGGTCTTAGTCCTAGTAGTTCACACATGAAATTGACAAGAAGCAAATAGATTAGATGTTGGCAAATTCTTATAAAAATGAACCAAGGGATTAAAAAAATAAGACTTGCCTTCAATGATGATTCGAATTTAAAGAAATCTGATTGTTAATGAAGCCACGCACACAGAACTTGGTGTGGAAACTGAACAGCTCATACAGGGTATTTTGCCCTAGAGCTCAATGAAGGTGTAGTTATGGTTGACAGTGGATAAGGGAGCTCCTCTCAGAGCACAGAGCCTGGGTCTCCCAGAATAGATACTGATGGCCTCAGCAGCCCATCTGGAGCAGCCACAGTGGGGATGCCAGCTGCAGCGGCAGAGGCGTGGCTGGGACTGTGCACTGCGCGGAGCAGGCAGGGGCCAGGGACAGGAGGGATCCCCGCCCTCTTCTGAGTTGGCAGGTGAGGAGCCCTGCACTCCCAGCTGCAGCTGCCTCCACCCAGCCATGGTTTTGCACCTAGGCATCCCTGCATTTTCCGGAGCCCAGGAATCCCCCTGCCCAGGCAGGCTCAGAAATGTCTGCTCCCACTCCTCCTCACTCTTAGCACCTGCTCTGGAGCAAAGTTAAGGCCAAACTTGGGTGCTGTCACTACCCAGCTGGTTGTGCACATGCTTGGGTTGGCACTGACATGCCAACTGCCTGCTGCATCAGCTCTCTCCAGACTTTGGGTGCCAACAAGCAGAGGAGGGAGGCTGAGAGGGAGTGAGAGCGGTTCAGTTCAGGCCTGCAGATGCCCCTTGGCACAAACTACCTGGGCACCATAGATGGCATGTTGATGGTGCCAGGAGGTAGACAGACTCATGGGTGGAAAGGGACAGGTCCCTGGTAAAACCCCACCTTCAAGTCAGGGACAGCCTGAACACTGGGGATCAGGCTGCCAGTTATGAGTAGAGTCTGCAGTCCAGAGTGAGGACTTGTGGTGCTTTTTCTGGGCCTGCCCATGGACAATCAGCATATACTTTCCTCCTTCTGAGCCCATAAAAACCCTGGACTCAGCCAGACTCAGACAGATGTCAGGACTACCAACTGCAGAAAGGAGCTACCCACTTCAGGTCTCCTTGACTCTGTGAGATGACCTCCCTGCAGATAGGAGCTACTCACTCCAGTTCTCCTCTCTGCTGAGAGCTGGACCCTCATCGGGACCACCTGCCTGAGGAAAACAGCTATCTACTTTTGGTCTCCTGAGAGCTGTTCTGTTGTTCAGCAAAGCTCCTCTCCACCTTGCTCACCCTCCGGTTGTCCACATAGCTCACTTTTTCTGGATGTGGGACAAGAACTTAGGAATCTCCAAACGGCAGGAATGTAAAAGTTGTAACACAAACAGGGCTGAAACATGCTCCCGCCACTTGCCACATTGTGGGTGATGAGAAGGTCAGAAGAGCTGTAGTCTTTCAGGGATTCCAGACCTAGGGGTTCCCTGAGCTAGGGCTATGTCACCCTCTTTGGGATTCTGTGGCTCCTGGCATCTCCAAGCTTCTGGGTACCATTGCATTCCCCTCATCCAGAGGCAGAGGGCTGCAGTGGAAGCCACGTGCAGTAAATCTGATCCTGCTGCAGCCTCACATAGAGCTGGCACCTGTGCTGACACCTGCAGCTACCTGCCCCACCAGAGCAGCTAGTGTGCCTGGCTGTCTGCAGTGGACAGACCCCGTGCTCAGTCACCCACACACCCCTTGCTGCTCTATACCTTGCTTGCCCTTGGCAGGTGTGGGATCCAGGACAGTAGCGTGAGCTGAATGCAGCTGCCAGTCTGCGTGGGTAGAATGAGCCCAGCAATTAATACTCAGGCAGAAAGTGCCTCCAGCCACAGAGATTTCTGGCTGGTGAAATGACTCCCTAAGGATCCCATGGTAATAACAAAGCATTGGATCTCCTGTTAGGGGTTAGAGATTTTTTCTTCCTGACCAGCAGGATTATCATGTGCCAGGGATGCCTGTTTTACATTTTTTATTCTTAAGGGGAATTTGGTTGTAACTCTTCTATGTGTGCTCCAACACTGCAGAGACAGATAGGTTATCATTGAACTTGAGACTGGCTCAAATCGCAGATAATAGATTACAAACTAAAGGTAATCTAGGTGAATTTTGATATTACTTCTTCCTTAAAGATGTGAGCATGTTCCATGTGGAGGAACTGAGATTGTTCATGGGCAACTGTTACCCTGTTTTCTGGGCTATGACAGACAAATTGAAATGTAACTCCCATCACAATCCACTTTTCCCAAGTTTTTCTTGCAAATAAAGGTAACTATGTCATATACATCTATCAAGGGAGGTTTTGTGGGTGAGGTATGTATGTATCTCTTTAAGAACAAAAAGCACAACCTTACTAATAGTAATGATTTTGGATCATTTTCCCAACCCCCTTCATCCAACTTGGAGTTTTTTGTGATACTTGGAGAAGCCACAGGTGTCTGTTAGCCATGCAGATGAAACATGCAACCAGCCAAGCCTGGAATTCTAACCTCTGAATTTTTGACACAATGAACAAATAAACCCCTCTGTGTTTAGGTAATTTTGGACCAGTTTTCCTGTTATTTGAAAATGAGTACATTACTACATGATAAATGAGAACTAGAAAAAATAAATCCACCCACTGGCAAAAGGAGATCATGCAGAGTCTTTTCTATCTCAGTCTGGATTTGGGAAGAAAAATATTCTTCAGTGAAAGTCCTTAAATGATGATCTTTCTCAGAAATTTAATGTTCATGCTTTTAATACCTGCACAACTTAGTCACTTTCAAGCAGATATTTGGGTAAAATGTAGTTGGAGGCTGGTTCTGCCACTGGAATACCTGACAGAAATATTCAACACCAAACATAGGATTCTTTGTGATAAGACCTTTTTCAAAGATGTGCTCATAATACAAAATTAGGAATTAAATCACAGGGACACATGCATTACAATGATGAAAATTAAATCCGCCAAACAATAGCAAATGCTGGTGAGAACCATGAGCAACTGATACTCCTGCACGTTGTCTGTGAAATAGAAAATAGTACAACTACTTGGGAAAACAGTTTGGCAGTCTCTTGTAACATTTAAAAAGGCCTACACAAATATCCAGAAATTCAGCTGATAGGTGTTTACAAAAAAGAATTAAAGCAAATGTCCATACAGGATTATATTAGAATGATCATCACAGTTTATTCACTTTAGCCAAATCTGGATGTTATGAATAAGCATATTGGAGTGTACTCATACAATTGAATTAATACATAGAAATTCAGATTAAAAAATATGGACACACGGAGCAACATGAATGAAGCTAAAAGTTATGCTGAACAGAAACAAAGCAGATACAAAATAATACATGCTCAAGATGTATGTTTATGTAAATCTCAAATACAGGCAAAACTAATGTATGATAGAAGAAATCGAAACAGTACTTACCTTTAGGTAGCAGTTTATTGGGGCTGTTTGTAAATAAAATTTCTTAAATAATGATGGTTGCAGGTTTGCTGATTTATTAAAACTCAGAAAACTATGTAAGTTCTATTCCTTTTACTGCATGTAAATTATACATTCATTAAAAATGATCAAATGCACAAGCACACAGCACGTGGGTGTAGTGCCAGCATGTCTGGGTAAAGAGTGTGCAGGCAAAGTAACAGCAGATTAGAATTTGGATAATTTAAGATAGTCAAACTGCAGGTGAAAATTACAAAAACATCTGAAATGATTAAAGGCATTACAAAAGGAAATGATAAAAAGACATGAACAGTGAATAAGAGGCAGGCATATTTGAAAAAAGAACCAAACAGAAGCCAAATGTCTGTCAAAACCAATAGCCTAAAAGTGTAGATCATGTACAACTTGAAGATGAGTTAATAAATTGTAAGATAGAGATGCAGGAACTATCTAGAATGCACCACAGTAATATAAGGTAGAAAATATGTAAAAGAATATGACCAGATAGTTCTCAAAAGAAGACATTCATACAGCCAACAGACATATGAAAAAATGCTCAACATCACTGGCCATCAGAGAAACGCAAATCAAAACCACAATGAGATACCATTTCATGCCAGTTAGAATGGTGATCATTAAAAAATCAGGAAACAACAGATGTTGGAGAGGATGTGGGGAAATAAAAACACTTTTACACTGTTGGTGGGAGTGTAAATTAGTTCAATCATTATGGAAGACAGTGTGGCGATTCCTCAAGGATCTAGAACTAGAAATACCGTTTGACCCAGCAATCCCATTACTGGGCATATACCAAACAATTATAAATCATTCTATGATAAAGACACATGCACACGTACGTTTATTGACACACACTATTCACAATAGCAAAGACTTGGAACTAATCCAAATGTCCATCAATGACAGACTGGATTAAGAAAATGTGGCATACCACAGAATACAATGCAGCCATAAAAAAGGATGAGTTTATGTCCTTTGCAGGGATATGGATGAAGCTGGAAACCATCATTCTAAGCAAACTATCACAAGGACAGAAAACCAAACACCACATGTTCTCACTCATAAGTGGGAGTTGAACAATGAGAACACATGGACACAGGGCAGGGAACCTGACACACTGGGGCTGGTCGGGGGCTGGGGGGCTAGGGGAGAGATAGCATTGGGAGAAATGCCTAATGTAAATGACGAGTTGATGGGGGCAGCAAACTACCGTGTCACGTGTATACCTATGTAACAAACCTGCACGATGTTGCACATTACCCTAGAAATTAAAGTATAATTTAAAAAAGAAAAAAAAAAAAGAAAATATGTAGAAGAAGGGAAAAGAGACATGTCTGACAGGATGAGACAGTAAAACATATTCCGAATTTGAGAAAGATAAAGGAGAGAGACTGGAAGACAAGCAATATTTGGAGAGAATGGCTGAGAATTTTTTAATTGTTGAAGGATATGAATATTGATATTCAGGAAGCATGAAGTTACCCAAGCCCTATGTATGAAGTTATAAAAAAATAGGATGCTGAATTGTAGAGTATGTTGTCAGTCTAATTGTTATTTTTGTCCAGGCAATCTATAGTTTTGGTGACATTAAAATTGTCTTTTTTTTTTTTTTTGGAGATACGGAGGTGTCACGTTGTGGATTTATTTTTTTTTTTAATTTTGCTTGGACTCAATATACCCTTTTTATATGAAGGCTTACCTGCTTATATAATTCAGCACTCAACAAAGTGATAATGTACATTTTTAAAGCACTTATTTAGAAAAATTGAGCCTGAATAGGTCTCAATGCATGTCAACAAATGTCTAAGAATATACAAAGAATATATTTTCTAACTATAACCAATAATATTTAGAATTAAATCTAAATGGTAGTAAAGCAAATAAACAAGCAAAACTGGAAATTTTTAAAAAATCTAAATAACTAATGGGTTTAACAGGACATAATAACGAAAATTACAAATTTTTAAAATTAACCAAAAAATAAACCAAAGGCAAACTTATGGAGTTTATTTAATATGGTACTTAGAGAGAAAATATATTTTCCTCAGGGTGTTCACCTAGAAACAAAGAAGAAATATATAATTTTGTTAAGTGTTCAATACAGGAATTCAGAAAAAGTAAGAATAACTTTAAATGAAGGAAAAAATATTAATTAAAATGTTGGAAAATAATGAAAAAACTGGCAAAATCAAACTTTAAGTTTCTGGAAAGAAGCAAACATACAAAAAAATACAGGAACCATGAAGAAAAAAATAGATACATATAAAAATATATTAATCGTAGTAGAAAATGTAAAAACATAACTCACTTAACTTTGCTCAAATTTGAAACCACAGCATAATCGATAATTTTTAGAAAACATATACATTATAAAAAATATTATTAGATTTACAAGACCTGAATATTATGGCTTGTGTTTTCAGAGCATGTGCAACATGCCTCTGCATATCTTGCTTTTTTCGACTTGCTCTCTTCTCTTTGCTGAATTCTCTGTAATCTCCACAATATATCTTCCAATTCAATAATCATTAATTTCAATAATTCTTTCTTCACCACTATCTAATCTACTGTTTAATCTATACATTGAGCTTTCTTAATGATCACATTTACATGTATAATGTTTCTAGTTGTATTTTAAACCTGACATTCTTTCTTTCTTTGTGATTAGGTTGTCTAGCAGTTGATACAAAAGAGAAAGGCAAGGTCTTCAACATATTACTTCAGTACAAGCATATCATAAACAGCACTGAGACAACCTTTAGTGCTTCTCAGCAAACACTGCCCTTGCCTTGGGTGCATTCATCATTGCTTTGCTTTGTCAAAAAACATAATGCTACCACACCAATGTATATGTTATTTCAAAAGTTTTTCTTACACTAGAGATTTATGCAAAAAAGCATAAAGAGATATACATGTATATCTCTTAAATATTTTTCCAATATTATGCTTCTACTATACATTCATGTTGTTTCATCTACACTATGAGTATATCGTATATACTCCATGCCTATTCTGTATTCCTAATCTTCCTGATGAGCATTTGGGCATTTCCAAGTTTTGCTGTAAAAACAGTATTGCTATAAGCATTCATGTGCACATTCCTTGACAGTTATATGTAATGGTTTGTACAGAAACTGTATCTGGAGAAGTCAAATTGCTGCAGGATTCTAAGGAACAGGCAATGTTTATTTGTAAAATAAACTCTAATTTTTTTTCAAAGATATATCCCATGAACAAGTGCAATAGCAAGTGACTGCTCATCTCTTCAAATTTTTGCCAAAACATGCAATGACATATCCTTAACTTTGCAAATCCATGTAATCATGTTCTGAGGTTTAGAGTGAATGTTTTTTATTAAGTTAAGGAAGTTGTCTATCTATCTATCATCATCTATCTATCATCTATCATGTCTCTATCTCTCTATCAGTCATCTATATATCATTTATCTTTTTTTTACTATCAATGGATATAATACTATATTAAATAATCTTCTGCATTTAGTAACATGAGGTCAAAAGTCTTCCAATTTCTCTCTTTCTCTCTCTCAACTGCCCTCATTCTCTTCCTCCTTGTCTGTCTTTTTCTATTGGAAAAAAATGCCTAGCTTTATACAACAGAAAAATAGAGCCATAGAAAAAAGGGCTCAATTTTTTTCTATAAATATTTTGGATTATCCTGGTTAAATTTGTTCCTAGCCCATTATGTAACTTATGTCTATTATGATTGTTATTTTAAAAAGTTTAATTGCCTAACTCCTGATTGTACATAAAAATGCAGTTCATTCTTATATATTAATCCTATATCTATACCTTTATATATTGCTATATATACATCTTTTAATGAAATATGCATTTTCTAAAGATTCTCTTGAATTTTCATTGTAGACAATTACATATTCAACTATTTTCATTACGTTTATTTCTTTTAAAGCTCACCTCATTCTTTAAGACAAAGTTACTGCATTGGTTGGGAGATTCCATAACATGTTCAGGAAGCTGTGACTGTTGGCATCCTTGTCTTTTCCTTGATCTGTTAAATAATTATGTTTACAGGTAACTTATGAGAAATACATGTTCTACAGGGTTGGACAGGTTTTCAAATATATAGAACACGTTTTCAAGTTGAGGAAGTTCTCTTCTAGCCACTTAATTATTTTTAAATTTTATAATGAATGAATGTTAATTTTCATCTTATAGCTACTCTGCATATTATTGAAATAATCATATTAATTCATAAGTGGTGAATTACATCAATTTGATTAATGTTTATTCTGTTTTTCATCCAGACATTTTTTAACAGCAGAAAATTAGCTATGTATGTGATGATTTGTCTTATATGTTAATGTACTTGGTTTAATCATACAATGTTTAGGATTAATAAATTTATGTTAATGAGGAAAATTGAATTGTATGCTCCTTTCTTACAAGAGTCATATCTCGTTTATATGTTTAGGTTACATTAGCTTCATTGGAAGAGGTGGAATGTAAATTATCTTTTTTTAGTCTGGTATTATAAGATTTTTAAATTACTGATTGAAATTTTAAAATGTAGGGTTCTTCAGATAGTTTTGAATCAATTGTGAGAAGTTACATGGTTAATTTTATAGAGATAGTATAATATATACAAATTTTCAAGTTTATCAATTAATTTTGTAACTGAAATTTTCTAACTAACTTTATAATCTCTGTTTTATCCCTAACCATGCTCCTATTTCTATTTTTAATTTTTATTTGTGCCTTCTTCCCTTTTTATTTCTGATTAAATTTGCCATAGTGTTATCTTATTTCTTTATATTTATTCATTCATTCATTTTAAAAGAATTTATATGGGTTTTGAGTTAGTTATCAAATAATCAACTTCTGACTTTCCATGCTTTCTATTGTAGATTTATATTCTATTTTACTAATTTCTGCAAATATTTTATTTATTTTCTTGCTCCTATATTCTCAATTTCATTTCTTTGTGCTCGAGTACATTTCTGGGCTTGTTTATTTTCAGACTTTATTGTTTTCTGATAAAAAAAAATTTACAGAATATACTTTACTCTTTCAAGAGCAGTTGCATTGCTACCAGAATGACTAGAATTCTACTAGAATTGATATGTAGTGTTTTGTTTATTATTCATTTCTGAGAATTATTTAGTTTTCCAGTATGACATATTTTGATTCATAAATTATTTACAAGCATGTTTTTAAATGTTCATTTTAAAAATCTTTAGTATACATGTGTGGATACACACATTTATGTATTACATTAAATCTCAACTATATATGTAAAGGTTATATGTAAAACAGTATATTTTTCAAATGCTTACTGAAGAAATTGTTATTTTTAATCTTCAATTTACTGTTTTATCTTTTATTACATTTTATTTTCTAATAGTTTATATAACCTTCCTTATTTAAGGAAGACTTGTTGCCTGAATTTTTCTTGTTTTATTTTTTATTATGTAAATTAGTTTAAGTGGATTAATACCTCGTAGGTCCTTAATATTTTCTCTTTTATACTGAATTTTTGGTAGATTATAGCTATTAAAATGAGTCCAATCATTCTAGAATTTACTTTACATTATGTTTTAAACAGTAAAATGTCTAGAAAGCCATCACCACTAGATTTGTTGCAAATGATGTACCATGCTTCACTCTGGAACAAAGTTGGCAATAGACTTAATAGAGTGATTTTTTATCTCTTCTCGATCAATCAATACTACCCAAAGGCCTTCTTTATATGTTACTATGAACAGAAATATTATCTTTTTTTAACTAAACAATCAGTTTTGTTCATACCCCAAAATGTAGTTTACTTTTAATTCCACACAATCTATACCATGACATCATAGATGGTTTCATTTTAGATTATTTTTATTAGTGCTATTCATTTATCTTCTATACCAGGAGAAATATCTCGTTTTAATTTGCACTACTTTAGGGGTCCACCAAGATACTTTATCAATGAAACATGATTCCAAATAAGACATTGAATTAACCTGCAGGATGGAGTTATTTAGTGTTGGTGTAGGATATATTCTTCATTTCTCTAGTAATTTTGACTTTGGTGGTATAAAATCTACTTTTCCTTCTAATGACAATGAAATGACAGGTGCAGATGCTTTTTCAATTTTTAATTCATTATATTATAATAAGTTATCCACTTTCAAAACTATTTCTTATTGACATGAAAGAAGATATCCATCTATTTAACACTATTGTGGAAGGCATGGAGCTTTGCTCATTGAAGTCCAAGTCAATTTCATTTTATTTTCATTATTTATGATACATTTTTTGAATATTTAAGGTAGGCTCTTGATCTTGGAGTTTTACTCAAATTTAAAATGCAGAGGGAAAGCTGGGTTGCTCCCTATGGAACAAGACCATAATGCAGGTTCTTATTTCATTCTCAGATAAAATCGGAAGGTGAGAAAAGAGCAACTAGCACTGTGATCCCAGCTTTTCATCAGGTGCCCCATCAACTTTATTGTGCTTAATCCTTATTATAGCCATTTTAGAGTGGTAATATTAGCATCTTCAAGGTTAGAAAAATATTGAGAACACTTAACCGCCCTATCCAATTCACAAGACTAATAAGTGGTGGAATTGTTATTTGAACCAATACTTTCCATGTTTCAAGTCTGTATCCTTCTTTAAAAATTCTGCCTTTCAGCGATGCGTGGTGACTTATGCCTGTAATCCCAACACTTTGGGAGGCCGAGGTAGGTGGATCACTTAGGGTCAGGAGTTCGAGACCCGTCTCTACTGAAAACACAAAAAATTAGTCGGGTATGGTGGCACACACCTGTAGTTGCAGCTACTCGGGAGGCTGAGGAGGAGAATCGCTTGGACCCAGGGGGCGGAGGTTGCAGTGATCCGAGATTGTGCCACTGCACTCCAGCCTGGGTGACACAGCAAGACTCCGTCTTAAAAAAAAAAAAAAAAAAAGCCTTTCTTTCACTCAGAGTCTAAGAATGTATATTTTTGTTGCTTTTAGTGTGCATTAAAATTAATTCTAAAACTGCCATGAGATTCCTGCCTTTCTCAGAAAAATCTAATGGAGAAGTTTAGAACAGCTTCCCTGCTATGAGAAGTAATAGTGATTCACCTTTCTTGTGAAAGACTTTTTGCTGACTCCTCTCTTCAAGTATTTCAATGGCTTCTTAGAAGCCACAAAATTATGGCTTTTAAATTGCCAATGTCACATTAAAAGAATCAGTACTTCTGGAAATGGCATGCCAACATTTTCCCAATAATTATTGATAATAATTTTATTATTGAAATCGTTTTCTTTGGGAAGATATGAGTCTGTGATTCAATTTAATTATTAGGAACAGTTTTTTCAAGTATATGCATACACACATGAAAACATACACACATGAATAATATTTACATATATTATGAGTCTCATTTTACTATGTTGTGATTATTTGATAAAAGAATATTCTACATGGTGCAGATTTTATTGAAATTGCTTCACTTACTCCCACATGAGAAATTTTCTCTTGAAGTACTCAAAATATTGAAAATTTCTTTAGACATTGCCCCAAAATTATTCAAGCTAACTAATCTATAGATCTCTAGCAAGCACATTTCCTTTAAAAAAAAAAATCACCATTTTTATTTTCTTGTATCCTAATACGTTACAAATTCTCTTTAATTCCTTAAAATCCTTCAGTCTCACAATCTCACTTGAGTTTATCTGAAAGGGCCCTTCTTATTATTGAAAAGTGATGTATCCTGATCCAAAGGTATTGACTGATTTAACATAGAACAGTTCTCTTGAGTTTTCTCAGAATCAGAGTCACTCAAGTTGTGAAGCCACTTCCAGTGCCAGCTGCTATCTACAAAGTTTGAACTCCTTCCACCAGGAAAATAGGGGCTCTTAGGTTATGGACAACACACTGCTTCAATTCATGGATTCAAATTAATAAAATAACTTTCCTTACGTGGAACAGAAATCTATCTGCAGGACCACTCAGTGTGCTATTACTCTTAGCCTTTATAAAACAAAGCTATCCCTGTCTTCAAAAATAACCTTTTCATTTTTAAAGCCAAAATTTATTTGTTTCCTAAATAAGAAAACTCAAGTGGTATTTTTGTATCCTTAAAAACAAAATAATTCTTTTTCAATCTTATTCCTGAAAACATGGCTTTATTTCTGCAATTCTCTTCTTCCTTCCCTTTCAATAGGGATTCCCTTATACCTATATGCTATTTCTGGATTTCTCAGGTTTTGGCATTTTCGAATGAGTGTAATATTTTCTATGTAATAATATTTAACACTAATGCATGCTATCACTTGAGGGTTTTTTTCTTAACACTTTATGCTTTGTTGTATACATAATATCTATTTTAATTTTCACAAAATTCCTCTCAGAAACCTTTTATTATCACTATATCTAACTAGAAAGGAGAAATTAGAACATGAAACAGTATGATCTGTAATGTATTACAAATGTATCTCTATAATAACCTAAGGTCTAGGTTACAATTTACGTTTTTGGATTCCCTGTATTGCTGCAGCCAGGACACTAAATCTTTCTACCTCCAGCTCTATCCAATGTTGTAATTTAGGACTCATCTGTACAGGCACTCCAGCTCTGTCCACACCCATGCCAACAGCTCCCTTGATCTATGGATCTGTAAGTGGTACTGTGGTCCAACCTAGGTGAAATGAATCTAGAAGAAGTTTCATATCAACCCTGTAGTGAGCTTAGAGTTTTTTAGTTATGGCATTTTGGGGGCATGTTTAGACAAGAGAATGTACTTTTTACAGGTCTGAAAATGACTTAGAAAATTTTCGTAAATTCAGAAGGTATGTCATTTTAAACACAAAGGTCTTTTAAACAGCTTAGTGCTTAGTGCTCACAGCACAATAATGTAAGCAAGTTTGGAAGATATTTGGCTAGCAATCTGCTTAAGAGTAGTTTCTTTTGAAAAACAAGGCTTCATGAAGGTTGTCATTTTAGGAAGACATCTTAACGCAGTATGAAAGTATGAACTCTTCCATTTTATCAAAATAATCTTAAAATTGCTAGGAGGTTAAAAATAATTCAGTGAAAAAAAAAACCAGTCTATAACAAAGCTTGTCAGGGCATCAGACTTAGCATTTCTAAGAAAGGCTAAACTGATTTGGTGGATAGAATTCAGTAATGAAGGTCAGGACTCTGGCATTCTCAACAGCAAACATTGCTGCTTCTCCTTCTTGACAGGGATGGGCATAGAACTACACTAGGAACTTCTTCAAACACTGCTGAGGACTTCACGGCTGAAAGCCAAATATTCAGGTATTTAATAACACTGATTTCTTACCTAGGGTTAAATCCTGTGTGTAAATGATTGGAGTCAGCATTTTCTCTTTTGGTTTCTAAGTTGTGTCTTTGCTATTACTGACTTTGAATTTAGTCCCCCTGGGATTACAAGAGTGTTGAAGCAACGTTGTGACACATCGGAACACCTTGAAATACATGGACACTTTCAAATCATTAAAGACTCTCAAGGTAAGACACCTACTTGGTAGGATAGTCTTCTTGTCCACCTTGCATCCCATAAGCTAATTTTCACTGGTCCATATACTATAACTTTGGAGGAATAGTTGTCAAAGGCGGCAGGGCTATGTTTTCCAGGAGCTACATCAGTTGTTGCTGATCATCGACAGAATTTTACCTCCTAAGATTGCACACTTCGTGGTCTCCATCATCAGGTGTAGATCGCTGGGGCCACCCGCCATACCACTTAGCTGTGAGTTGACCAGAAGCAAGAGCCCTGAGGCAGCCAACACAGAATTCTGGATAAAAAATGGAGAAAATAAACAAAATAGCTGTGAATATTAGAACATTGAAAAGCATGCCTAGAAAATAAATAATGAAAAACTTACTGAAAACAAAATGATACTAATAATTGCATGGTAACCTTCGTATCTCAAGTGTGCAAAACATAAATGAAAAGAGAGTTGGGAATCTCAAACTTTAATTTTCAGGTCTCGGTCTCTTGTAGCAACGTGCACTGTTGAGATCTACCAAAAGAAATGTTGACTCAGTAGGTCTTGTATAGAGCATCCTGAGTCACCCTGACGCAGGTGGTCCTGATCCTACTCTGACAGGCAGTGAAGATGTGATTGGAGTTTGGTGGTGAAACATAAGGCCAGCAGATATATGGAGGGCATGTCAGTCACTTCACTCACCCTATTTCAAGTGACTGTCTCTTCTCATAAATGACCCTCTCCTCTTTGTGTGCTGGGGCAACTGCTCTGTGGGAATGGGGGACAGTGGGCATCCTATTTATGTGTACTTGTCCTTGCACAGTTCTTGAGCTTTATGGGCCGGGGCTGCTCTGATCTGCTCTCTGGGCCTCAGTCAAGTGTGACCAGTGCAGCCTTACGTCCCGAGCCAAGCAGCTCTCTTGGGGATACTGCTGATTCATTACATGTTGATTTCAACTGTGCAGGGTCTGGCTGTATATCCTGGGAGTAGTAAAGCATCTTCTGTTGAAGAAGTCCTCTGAACCAGGCAACTTATATGCTATAAAATCTGATATGCACTATTTTCTTCTGAATTATTTTCCAGATATGCTGCATTTGGGGTATCGATTTTGTTTTCAAAGCAACAAAATAATTAAGATGACAGTGAATTGCCAAGCACTTTAGTTTTTGTTGTTGTTTGTTTGTTGTTGTTGTTTTGTTTTGCTTTGAGACAGTCTCTCTCTGTCACCCAGGCTGGAGTGCAGTGATGTGATCTGGGCTCACTGGAACCTCTATCTCCCAGGTTCAAGTGATTCTTCCACCTCTGCCTCCCAAGTAGCTGGGACTACAGGCGCACATCACCATATCTGGTTATTTTTTGCATTTTTAGTAGAGACGGGGTTTCACCATGTTGGCCAGGCTGATCTTCAACTCCTGACCTCAAGAGATCAACCCACCTCAGCCTCCCGCAGTGCTGGGATTATAGGCATGAGCTACCATGCCTGGTCTAAATTTTAGTTTCTATTTTTGTAGTTATAAAAGATATTACTACACTGTTATAAAACAAGTGTCACTTGCATCATACTTTATGGAATGTATTGTGGTGTTCCTAGTGACCTAACATAGCCTTTGCAAAAAGAAAAAAGAAACAATGTAAGTAATTTTGAATAAAACATACTCTTGCCATCAAATTAATACCATTTGTAACAGGGAGGCCTCATAGAACATCTCCCAAGCTATTGATTTTCTCAGAATGCCTCCTGAACTCTGAATTCAAACATGACAGAATGCTAGAAACTCTAAATATGCTTTTCAACCAGTGTTGATACAGGGAGACCTATAGGCAATACACACTTTTCAAAGCATTTTATACAAAAATCACATGTAGTCATCCAAAAGAGTAAACCTAGACCCCAAACTTTTACAACCATATACAAGATTTAACTCAAAATGCATCAAACACCTCAGTTTAAGATCTAAAATGATAAAACTCTTAAGAAAAAATATGGTAGGCAATCTTCATGGCATTTGATTCAGAATCCTTTTTTTTTTATTAGATATGACACTTAAAACACTGAAACAAAAAATTAATTAAATTGGACTTTCTCATTAAAAAAAAAACCCTTCTACTTATTATGGGATGCTGTCAAAAGAGTGAAAAGACATTCCACAAACAGGAGAAAATATTTGTAAACCATACACAAATGACATGGAATTAATATAATATAGATGGAACTCCTACAACTTAAGAATAACAACAAAAAAACACAACTTAAAAATGAGCAAAAGACTGAATAGACATGACAATAAATACATAAAAATATGTTCAACATCACTAGTCTTTAGAAAAATAGAGATCAAAACCATAATAAAAGACTACTTCACATCTGCTAGAATGACTATTACTTAAAAAATATAGAAAATCAGTTTTGGTAAGGAAGTGGAGAAATTGGAATCCTGCTGTATTGCTGGTAGCAATGTCAAATGGGGCAGCTGCTGCAATTTGGTGTTTTCTCAAAAACTTAAACGTAGAATTGCTATGCAATCTAGTGGTTTCACTTCTAGGTATACAGTGGAAAGAATTGAAAACAGGCACTCACACAAACATGTGTACACTCGTGTTCATAGCAGCATTATTCACAGTAGCCTAAGAGTGGAGATAGCCCAGGTTTCCTTCAGCAGACAGTTGGATGGATACGTGCAGTGTGGTGTACGCATGCAATGAATACTTTTTCCTTTTAAAAGTAGTGATGTTCTGATACATGCTCCAACATTGATGAATCTTGAGAACATTGTGCTGGGCAAAATAAGTTACACACAAAAGCATCTGTTTTGTACGGCTCGACTTCTATCAGCACCTAGATTGGGTGAATTCCTAGAGACAGAAGCAGAATGGAGGTTGCAGGGGCCAAGGAAAAGGGGAAAGGGGAGTTATCTTTCCTTGGTGGGGGCTTTTGTTTAGGATGTGAAAGTGTTCTGGAGATGGATCGTGGTGGTGATGGTGCAACATTGTGGGTGTGTTTGGTGTTACTGAATTGTACACTTGAAAATGGTTAGGATTCTAGATTTTACGTTGTTTTACCAAACTAAAAGAAAATGTCAGAAAACTTACATTGATATTCTGAATATGATTCACAGAACATCACAATCTCACCTAGATACTGAAAGAAAATTTGTGCACCATAGTGCAGGCAAATAGAAAATGTGTGTGGACAGTGATTTTCATTAGGAGAGGCTTTGCTGTGCCCACTTATTAGGAACCATTCTCCATTGTTTACTGCACTCATCCTTAAACTGCTTCCACTATGACTTTCTGATAGAACCTTTGTTTTTGCCCAGTATTATAAAATGAGTTACATAAAGGCAGAGCAAATGCTAAAGAAAACTGTCCAGAAGGAAGGACAGTAGTAAGTGGAGAGACGTTATTGCAAACAAGCACCTGGTAACAGCTGTGTGAGTTGGTAAGCGAATGGAGCTCATACACAAAGCCGGTTACACCCCAGCATGTCAGTTTGCTGCTTAGGTGTGGGTTTTTTCCGTGTTTGTTGTGCCACTCACTGTTAACTGATTGTGTGTTTCTAACATTCCTCATTTCAATTTATGGAAAATCGCTACCCAATTGCCAATTTTATGCAGAACATCTGATTAGCAGGAGCAAATGGTCAACGTTAAGCATGGTGTATTATTTTCAACCATCTCCCTGCTCCAAAAATCCACTTCATATATTGTCCTGGGATAAACGATGTAGCAGATACTAAACTGATAAAACAGATCCTACACTTGGTCTTAACCAGAAGACCTAGAAGGGATTCTCTCCTTTAATCTCTTGCTCCTCAGACTGGGTAGGAGAAATTTTGTCTTAACATTCCTTAGCTTTGCTGAAGCAAGTCCTTACACATGCATTCTTCATTAGCCTTATATTCATTATATTCTGATCCTGTTTTTTATGCATGAAAAAGAGAAGTAGGTTCTAAATAGTTTGTTTTCAACTCATTTTTCTAATGATCAATTGTATCAATTCAATTCTCTCTAAAATCATTTGTTAAGAATTTGAGACAATGGACTGGAATAAAAAAGGAACTTCAGTATTCCAAAAAAATTTAATATGAATTTCCTCTGATCTATGTCCATTTTTGGACTTATTCCCCTTTGCTTTCTGGAAATTCTCTATGTTAGCATACAGCATATTTTGCTGCAAAGGTTTGCATACCTAAAATTCAACCTGGAATGCCAACTCCTTCTTTTCTGGAAAAGGCTTATTTGTGTTTATTTAACTGACTCTGGTCAGTGATAGCCTAATTAACTCTAAATTTTGTTCTCTCCTGCTTCTTTTTTTTTACTTTCAGGATGATTCTGTGGGAAACAAAACAAAACAAACAACAACAATATCTAAGTTTCAGGGGGGAAAAGGTAGGGTGTCTGAAAAGCTGAATGTGTATCTGTCATTGTCCAAGTCTCTGATATTCTGTAGTGCACATCTAGATCTATGTTGACATGCTTAAATTCTTTTGTTTCACTTTTCTTCATAAATGACATTCTGATTTGGCTCATTCATATCCTATAACTAAGTTTGGGAGAGATATTCACATTGTTAGATATGTAGGGAGATCTACGACGACTCCTAACATCTTCCCTTATTTTAGGCCAAAGTTTACACTATCAAGTACGTTATTTACAATGTGCATTTTTTGGCTGTTTCCTTATTTAATTGAAGATATATATTTTAGTGTCTTAGTTGATTCATGCTGCTCTAATGAAATTCCTTAGATTGGGTAATTATAAAAAATAGAAATGCATTGCTTACAATTCTGGAGGCTGAGAAGTTCAAGATCAAGGTGCCAGCGGATCTGGTGCTCAGTGAGAGCTCCCTGCTTCACAGATGGTGCCTTGTTCCTGTGTCCTCACCTGGCAGAAAGAGTGAATGTTGTGTCCTCACGTGGCTGGAGGGCAAAAAGTGATAAACTTGCTCCATCACACCCTTTTATAGGAGCACTACTCTCATCCCGAGTGCAGAGCCTTCATGGGCTAAGCACCTTCTAAAGTTCTCACTTTTAATACCATCGCACTGGGGGTTAAGTTGCAACATGAATTTTGAAAGGGCACAAAAACTCACAGTGATATATTTTTGTTTTTGTGATTTTTAAGGGGAGTCAGTCATAGGTAAAAATGGTTCGATTTGCTCAACCTTTCTTGAAAGTATCAAATTTTTTAATGAAGTGTTTGCAAATAGTAGCACATGAATAGTTACGCAGAATCTAATTCTTGATGATTTTTTCTCTAGAATTCACAAAATTGCAACTAAGGCCTTAGTTCCCCCACAGCCTGGTTTATCTTTCAGTTTCATTCAAGATGGACTGTATGGAAATATGAATGATCAATGTCCATATCACCTTTTAGTTTTTCAAAAGTTGTGCAGCTAACCTCACATCTGCTCATTGACTATGTCACTTGTGGAGTTTATCATATCTACATGCAGAGAAAATGTACTAGTGCTGACCTATGTTATCACTAATTCCAACGAAGGGAAGACTGGTCAATGAAGAGGTAAGAAATGCAAAGAAAGCCGTCTTTTTCCCTCTGCCTCCCCCAGCCTGTGTAACAGCCAGGTTGTTAATATGAAGGGAAATGGTAAAACCCCTGCAGTCTCTGCATTATGGTGAGAGTGAGCAAAGGGCCATCTTGGAGGCTGATGTGAAATGACTGTAAGAAGTCAATGAGAAGCTTAACTGCATGAGAAAGACACAGAATAAATTTTTAAATTTGCTTATTTCCTTTTTACGCTGTTAATTTCATTTATACTTTTTGTCTGCTTTTTTAAAAAAGGGACTGATTACTTGCTTTAATCTGTCTTTGTGTTTAAATGTCCTTGTATAGCCTCTTGAAAATCTTTCTTTTAAAGAGGTGTACCTCTCTAACTTCATAGAATGAGAGAAAAGCAAGTAAGAGCTTCACACTACTTGCCTAAAACCCCAATAGAAGAAAACAAGACAGATCCACACTAACAGTGTCCAGGCCTGTGGAGGAAGGCCTGCCCTTAGAAACTGTCTTTTGGAAGCATCTTGGTTTTTCCTCTGACGGTACCAGTTGTAAACAGTGAAGCATAGATTTGTAGCTGGAGAGGGACATTCGGGGGAGGAAGATATTCTCCTGTTTCCATGAGGCACTTGGTAGCCTCTTGGAGTGGAGAATACTGCCTCATTGTCTGAAATAAGCCATCCACGAACATTCTTAATAGTGATGCTCTACTCATTCTTCAAATCTCATTTCCAGGGTTTCAAAGAATCTCTCCAGCACCCTTCAGACCAGGCAAAGCAAGGACTCTTACTCTTCTTCCTGGCAACTTCTGGTGTAGCACTTGCCGTGGAGTGTCCTTTATGAATGAATTTGGAAATTTTCACTTCATGTTTGTGGCTCATGCTGGAATATAGTCACTATGAGAAAGAGATCTATGATCTTTTATTTGTTGTTTTTCTTGCCACAGTTAAATATGGTATCTTGAATAACATCTGCTCCAAAATAATCATAACTAATTTACCCCACTGCAGGAATATTTTTAAAGCTGGGAAAGATATTTCTCTCACGCAGTTCTTACAAGTATACTGTGGCCTCCACCTACTTTCTCCTGAAGATTCTGTTTCCAGGGTTGGGAATCACTCAGACATTTATAAACAATGGGTACTTTGCTCTTGGGGGAAAGCAAAAAGATCATTCAGGGTGTGCATAGGACTGGCAAATCAGAAGAATATTTTTCTAGGTTTCTATTCACAAGAAGAAATGTGTATCATTAAATTTGGCTTATAATCAAGAAAGCTCGAAAGCAGGAGAGCATTCTCAGATATTTCAAGGAAGGTGGTGTGAAGTGTGAGATCCAGGGCGAAGGATGGCTCTTCTCTGCTTGAAAGGATCTCAAGGATAGGCTAGGTTCCCTTGCCGTGGCTGGAGGTCCCCAAAACAAAAGGAAACTGACATTGTTTCCTCAGGACATTTACAGGCCCAGGAGAACTGGGAGCTTTCTACCATCAGCTGGCTATGCTGAGGGGTGTGGATGTGAAGAGCAGAACTTCAAGAAGCAAACAAATGTGTTTGTGAGCACATGCCAAAGGTTTATGTAACTCATTGTGAACTAATCATGGGAAAGACAAAGTTCAAAGAGAATTAAAGGAGTGGGGCAGGCAAGGGATGCCAAAATGCCATTACTATCTAAATTCCAAAACTGATTCTTGTTCTCCAGGGAACTAAAACTCTAGCTATTAAGGTCATTTTCTCTAGCAGACTGTAAAACTAGGATGACATCCGTCTTTATATAGATTAACTTCTAACTTGATAGGGTTGTAAAATATCTGAACTCTTGCTGTTGAGAATTGTTAGTTAAAAATACATTCCCTGAGAAAATCATATTGGTCAAGTGAAGTCATGCCAGTTTATCAGAAAGACTCAAATCAGCTTACAGAAAAAAATCTCCGTCTCTCCCCCTCTCTCTCTCTCTATCTATGATATATAGATATGCTATCTATGTGATATACATATAGATATGATACCTGTGATAACAATATGAAAGAGAAAGATATAAATACATACATAGCTATAGATAAATAGATATAGATACATATAAATACTCAAGTCATCACTGTGTTTGCATGTTTGGGTAGACATATTTTAACAGAAATTTGAACAAGGTATCTCTGAGGCCCTAATTGACTTCAATATTCCACAAGGCAAAGTTTTTGAAGGTACCTAGTTTTAACTGACAGTATGGTCATCTGATCTGGTATTTCTCCTGGAAATGTGGATGCCTCTCAGTAAAACTAGCAGGAGGAGTTTTCACAACTGTCACTGTGCCCCTTGCCCCACATGTCAGTTACAAATTTACAAGTAATTGTATTT
>NW_012105809.1:780181-791856 GCF_000951045.1 Mandrillus leucophaeus
AGAAACTGTCTTTTGGAAGCCTCTTGGTTTTTCCTCTGACGGTACCAGTTGTAAACAGTGAAGCATAGATTTGTAGCTGGAGAGGGACATTCGGGGGAGGAAGATATTCTCCTGCTTCCATGAGGCACTTGGTAGCCTCTTGGAGTGGAGAATACTGCCTCATTGTCTGAAATAAGCCATCCACGAACATTCTTAATAGTGATGCTCTACTCATTCTTCAAATCTCATTTCCAGGGTTTCAAAGAATCTCTCCAGCACCCTTCAGACCAGGCAAAGCAAGGACTCTTACTCTTCTTCCTGGCAACTTCTGGTGTAGCACTTGCCGTGGAGTGTCCTTTATGAATGAATTTGGAAATTTTCACTTCATGTTTGTGGCTCATGCTGGAATATAGTCACTATGAGAAAGAGATCTATGATCTTTTATTTGTTGTTTTTCTTGCCACAGTTAAATATGGTATCTTGAATAACATCTGCTCCAAAATAATCATAACTAATTTACCCCACTGCAGGAATATTTTTAAAGCTGGGAAAGATATTTCTCTCACGCAGTTCTTACAAGTATACTGTGGCCTCCACCTACTTTCTCCTGAAGATTCTGTTTCCAGGGTTGGGAATCACTCAGACATTTATAAACAATGGGTACTTTGCTCTTGGGGGAAAGCAAAAAGATCATTCAGGGTGTGCATAGGACTGGCAAATCAGAAGAATATTTTTCTAGGTTTCTATTCACAAGAAGAAATGTGTATCATTAAATTTGGCTTATAATCAAGAAAGCTCGAAAGCAGGAGAGCATTCTCAGATATTTCAAGGAAGGTGGTGTGAAGTGTGAGATCCAGGGCGAAGGATGGCTCTTCTCTGCTTGAAAGGATCTCAAGGATAGGCTAGGTTCCCTTGCCGTGGCTGGAGGTCCCCAAAACAAAAGGAAACTGACATTGTTTCCTCAGGACATTTACAGGCCCAGGAGAACTGGGAGCTTTCTACCATCAGCTGGCTATGCTGAGGGGTGTGGATGTGAAGAGCAGAACTTCAAGAAGCAAACAAATGTGTTTGTGAGCACATGCCAAAGGTTTATGTAACTCATTGTGAACTAATCATGGGAAAGACAAAGTTCAAAGAGAATTAAAGGAGTGGGGCAGGCAAGGGATGCCAAAATGCCATTACTATCTAAATTCCAAAACTGATTCTTGTTCTCCAGGGAACTAAAACTCTAGCTATTAAGGTCATTTTCTCTAGCAGACTGTAAAACTAGGATGACATCCGTCTTTATATAGATTAACTTCTAACTTGATAGGGTTGTAAAATATCTGAACTCTTGCTGTTGAGAATTGTTAGTTAAAAATACATTCCCTGAGAAAATCATATTGGTCAAGTGAAGTCATGCCAGTTTATCAGAAAGACTCAAATCAGCTTACAGAAAAAAATCTCCGTCTCTCCCCCTCTCTCTCTCTCTATCTATGATATATAGATATGCTATCTATGTGATATACATATAGATATGATACCTGTGATAACAATATGAAAGAGAAAGATATAAATACATACATAGCTATAGATAAATAGATATAGATACATATAAATACTCAAGTCATCACTGTGTTTGCATGTTTGGGTAGATATATTTTAACAGAAATTTGAACAAGGTATCTCTGAGGCCCTAATTGACTTCAATATTCCACAAGGCAAAGTTTTTGAAGGTACCTAGTTTTAACTGACAGTATGGTCATCTGATCTGGTATTTCTCCTGGAAATGTGGATGCCTCTCAGTAAAACTAGCAGGAGGAGTTTTCACAACTGTCACTGTGCCCCTTGCCCCACATGTCAGTTACAAATTTACAAGTAATTGTATTTAAACCCACTATTAAAACAATATGTCCATCAGAAACCTGGTTCAGACCGTTAGCACCTTCATGGGTAAAGCACTTAAAATCAGAAGTGATGGCCAGGGGAGAGAGGAGGCCCTGCAACCAGGCTTTTTCCTAACCGCATGGAGGTTGGGACCTGACCTGGGTCCTATCACAGAACCTGATGACGCCATCATGTAAAGACCACTGGACTTTTAATGCTAAGTACTTTTAGCAAAAAAAATTTGAAAGGCAAACATTTTATTCACATATATTTCCATTATCCCTTCAAGTTTCCTATGTGATTTAAGATAAAGATAGACTTTTTTTTTTTTTTCTGGCTTTGACTCTGGCCAGTAGCAGTGAATTGTTGCTCAAAGTGAACACTATTAGGTAGCTTTCTTTTTTAGCCCACCAGGTATTTTTGAAAAAGGTACTCTGAGAAAAACAGAAACCGCAAGCAAGACAGCTACCAGGATTAGGGATCACGGTGATTTCAGCCATCACTGGATACTCCCAAAAGGGTTCTCCGAGAGAGCAGCTGTGTCTGCCCTGCTTTGGCATTCTTTCCCATGCATGGCGACCGTTAAGTCCAAATGTAATCCTTATCTGGTCATACAAGCCCTGACATTACTCATATATGCAGATATTTTAAATTCTTCCAGTTTTTTTTTAGGGAGGAGTATTAAAACATGAGTAAAAATTAATTTGCAGGCTCACTGAGAGCGGGATTTAATTTGCATTTTTGATTAGCACCAAGCCTAGAAGAACTTGTGTTCATTAAGAACTTGTTCATTGAGCCGCTAGAAAGGGACTTGTCTTCCATGAGGAGATCTCTACTCTTATGGATTTTACTCTCTAGCAGAGGGACATGGGCAACAGACAATAAAATAAATGTTATATGGTATATTTGAACAATATAAATGCCATAGAAATGAAAAATAAAAGTGCAGAGCAAGGAAGAGAAATGAGAAGGCCAACTGAGATCTCAAATGAAGTGGGGATGGTGGGCCTCACAGAGAGGGGAGGTGACACACTTGAAGAAGGTGAAGGGGCAAGCTGAGATACTATCTGGGGAATGTGCATTACCAGCAGGACCATCAGTGCTGAAGCCGTAGGTGGAGGTGTGCCTGGCACTTGCCAGGAATAATGAGGAAGGGGAGGTGGCAGAGGAGAGCTAAGCTGCTAGGAGAATGGCACAGGACGTTGGAGAGCTGATGAGGTCCAGATGACATGTGGCTTCACAAACCATTGAAAGGATATGGCATCTACTCTGAGTGAAATGGAAATTTATTGCAGGATTTGAAAAAAGAGTGATGGCCATGTCCAGTGGCTCATACCTATGATCCCAGCATTATGGGAGGCCGAGGCAGGCAGATCACTTGAGCCCAGGAGTTTTAGACCAGCCTGGGCAACATGGTGAAACCTCATCTCTACCAAAAATACAAAAATTAGCCAGGTGTGGTAGTACATGCAGATAATCTCAGCTAATCAGGATGCTGAGGTGGGAGGGTCACTTGAGCTCTGGAAAGTGGAGGCTGCAGAGAGCTGAGATCACCACCACACTCCAGCCTGGGTGACAGAGTAGGATCCTGTCTCAGTAAAAAGTAAAAATCGTTGATGTAGTTTGGCTCTGTGTCCCCACCCAAATCTCACCTTGTAGCTCCCATAATTCCCACATGTTGTGAGAGGGACCCAGTGGAAGATGACTGAATTATGAGAGCTAGTCTTTCCCATACCGTTGTCATGGTAGTTAATAAGCCTCACGAGATCTGATGGTTTGATAAGGAGTAACTTGTTTCGCTTAGCGTTCATTCTCTCTTTGCCTGCTGCCATCCATGTAAGATGTGAATTGCTCCTCCTTGCCTACTGCCATGATTGTGAGGCTTCCCCAGCCATGTGGAACTGCAATTAAACCTCTTTCTTTTGTAAATTCCAGTCTCAGGTATGTTTTATCAGCAGCATTAAAACAAATGAATACAAGCATGATATAATGTGGATTTATGCTTGAAAATATTTGAGACTACTCTGTGTGTGGATGGAAGTAGAGAAGGGGAAGGAAATGGAGATCCCTAGGAGGCTGTCAGTAATACAGGTGAGATATTGATGACAATGAGTGTAGTGGCAACCAGGATCACAGACCAGGTAGAGCAGGGAAAATAGTCAGATTATGGATATTTTTTTGATGGGAGAAGCAACTGCATATCCTAAATTTGGATTTGGAGAAGAAGAGAAACTGACAAGTCAAAGTTGACATTGAGATTGCAGGCATGAACAAGTAAGAAAGAAATTTATGTGCAAGAGATCAGGGAAAGCTGCTGCTGGAGCAAGTGAGGGGGTAGAGGAGGGGGTGTTGGGCTGAAATCAGGGTTTTTTCTTTGCCCCTGTGAGGTTTGAGGTGCCAAGTAGACATCCCAAAGGGAGTTTCAAGCAAGTTAAATATTTGAGGGCAGTACCTCAGGGAGATGTCTGAGATTGAGATGTGGATTCTGCTGTCAGTAAATATTTCTTCAACAGAAGTTTGGTATTAGGGAGAAAAGGAAAATCCTGGATCAGGGAAGCAGTGGGACAGCCACAGTTCAACTTCATCTCATTGCAAAACAAAAAGGACACAATGGGAGGTGTACATGGGAAATAAAGTAGATTAAGACATTCTTCTTGATTTCACAGTCCTTTTTTTAAAACTACATTTACCTTCCAATAATATTTTTAAGTGTTCAATAACCTTGGAATAATTTTTGCTAAGTGCAGCATTTCCAACTGTCGTGTTTACCAGTGAATAATCTAAGTATATAAGTGGGACTGAATTTGAATATTTACTGTCATGCATTACTTCTGTCAACACTAACTTTCTAATTCAAACCATATATTTTATCTTTAATTGATTATCTATTACATAATCAGACAGTAATAAATACCATGTGATTATTTCTCTGGAAAACTTAATCTAACACAAAGTATATTCTGCTGCTAAATCTGGTGAGAAACGATGCGTTTGGTGAGCTTAAAGCAATTAAGAAAATGTAAGATAATACGGTAGACACTGTTTTGTGGACTGTGAATTTTAAAATTTGCTACTATATCATTGGATTGCTTAAACTGGAGAGCTATGAAGCCTGAAAGAGTTTGTTTTTCCTAATAAAGTGCTGCCAGCTCTGTACTGTGATCTGCACACATCAGAGAATGGAGGCTTAAAAAGCAGCTAGAGAATGTAGCTCCTCAGAAAACAGAAATTCCTTCTGAAATCATAAAGCTTCATTCCCTCTCAGAGTGGTGAGGGTCTGCCCCTGCCTGTCAAGTAATTTGCAAGGCAGAGAGGTATCTTGTGCGGAACAAAGACATGTTCCTGATCATGGTACCCACCATTCCTAGAATATGCCTCAGAGGCCCCAGAGCTGAGTGATGGTAAGTGGCTAGCACCAGGAGTGAGCAAGAGTTGAGCACATGCTGTCATGAAGGTGAACTTGTCCAAGGAAATACTTGCTTATGGTGACATTTCTTTCTATGCAGAGAGGCATACCTTGTTTCTGAAAAGAGCTGAGTGCTTGAAATTGTCTTTGAGCAGAATGTTTGAAATCATGCAGACTGAAGTGGCAAATAAGGCAAAACCATTCCCCACATGTAGAAAAATCAGCAGAAGCTTTCAAACATATGAGTTATGATGAAACAGCACAGCTGGGATTCTTTTTAAGCAATGTGTCAAGTTATTACTCAGAGCACTGAAGATGTGTTTTTGCTTCCTGCTACATTCTCTGAAAAGCGGTTGAAAAGGACTGGCTGCCCTCAAAATGTGGAGAGAAACATGAAAAGTTGTATATGCTACTCAAGCAGGCATTTCTCTAGTTTAATGAAACATTAGCATTTGATATTCATCAAAATTACAATTAAAACACTGCCACTCAGCCACATTATTGGTTATCTAGGTCCTTCTGTGAAATGTACTGGTAGCGGACATAGTAAAACAGCATGGTGGAGAGAATCCTTGATTTCGGGTCACACGACTTGGATTGCAGTATTTGTTGCGCAAGTTTCTAGATAAGAGAAGTGAATTTTCACAATTTTAAAATGGGGATATAAAAACATGTACCAAAAGTATAGGTGTTCTATGATGAATAAGTGACAAAGATTTGTGAAAATTACTTTTTATTTTACTAATTATTCTAATATTACTTTTTAAAATATAATATCTCGCACCCACTGGGATAACAACAAAACCAAACAGACAAAATCAGGGAAAAAATTGTTAGCAAGAATGTGGAAAAATTGGAACACTTGTGCACTGATGGTAGGAATGTAAAATAGTGCAGCTACTGTGAAAATAATTTGTCAGTTTCTCAAAACAATGAAAGATAGAATTGCCATATGATCCTGCAATTCCAGTTTTGAATATATACCATAAAGAACTGAAAGCAGTGTCTCAACAAGATATTTGTCCAACTATGTTTATAGCGGCTATTCATAATCGCTAAAAGGTGAAAACTACCCAAAGTGCCTGTAGATAGACAGAAGGTTGGATTAAAAAAAAATGTGATGCATCCATACAATGGAATATTATTCAGCCTTAAGAAGGAAGAGAATATTAAAACATGCTACAACAGAAGTGATCTTCAATGACATTAACCTAAGTGAAACAGCCAGCCACACACACACACACAAGTATGATATGTATGTTTTCACTTATGCAAACTACTTATAGTAGCCACATTCATAGAGACAGAATAGAATGGTGGTTACCAGGGCCTGGGGGAGAAGGGAATAGGTAGCCATTTTTTAATGGGTATACAGTTTCAGTTTGGCATGATGAAAGCTCTGGAGATGGATAGAAGTGACGGGTGCAAAACAATACAAGTGTACTTAATACCTCTGAATTTTACACGTAAAATACTTAAGATGGTATATGTTAAGTTATGTGGATTTTCTTACAATAAAAATTGGATCAAAGAAGAATCAAATAAATGGAGACTTACTCTGTGTTTATGAATAGGAAGATTCAATATTGTCAAGATGTTAATTCTCCCCAACATGATCTGTAGGTTCAAAGCAATCCCAGTCAACATTCTAGCAAGTTCATTTGTGAATATTGAGAAGCTGATTCTTAAGTTTATGTGGAAAAGCAAAAGACTCAGAATAGCCAACACAATTTTGAATGAGAACAATCAAGTTAAAGGACTGACACTATCTGACTTCAAGACTTACCATAAACCTACAGTAATCAAGACCTTGTGGCACTGGCGAAAGAATAGAAAAATAGATCAAAGGAACAAAACAGAAAGCCACATATTTATATAGTTAACCAAACTTTTACAAAAGAGCAAAGCCATTCAGTTGAGAAAATATGGTCTCTTCAACAAATAGTGCTGGAACAATTGGACATTCACACGCAAAAAAAGGAGTCTAGACACAGATCTTACATCTTACATCTTTCACAAAAATTAATTCAAAATAGATCACAGAACTCCATGTAAAATTCAAAACTATATAACTCCTGGACGATAGTGTAGAAGAAACTCTAGATGACTTGTGTTTAATGATGGCTTTTTAGCTATGACACCAATGGCCCAATCTATGACAGAAAGAAACACAATGGAAGTTTCTTCTCTGTGAAAGATACAGTCACTAGAATGAAAAGACTAGACTGAGGAAAAATATTTGCAAAATAAACATATGACAAAAGACTCTTGTCTAAAATATACAAATAACTCCTTTTTTTAAAAAAATTTAGAATAAACTTTAATTAGAAGGAAACAGGAATATTCAATGGACTCCCAAGACAAGAATGTAGATGTGTATCAGAAGCTGAGCACTGATATTGCTACTAGAGTCTCTCTGAGCCCTAATTGGATTCCCACTTCTGGAGTTGCTTTCATTATTTTGCCTCTCTGTTTCAAAACAGACAAATAACTCAACATTCAACAATAAGAAAAGTAACAACTTAGTTGAAAAATGGGCCAAAGACCTTAAAAGACACCTCACCAAAGATGATAGACAGGTAGGAAATAAACACATAAAAAGATGCTCTATGTCAGATGTTCATCAGAGAAGTGAAATTAAAACAACAATGAGACACCACTGTGCATCTCCTAGAATGACCAAAATCCAGAACACTGGCACCAAATAATCCTGAGGATGTGGAACAGTTGTCATTGCTGATGGGAATGCAAAATGGTACAGTCTTTTGGCAGCTTGGAGATTTCTTATAAAGCTGAACTTGGATTTACCACACCATCTACCAACGGTGCTCCTTGGTGTTCACCCAGTGGAGCTGAAAAAAATATGTCCCCACAGAAAAACAGGCACATGGAGGTTTACAGAAGTTTTACACATAATTTCCAAGACTTGGAAGCAATCAAGATGTCCTTCAGTCAATGAATGGATGAATAAACTGTGGAACATCCAGACCATAGGATATTATTCAGTGCTGAAAAGAAATGAGCTAAGAAAGCCATAAAAAGACATGGAGGAGAAGTAAGTGCATCAGTGGAAGAGTCCAAAAGGCAAGGTGCTCTATGCTCCAAATTTATGACATTCTGAAATAGGTGAAACTATGGAAACAGTAAAAATATTAGTGATTCCAGGGGTTAAAGGAAGAGAGAAAGTGATAGGCAAGAGAACGGTGGATTTTTAGGGCAGTGTAAATACTCTGTATAATACTATGATGGTGGGTACACAACATTATACCTTTGTCCAAATCCATAGGATGTTCAACACCAAGAGTGAACCCTAATGTAACCTATGGTCTTTGGGTGATAATGATGCATCAATGCAAGTCATAAATTTGGAAAAATTTACCTCTCCTGGGAAGGAGTTGATAATGAGGGAGTCTCTGCATGTGTAGTGGGAGGGGTTATGTGAGATATTCATGTGCTTTCTGCCCAGTTTTGCTGTGAACCTAAAATTTCACTAAAAGTGGACAAAGGATGTGAACAGATAATTCTCAAATGAAGACATACATGCAGCCAACAAACATAAAATAAAGCCCAATATCACTGATCACTAGAATATTGCAAATCAAAACCACAGTGAGAAACAACCAGTCAGAATGACGATTATTAAAAATTCAAAAAACAACAGATACTGGCAAGGTTGTCAAGAAAAAGAAATACTTTTACACTTTTGGTGGAAATGTAAGTTAGTTCAACCATTGTGGAAGACAGTGTGGTGATTCCTTAAAGACTAGAGACAGAAATACCATTTGACCCAGAAATCCCGTTACTGGGTATATACCCAAAGGAGTATAAATCGTTCTATTATAAAGACACATGCACATGTATATTCATTGCAGCACTATTCACAATAGCAAAGACATGGAATCAACCTAAATGCTCCTCAATAATAGACTGGATAAAGAAAATGTGGTACATATACACCATGAAATACTATGCAGCCATAAAAAGGAATGAGACTATGTCCTTTGCAGTGATGTGAATGGAGCCAGAGGCCATTATTCTTGGCAAACTAATGCAGCAACAGAAAAGCAAATAATGCACATTCTCACTTATAAGTGGGAGATGAATGATGAGAAACACGGACATATTGAGGGCAACAACACACACTGGGGCCTGTGGAAAGATGGGGGCAGGGAGGATGGGGGGTGGGATGCTGAGCTTAATACCTGAGTGATGGCATGATCTGTGCAGCAAACTACCATTGCACACATTTACCTATGTAACGAACCTGCACATCCCACACATGAACCCATGACTTTAAAGTTGGAAATTTTAAAAAATGAGAAAAAAATTACTCTACAAAATGAAGTCTTTAAAAAATGGGAAAATTGCAATCTCTTACTGATATCACAGTTATTATGCATCATTTCTCAGAACCTTATGAAGATTGTTGCTGAAAATAGGAACCAACACATTGTTTTTGTTATTGGATCAGAAAGAATTAAGAAAGCTCAGGCCAGGCACAGTGGCTCATGCCTGTAATCCCAGCACTTTGGGAGTCTGAGGCAGGTGGATCACCTGAGCTCACAGGTTCTAGACCAGCCTAGACAACATGGCAAAACCCTGTCTCTACTAAATATACAAAAATTAGGTGGGCATAGTGGTGGACTTCTGTAATCCCAGCTCCTCAGGAGGCTGAGGCAGAAGAATCACTTGAATTTGGGAGGTGGTGCTCCAGCCAAGGCGACAGAGCAAGACTCCATCACCCCTCCCCATCCCCAACCCCCTCCCCAACACACACACAAAATAAAGAAATAAAATAAAAAAGAAAGTTCACCACCTTTGAGGCACAAGCCAACAGGGGTGAAAAAGCCAAAGATGCCAACATCTACTGTTTTTTGGTTGTGGCCATTCTTGCAAGAGTGAGGTGATACCACATTGTGATTTTGATTTGCATTTCCCTGATGATTATTGATGTTGAGCATTTTTTCATGTTTGTTGGCCATTTGTATATCTTCTTTTGAGAATTGTCTATTCAAGTCTTTAGCCCACTTTTTGATGGGGTTGTTTTTTTCTTACTGATTTGTTGGAGTTGGTTGTAGATTCTGGATATTAGTCCTTTGACAGATGTATAGATTGTGAAGATTGTCTCCCACTCTGTGGGTTGTCTGTTTACTCTGCTGACTATTTCTTTTGCCATGCAAAAGTTCTTTAGTTTAATTAGGTCCCAGATAAATAAATATCTTAGTTTTTAGTTCATTTGTGGTGAATAGGGAACCCTTTTACACTGCTGGTGGGAATGTAAACTAGCACAGCAGCTATGGAAATCAATGTGGAGATTCCTTAAAGGTCTAAAAACAGAACTACCATTTGATCCAGGAATCCCACTGCTGGCTATCTACCCAGAAGAAAAGAAGTCATTATTCAAAAAAGATACTTGCACACACACACACACACGTTTATAGCAGCACAATTCACAACTGCACAATCGTGGAAGCAACCCAGATGCCCATCAATCAATGAGTGGATAAAGAAACTGTGATATCTATACATACAACGGAATACTATGCAGCCATAAAAAAGAAATGAATTAATAGCATTTGTGGTGACCTGGATGAGATTGGAGACTTATTCTAAGTGATGTAACTCAGGAATGGAAAACCAAACATCATATATTCTCACTGATATGTGGGAGCTAAGCTATGAGGACACAAAGGCATAAGAATGATACAATGGACTTTGGGGATTTGGGGGGAAGAGTGGAAGGGAAATGAGGGATACAAAACTACAAATATGGAGCAGTGTATACTGCTTGGGTGATGGATGCACCAAAAATCTCACAAATCACCACTAAAGAACTTAGTCATGTAACCAAATACCGCCTGTACCCCAATAGCATATGAAAAAATAAAATTTTAAAAAAGCCACAGACAAGTGAATGAAAGGAATAATTGATTGCCATGATTTCCAAGTAGATTTGCTGGGTCAAGGTCAAGGTCAGGGAAAAATTTACACACTGTGAATATTTTTTTATCTGCATTGAAGTTGAATAGAAAATTTGTATTCATACTTATGTCTAATTTTAAAATAGTTGCATATGCTCTATTAAATTCATTTAATTGTCATTTATTTTATTGTGTACAATAAGCATTACATACACTGGGTAAGGAATTAAGTAGCTGTAAAATAAAATAGGATGAAAATTATGCATTCCTCTTCTCCATTTTTTCTGGAAACAATGTTAAACCTAAATGATTTTAAAACATAGTTACTCATTCTTAAGGTATTTTTTTCTGCTTTTCAGTAGACTATTAAAAATTTTTATAAAACAACTCATTAATAAATAACATAATCTATAAGCACACAAAAGAAACTATGTATGGAAAACAAAATGCTAACAACAAAAATTTGAACCAAAATACTAAAAATCTCTACTAAGATAACATAA
>NW_012105809.1:793266-812877 GCF_000951045.1 Mandrillus leucophaeus
AGTCTTAACTGAGACAAATAAGTCAGTTGCTCTAATTGCTATTAAGCATACCCAGAAATGTTAAAATAGGTTTACATATATATTTCCCTCATATTCTTAGCACAGCCTACAGATCTCAATTTTGGAACTTTATATTATAATGCAATTTGCACTTATCAAATATTAAATTTAGTTTCAGAGACAACTTAATATAATATCAGAGGAATTTGCTTTATATGTATGCCCAAACTTTTCTGATGACCTGATCCCCCTTTTCAATTTGTCTCTACATCTGAAGAAATAAAAAAGCAAAGATATGGTAGATTCAGAATAGTTGAAAAATTTCCTGACAACCCATCTTGCTTATCACAGTTCTTTTATATTAACCATCACACTAGATATGAATGTACAATGATTTATCCAGATTTATTAGAAGAGCAAAATGAACATAAGGGTCATGAGACAATGCACTTACTTGGGGTTCATGCAACAGAATTCAGTGGAAAAATACTAATTAGACACAAATGAATTCAAGGAAAAAAAGGAAAAAGGAAAAAAGCCTATGCAAATTATGTCTGTTACAAGAACATTTTGTTTTAGCTGGAATAATTTCAGTGTTGTAAAATTAGTCCTTTTCTCTCTTGTTCTCTTTGGAGCTGAACATTGAAACCTGAACTGGATAAAGTATGCACGTGGTACTGTAAACATAAGAGGAAGAAATGTTAAACTGTGAAGGCACAGGGGTGTTTCTCTGATTCTTGCCCCCTGTGAATGTAGGTGCCTGGCCTTTAGTTATGTCCTCATAAACTTTTATGTGACTATGGGCAGATCAGGAGAGCTACCTGCTGCATTCCCCAGTCACTGGCTGTCCGTTCATCTGCTGATTCTCACCATTTCACTCTGCAGCTTTCCTTTCACCAAGCAATGGTAAGCCACAAAGAGCTGGCCAAGAATCATTATCTCTTCTAAGAGCATCAATGTTCTGATAATGTTGGTGATAAAATGAGGATTTTAATACTGCCTCTGCCCACCAGAAGTTAATAGTGCAAAAGTGTAATAATAAGTGTGAAAAGTTAAATACATCTTCTGGGCTAGGGCATTAATAGCAAAACCAATACTGTTCATAGTCTCATTTGGTACTTATAGGATCTCACAAGATAAGCATAATTGCAACCCTAGTCAAGAAACCCCGTTTCTACAAAAAATACAAAATTAGCCAGGCTTGGTGGCATATACCTGTAATCCCAGGCAGGAGAATCGTTTGAGCCTTGGAGGTGGAGGTTGCAGTGAGCCAAGCCTGGGCACTCCAGCCTGGGCAACAAAAGCAAAACTCCGTCTCAATGAAAAAAGAAAAAAAAAAAAAGATAAAAAAGTTACATGGTCTTCAGAGTCTAGTATCATAAAGTTAACATAAACAACAAAGGTGAAAGAGAAATGAACAAATAGATGATAATGTTGAAATTTTATTTTGGGGAAGTTTTCCCTCAAGGGAAGTCTGAGAAGTGTCTATGGGTTCTGCTGAGGCATCTACCACAAGAGGTGGTGCAGTGCTTCTCAAACTAGCTAGAGTGAATGACCTTTCTGTTGTTACTTTTTAGTTCCAATACATTGTAGCTGATTATTTTTGCATGACACAATGACGATGAAAGTAAAAATGTTAAAGATATATAAAGTCTTATTTTTATTATTATAATCAACAGACATAAAATTACGTTATTCCACAAACACTGGTAAATGCTTTACTTGAGTTTCCTTCCTTCTCTAGTCACAGACTAGTAACAAAATTTCGTAGATCTAAACTTATGTGCAGACTACATTGCGAAGAGTCACAATTTATTGGACAAGTTTCTTGACATGATTGCTAAAATTTATGTAATGAAGAGATTATGGAGCTATTTATTGTAATGTCCCTTAAGATAGGTTAAAAGAATAATGCCAAATTAAATTTCAATAGCATACAATCTATGAAGGACTAAATTATTGTTCAAAGGAACCATTCTTTAATGTTGTAGATGTAACCTAAGGCTAAAATTTAGAATACTTGAGAAAATATTTTACCATACATTATGTCAGAACATTGTCTACAAATATTATTTCTCTGAAATTATTATTAATAAAGATTAATAAGCAGATGGTTTAAGATTACATTTCCTCTAAAGAGCTACTTCAGATAGATTAACATGGATTGTCAACCAATCAACAATGGAAATTTCTAACATTCCTAAGAAAATTAAGATAAATAGACACATTCTTAAATAGCCACTTTACCTCTACAAGGAATGAAACAAGGGCCTGTGAAAAGAAATATGATTTCATTTTAGATAGTCTTTAGCAATTCACAAATGATAGTTGAAGAACTAAATTTTTGCATTATTGAATTTTTAATTTTACAGTTGGTGACTTCTGATTGAAATTACACATTACAGTCAAACCCACATACATGCAAACTGAATTAAGCCTATGGACAATGTTGCTAAGTAATTTCACTTCTTGGTGAACTACAAGATGAATTATTGGACACATTCACCTACATATAACTTATAGATTTTATATGTTTTATGCACTTGTTGGAAAAAAGCCAATTAAATATTGGCTGACATCTGCCAAAATAAGTATTACAATTTAAATATATTTGACACTGTGCCATTGTACCATTCTTTCTGCAATTAATGAGGTTGCAGAACTAATTGTCTGTTGAGTCCACTTACACAGGACAAAAATAAAACCTTTATACATAGTGCAGAAAGAAGCCATACAATTCTCCACCTAATAGCAAGAAGGACCATTTAAATTCATTCAAAACTGGGTTTAAGTCATTAAAGTACACTTAGGCCATTAAAATATTATAAATACAATTAAAATTATAAAGTAGGGGAAAATGCATTGTGTTAAAATATTAACTCAAGTGTTTTGACTCATTTTGTTAAGACACAAGTCCTTTGTCTATATGAAGATAATTTAGGAGATCATATAGATTTACTACAGCTTCTCTCATATTGATTTGTACGGACAGAATTAAAGTTTGAGTGATGAATGTCCATTTTGATCATACAGAGTCTTCACAGAGTGATAGAATGTATAGCTGTAAAGGAATAGTCATGCCAGATTTTCCTGGTCCATGTGGATAATTATGACATCAGCACTCACATGGCAAATTTATCAAGAATGAAACTACTGTACATTTTAGTGTGAATAAAATAATCTGTGTTCAACTGGGAGAGAAGGGTGGCAGATTTCTATTTTTTAAAAATCAGATGCCCAGTTAAGAGTGCATTTCTCCTTGGCTTACTGAGGTCATATCTATAGAGAACTAAAGGCCTCTGTTTGGCAAAACAGACTTTCACACGGGAGAAAGTGTTTTATGAAGACTAGTTGAAATGAGGTGACTTTCATTTCTTCTCACTCAGTATGCATGTGTTTTTTTGTGGGTTTTTTTTGTGTGTGTGTGTGTGAAATGATGAGTTACATGCAACAAATAAGAGAATTGAAGGCACCTGAATTTTTCTTAAATTTTAAAGCTGAGGAAATGATGCATCTCATGCCTTAATCAGCATCTGGCTTTGGTATTTTACATGGTAACTTCACTTTGGTTTAAGTTCAGAAATTTGGCCTTAGGAAGGAAGAGTTAGACACTAGAACCCAGGGACAGTTACTTCTATTTTTGCAAAGACATCACCTGGGGCTTCACTTAGCTTAGCCTAGCCTCCCAACAAAGCATAGACTGATGCTAATATTGAGAACAATATACCCAAGGAACAGCAGAGAGAGACAGAGTGAAGCCAGAAAGGAGAGACAGCTGTCTTAGAATGTATCATCAAGCGGGCCAAAACTAAGTGCAACCGATTTTTGTTCTACAGAACATTTGCAGAGAAGCCTCATTACAGGCATCTTCAGATCTTGTATGAGGATGAAAAGAATGGGAGAAAAAAAATTATTCACCACCCCACTTCTCATTTTCCTCTTGCTCTAGTTACAATTGCATGGCAACCTAGCAGGGGGTTGCTAGCAGCAGCACCAAGAGCACTAGAGCAATACCTGGAAAAAGAGACGCGTACAGGGACGACACACTAAAGTGTGCATGAGAGGCAGTTTCCCCAATTGTACAGAAGCTGTCAAATGATAAACTAGCAGCAAAAGATAACATTAAAAACTGCTACAAGATTATCAGATTGTAAATATGTTTTGTTGTTTTAATTTTGCTAGAGATATTTGTGTGTATCGTCTCCTTATATTAGTGAATGACTTCTGATTACTATTTCAAAGAGGGGTACAAGGTATACAATGCAAGACTTAAATATGTATCTCTATTTGATTGGAAACATTTTGTTTAGGCTTGAAGTCAATACACAGATGAGGTTATGAAGTAGTATCAACAAGTGATACACTAACATTCAATCAAATGAAGGTTGAATTTCTGCATGAAATCTGAAGATGATGAGTTGAGGCAAAAATATGTAGAAAATGGAAATATTTTTAAAAAGTAATACAGGGAATTGAATTTCACTCTGACAGGAAATAGTGTAGAAGTCAGCACTCCTGTTTCTATAATAAGTAAATGCTGAACAGATAAGAATCAGCAGCTTTTCTTGGATCCATCGGACACCCGAGTTGGCAGAGCCAACAGTCACTCTAAACTCTGGAGAGGCAGGCAATTCCAAAGGGTGGCATCCTGAGCTGCTTTTGTGGCTTGTAAGAGATTGGGACCTTAGCAGGAGGAGGCTCTCAAATGGGAATTTCCGCAAATTGCTGGAGGAGGCTGAGTGTGGACTAACATAACAGAGAAAGGCTTCTGGGATTGTTGTCTTAAAAGGAGCATCACTTATTCATAGGTTTTATGTCCAAGACCCCAGCATATTCTCATGAAGAAGAGCTGAGAAAGTTATTCTTCTGGCTCAAGCAGGGGAAGAAAAGTGATGAAAATTTCATCATTGTGAAATTTGCTCAGAGCATTCTGCAATACAAAAGCCCCTTCCCGGAAAGATTCTTTGCCAGAGTCTTTCCTCATAAAGGAATTCTTTCATTTTTGCCTTCACATCTCAAGAAAGAGTGGTGTGTGTGCACATGCATGCATGTGTATGTGTGCATGTGTCTGTGTGTGGGTAAGTCTACGTGTGTGTGGGCTATACCACTGGAAAAACTTTCATGAAGGCCACAGCACACAAACACAGGCCAACTAAAAGACTGAGGTTTATAATAATGTTATAGAATGCTTCCCCTCCATCACACCTTACTATCACACCAGCAGGTCTTCAGTATAGTAATAGTAAATTAAAACTGAAAAAGCGATGTAAGCAGTCTCTCTTTGGGAAGTACTTAGAGTAGCCCAAAGTCAAGAGGAAAAACAAGCAAATAAAACAGTAGTAAAACTTGATGCCTTAGGCACCTACAACAAGAGCAAAGAGTAAAGACCAATTCCTAGGAAGAATTACATAAATCCAAACTCTAAAATCACTTTACCTCTCTTACCCTACATAACGTGTCTAGCTGACAACAAAATCCTAAAAGGATATCCAATGGCAAGTGAAAGCACAGTCTGAAGAGAGAAAACAAAAATCAAAAGCAGACATATGTATGACACCAACATTGTAAATATCAAAGAGGGAATTAATCTGTGATTAATATGTTAGCAGTGCTAATGGCATAAGCAGAAAATGTAAACAAAGAGAGGATGTGTTTTTCAGCTTGGGCTGCTCTAAAAAAATGCCGTGCACTGGGTGCCTTGAACCACAGAAATTTATTTTTTTAAAGAGATATGGACACTGGGGAGTCCAAAACAAAGGGGATGGCCCATTTGGTTACTAGCAAAGTCTTTCTTCTGGCTTGCAAATGCAATTGTGGGAGAGCACACTCTGGCCTGTCTTCTCATTGGGTTATTAATCCCAGCATGAGCATCCCATCCTCATGAGCTCGTCTAACCCTATTTAGCTCCCAAAGACTCAATTTCCAAATACATCACACTGGGGGGTTAGGCCTTCAACTTATGAAATTTTGGGAGACACAAATTGTTAATCCCTAACATTCTGCCCCTGGCCACCCAAAATTCATGTCCTTCTTGCATACAAAATACGTATATTGCATCTCAACAGCCCCCAAATTCTTAACTCATTCCAATATCACCTTTAAAGTCTAAAGTCCAAATTCTCATTTAAATATCATCTAAATCGGATATGGGTGAGGCTCCTGGTAGAATTTATCCTGACATAAATTTTGTGTCCAGATGTGAACCAGTGAAGCCAGATGAATTTTGTGCTTTCAAAATATAATGATGAGATATGCATTGGATAGACATTCTCATTTCAAAAGGGAGAAATAAGAAGGAAGGGTTGACAGGACTCAAGCAAGTCCAAAACCTAGCAAAGCAAATTACATTAGATCTTATATCATGAGAATAATTATTTTGGCTTGATGTTCTGTCCTGCAGTCCAGCTGAGAGGCGATGTCAACTTCTGTACCCAGTGGGACCATGTTCCTGCCTCCATGGCTTTGTTAAGCAGGGGTGAAAACCCCAAGGCTCTATGAAGTGAAGGCCTGGCCCCAGAATGCTGGGTGGCTCAGCTCCAAAACCCACGAAGGGTTGTTCCACAACCAAGCCTCCTGTTAAAAGCAAGGTAGTGGCCCTGGTAATCTCTGACTCACATTTGAGGTCATTTTTTTTTTCTCTTGAAGAACAGTGCACAATTTGCAGCCAAATGGCACTACCATCACATCCTGTAAAATCCAAGAAGTCCCACAGCCTTCATTTGTTTCATTCTGTCTCCATCCCCTTCAATTCAGACTGGCAGTGTTTCTGCTCATATCATCTCATAAATTATTTATCAAGTAATAGTGCAGCCACTTCCCTTGGTGATCTTCAGGATAGGCTTTGTCTCTCTTTTTTTCTTTCTTTTTTTTTTTTTTTGCTTATGATATTGATGGGCAGAGAATTTTTGAAATCTTCAAGGCCTGTTCATTTTGCTTAGCAATTTTTTCTTCAATCCATCTTACTACCCTCACGCTTTATGATAACCATACAGGAGGAACCAAGCGACTCCTTCAACATCTTACTTATAAATTTTCTTAGCTAAATATCTAATTTCATCACTTGCAAATTCTACCTTCCACAAAACATTAGAACCCAGTTCAGTCCATTTTTTTTGCCACGTTATAACAAGGATCACCTTTCCTCAAGTTTCCAATAAGATTTTATTTATTTCCATCTGAGACCTCAGCAGAATCAACCTTAACATTCATATTTTCAGTATTCTTAGTACCTAAGAACTCTTTCAGCTTCCAGTCATTATGCATTCTCATAAACACTTGCACATTTTTAGGCATTTGTTATAACACATCAGCACTCGCTCCCAGTACCAAAACCTGTGTTAGTCTATTTGGGCTGCCATAATAAAATACCATAGAATGTGTGATTTACACAATAGAATTTAATTTCTTACACTTCCAGTGGCTTGGAAGTTTAAGATAAATGTGCAGCCGATTAAGTTGCTAGTGAGGGTTATTTGCATCTTGCAAATGTCCTCTGTGCTGTGTCATCATATGGTGGAGAGAGAGAGAGAGAGAAAGAGAGAACGAATAAGCTCTCTTGTGTCTCTTCTTATAAGGGTAATAATCCCTGCATAGGGACTCCCTTATGAATTCATCCGACTCTGTATCTCCTACAAGCCCTGTTTCTGAATATTATCATATTAAGAGTTAGGGTTGTAAATTATGAATTTTGAAGGAATATACGCTTAGTCCATAACAGAGGAAAGTTCTAAGAGCAGAAAGAAATGCTTTAATGGCTCATAAGTGGGCTAGACAGAGTTGAATAAAATAATAAGTGAGCTTGATAATAGGTCCACAGAATCTACCCCAATAGAAATGCAAAAGGAAAATAAAATTAAAATCAAACAAAAAGAAAAAAAACTTCCAAGAACTGCAGGGCAGTTTCAGAAGATATAATTGTGGGATGTATTAAAAGCAGTGCTTAGAGGGAAATGTATAGCACCGAGCGCATATATTAGAAAAGGCAAAGATATAAAATCTATATGCTAATTTTTCAATTGAGGATACTAGATAAAGAAGAGCAATTTAAACCTAAAGCAAGCAGAAGAAATCAAATAATAAAAAGGAGAGCAGAAATCAATAAAATAGAAAATACATCAAGAAAGTCAACGAAACCAAAAGCTGCTTCTTTGAAAAGATTGATAAAATTAGTAATTGTGCCAGGCTAACCAAGGAAGAAAAAGAGAGAAAGCACACATTACTGCTAATAATACCAGTAAGGAAAGAGTGTCATCATTACTGAGCCCGCTGGTATTAAGAATATAAGAAAAATATATATTGCGAACTCTGTGGAGACAAAAGTGACCCTGTCTTGGATGTTAATCTGCCATGTTGACCTCTACTTAATTCCATAAATGCCTCCTGATTCCTACATTATTTACTGTCCCTGGTGTAAGAACAAAGCAACCTTGATGTTATCACACAAATTACAGGCTATGAAGCTCATAACACTCTTGCCTGTTCTGGAGAGTCACCTTTAATTGTATCTCTAGAGCACATACTCTTTTCCTATGGTATATGAGTCTTTTCTGGGGAGTAACAGTGCAAAGATCTACCTACCAGATGGCTACCCAAAACCATGCTTCTGTCTGTAAGTTCCCTTAATAAATCAACCAATACCAACAAACTGGATTTGCCTGCCTTCTTTTGTTTCTTGGCTCTTCTGGCATTTGGGGGTTGCTTTGCGTTTATGGCCCTTCCACAGAACAAACTCTGGACCATTTCCTTGTAACATAAAACCTAGCAAAGTCCACACATGGAAAAATAGATTATTTGAATAGATATATGTCAACTAAATAAATGGCATATATAATTAATAACACTCCAAAATAGATAATGCAAGGTCTGAATTGGTGAATTCTACCAAACATTTAAGAAATAAATTGTACCAATTCTGCACAATCTTTTCCAGAAATTATATCAGAAGAAACACTTCCAAATTTATTTTATGAAACTAGTATTTTTCTAAAAACAGAACATGATACATACATGACAGGAATGGAAATGTAGAGACGAATACTGATAAGCTAAATGAAATGGACGAATTCCCTGGACTGAAGATGAACAAAGATGCAAAAAATTTCAATAAATTTATTAATAAATTGGATGGAACTTATTACTAAATTGCATCCAATGATGTCTAAAATAATTATATACTAAACCCAAATGAGATGTAGTACTGGAATGCAAGAATCATTTAACATTCAAAAATCAACCTATGCAACGGCATACCATATTAAGAGGCAAAAATTGTATACTCATTACCACTGATGCATGAAAAATAGTATTTGACAATTCTAGCATGCATTAATAATCAAGACAATGATCAAACTGGGAAAAGAGGGGAACTTCTTCAACTAGATAAAGAATATCTACAAAACTTATAAGTAATGCTGAGAAATTTGACAATTTTCCCCTAATATTTGAGAACATGGAAAGTGTGTTCTTTCCCTACTCCTATTCAAAATTATACTAAATATACTAGCTAGTATAATAAGACAAAATTAAAGGAAAGAAAACATAGAAACATTGCAAAAGAAGAGTTAAAACTGTCCTTTTCATGGATTACATAAATTTGTAAGTTAAAAAAATTACAAAAAATCCAAAATCCTGGAACTAAAAAATGAGCACAGCTTCATCAAACGATAAAGCATTACTATGCAAAAGTAAATTGGAAAATATAAAAAATCATATGTACGTCTAAAAACATGCATAGAATCTATATGTGAAAACTAAGAACTCTGATAAAAAAATCAAAAGTCTAAATAAGTAGGCAGATAGTATATGTTCGCTGATTTTAAGACATAATATTGTTATCAATTATTTGATAAATTGATTCTAAATTTCCTGTGAAGAGAAAATAGCCAATACAATATTGAAGAAGAATAACAAAGTAGGATGATAGAATGATATCAATTACCTGATTTCAATGTGTATGGTATGGCTATAGTAATCAAAATAGCATGGTATTGGTAAAATAACAGACATATAGGTTAGTAGAACAGATAGCATAGAAATTGAGCCATACAAATAGAGTCAATTTATTTTTTATTAAAGAATCAGTCCAGTGTAGAAAGCTTAGGTTTTTGTTTGTTTGTTTTTTGTTGTTGGGTTTTTGTGTTTTTTTTTTTAACAAATGGTGCATATATTTGGAAGTCCATCTGCAAATAAACAAAAAGCAAACCCAGACATTTCATCTATCGCAAATAAGTTTTCTCTAAATGGATCATAATTTTAAATATGGAATCTAAATGCTTTACAATTCTAAAAGAAAAGACTTATGTGAATGTATTTTTGATAATGAATTTTTGGATGCAATACTAAGATCATGACCTATGAAAGAAAAAGCTGATAAATTAGACTATATTAACATTAAAAAATTGTAGTTGGTGTAGACATCATTAAGATAATTAAATTCAAGGCACAAACTGGGAGAATATATCTGCAGAACATGATTCAGATAAAAGACTTGTTTCGTAGATACATGGAAAACTCGTAACACTCAACAATAAGAAAACAATGCACCTAATAAAAACTGGACAAAAGATCACACCAAAAAAAAAAAATGCAAACAGATAATAAGCACACAAAAACATACTAATTTTTAAATTTCTTCTTTAACTTTAATTTTAGGTTCAGGGGTACATATGCAGGTTGGTTATATAGATAAATTGAACGTCATGGGGGTTTGGTGTACAAATTATTTTGTCACCCAGGTAATAAGCATAGTACCTGATAGGTAGTGTTTTGATCCTCACCCTCCTCCCAACCTCCACACTCAAGGAGGCTCCAGTGTCTGTTTTTCTCCTCTTTGCCTACTCAACATCTAGCTCTAGCTCTCACTTATAAGCGAGAAAACACAGTATTTTGTTTCTATTCCTACATCAGTTTGCTTGGTATAAAGGCCTTCATCTCCATCCATGTTTCTGCAAAGAACATGAACTCATTCATTCTTATGGCTGCATAGTATTCTATGATGTATGTGTACCCCATTTGCTTTATCCAGTCTACCACTGATGGGCATTTAGCTTGATTCCATGACCTGGTAGTTGTGAATAGTGCTGTAATGATTACACACATTCATTTGTCTTTATGACAGAACGATTTATATTCCTTTGGGTATATACCTAGTAATGTGATCGCTGAGTTGAACGTTAGTCTTGTTCTAAGTTCTCTGAGAGTTTGCCAAGCTGCTTTCCACAATGGCTGAACAAATTTTCATTCCCACCAGCAGTGCATAGGCATTCATTTTGCTCTGCAACATAACCTGCATCTGTTATTTTTTGACTTTTTAATAATAGCCATTCTGACTAGTGTGAGATGGCATCTCATTGTAGTTTTGATTGGCATTTCTCTGATGATTGGTGATATTGAGCATTTGTTCATATGCTTATAGGTCAATATATGTCTTATTTTGCAAAGTATCTATGTTCTTTGCCAAATTTTTAATGGGGTTGTTTGATTTTGCTTGTTACTTTGTTTAAACTCCTTATAAATTCTAGATATTAGACTTGTGTCAGATGCATAGTTTACGAATATTTTCTCCCATTCTGTAGGAGATATTTTCTCCCATTTCTGCTTATTCTGTTGATACTTTATGCTTCTGCGCAGAAGCTCTTTAGTTGAATTAAGTCTCATTTGTAAATTTTTGCTTTTGCTGCAATTGCTTTTGGTATCTTCATCATAAACTCTTTGCAAAGGGCAATTTTCTAAATAGTATTGCCTAGGTTCTTGTCCACAGTATTTATAGTTTTAAGTCTTACAGATAAGTCTTTAGTCCATCTGGAGTTGATTTTTGTACATGGTGTAAGGAAGGGGTACAGCTTTAATCTTCTGCATATGGCTAGCAAATTATTTCAGCACAATTTACTGAATAGAAAGTCCTTTCCCCATTGCTTGTTTTTGTCAACTTTGTTGAAGATCAGATGGTTTTAGGTGTGCAGCATGATTTCTAGGCTCTTTATTCTGTTCCATTGATTTTTGTGTGTGTGTGTGTGTGTGTGTGTGTGTGTGTGTGTGTGTGTGTTTAACCAGTACCATGTTGTTTTGGTTACTGCAGCCTTATAGTATAGTTTAAAACTGGGTAACGTGATGCCTCTAGCCTTATTCTTTTTTTTTTTTTTTCCACTGAGGATTGCCTTGATTATTTGGGTTCTTTTTTGTTCCATATTAATTTTAAAATAGTTTTTTTTTCTGATTCTGTGAAGGTTAACATTGGTAGTTTGATAGGAATAGCATTGAATCTGTAAATTGCTTTGAGCGGTATGGTCACTTTAACAATATTGATTCTTCCTGTCCATGAGCATGAATGTTTTTCCACTTGTCTGTATTACCTATGATTTCATTGAGTAGTGTTTTGTAATTCTCACTGTAGAGATCTTTCACATCCCTGCTTAGCTCTATCCCCTGGTATTTTAGTATATTTTTGGCTGTTGTGAAAAGGTTTATGCTCTTCATTTAGCTCTCAGCTTGGAGATTGTAGATGTACAGTAATGCTACAGATATTTCTACACTGATTTTTTATATTGAAACTTTGCTGATGTTGTTTATTAGATTTAGCAGCTTTTGGCCAGAGAAAACTATGAGGTTTCCTGAAAACTGTGAAAACCCTAGAAAACTATGGGATTTTCTAGTTATAGAATCACCTTATATGCAAACAGAGAAAATAGTATGACTCCCTTTCTTCCTATTTGGATGTCTTCTATTTCTTTCTCTTGCCTGATTGCCCTGGCTAAGACTTTCAATGCTATGATGAATAGAAGTGCTGAGAGTGGACATCTGTCTTGCTCTGGTTCTCAAGCAGAATGCTTCCAGCTTTTGCCGATTCTGTATGATGTTGGCTGTGAGTTTGTCACTGATGGCTTTTATTAATTTGAAATATCTTCCCCTCCATGCCTAGTGAGTTGACAGTCTTTAACATTAAAGGATGTTGAATTTTATAAAAAGCTTTTTCTATATTTATTGATGATATCATCATATGGTTTTGTTTTTAGTTATGTTTATGTGATGAATTAAATTTATTAATTTGTGTATGTTGAACTAACCTTGCCTCCAGGAATAAAGTCTACTTGATTGTGGTGAATTTGCCTTTTGGTGTGATGCTAGATACAGTTTGCTATTATTTTGCTGAGGATTTTTGAATCTAGGTTTATCAAAGTTATTGGCCTGAAATTTTTTTTTCTTTTCTTTTTTGGTTGTGTCTCTGCCAGGTTTTAGTATTAGAATGATGTTGTCCTCATAGAATGAATTAGGGAGGAGTCTCTCCTTCTCAATTTTTTGGAATAGTTTCAGTAGAAATCACACCAGCTCTTCTTTACACATCCGTGAGAATTTGGCTGTAAATCTATCTGGTCGTAGGCTTTTTCTGGGTAGTGGGCTTTTTATTACTGATTCAATTTTAGGAATCATTATTGGTCTGTTTAGAGATTGTATTTCTTCCTAGACAGGATATATACTTACAGAAATTTATCCTTTAACTCTAGGTTTTCTAGTTTGTGTGCATAGAGATGTTCATGTTAGTCTCTGAGAGATTTTTGTATTTCTGTTGGGTTGGTGGTAATGTCCCATTTTTCATTTCTGATTATGTTTATGTGGATCTCTCTTTTTTATTAGTCTAGCTAGTGTCTAGACTCATAAAAATCTTATTTATTCCTTTAATCTTATTTATTCCTTCAAAGGACAAACTCCTGGATTCACCCATCTTTTGTATGTTTTTTTTCCCCCTCAACTTCGTTCAGTTCAGCTCTGATTTTGGTTATTTTTTGTTGTCTACCAGCTTTGGGATTGATTTGCTCTTGTTTTTATAGTCCTTCTAGGTGTGATATTAGATTGTTAATTTTAGATTATTCTAACTTTTTGATGTGAGTGTTTAGTGCTATAAAATTCCCTCTTAACACTGCTTTAGTTATGTCTCGAAGATTCTGGCATGTTGTCACTTGTCATTAGTTTCAAAGAATTTCTTGATTTCTACCTTAATTTCATTTCTTACCCAAAAGTCATTCAGAAACAGGGTGTTTAATTTCCATGTAATTGTATGGTTTTTGAATGAGTTTATTATTATTTATTTTTATTTTTATTGTGCTGTGGTCCCAAAAGTGTGGTTGGTATGATTTCAGTTTTTTTCTTAATTGCTGAGGATTGCTTTATGGACAGTGTTGTGGTCAATTTTAGAGTATGTGCTATGTGCAAATGAGAAGAATGCATATTCTGCTTTGGGGAGTAAGAAATTCTGTAGATGTCTGTTAGGTCCATTTGGTCAAGTGTTGAGTTCAGGTCCCAAATATTTTTGTTAGTTTTCTGCCTTGATAATCTTTCTGATACCATGAGTGGGGTGTTGAAGTTTCCCATTTAGGGTTATCTAAATCTCTTTTTTCTAAATCTCTAAGAACTGGCTTTATTAATCTGAGTGTGCCTGTGGTGGATGCATATATATTTATGATCCTTAGGTCTTCTTGTTGTATTGATCCTTTTACCATTATATGATGCCCTTCTTTATCATTTGTTATCTTTGTTGGTTTAAAGTCCGTTTTTGTTTGAAAATTGGAATAGCGAACCCTGCTTTTATCTGTTTTTCAATTGCTTGGTAAATTTTTCTCTATCTTTCTACTTTTAGCCTATGCTATTGCACTTGCAAATGAAATTCCATTTGAGATGGGTCTCTGGACAGCATACAGTTGTGTCTTTCTTCTTTTTCCATCTTGCCACTCTGTATCTTTTAATTGGGGCTTTATCCTCAATTAAAATGTTACATAAAAGGTTAATTTTACATAAAAGGTTGATAGTTACATAAACAATTAATATTTTCCAGAAAAGATTAATATTAATAATACAGATTTGATCCAGTCATTGTGTTGTTAGCTGGTTATTTTGCAGATTTGTTTTTGTAGCTGCTTTATAATATCAATGCTTGATGTAGTTAAGTGTGTTTTTGTGGTGGCTGGAATGGTCTTTCCTTTCCTTATTTTGTACACCCTTAAGAACTTCTTACAGGTCAGGTCTGGTGGTAATGAATTCCCTTAGCATGTGCGTCTCTGAAAAGGATCTTATTTCCCCTTTGCTTACTAACCTTAGTCTGGCTGTATATGAAATTCATTGTCGGAATTTCTTTTATTTAGGAATGTTGAATATAGGCCCCCAATCTCTTTTGGCTTGTCAGGTTTCTGCTGAGAGTTTATCTGCTAGCCTGATAAGGTCCCATTTGTAGGTGACCTGAGCTTTCACTCTAGCTCCCTTCAGGATTTATCTTTTGTGGTGACCTTGGTGAATCTGATGACTATGTGCATTGGGAATAGTCATCTTGTGTAGTACCTCACAGGACTTCTCTGTGTTTCTTGAATTCGTACGTCCTCCTCTCTAGTAAGACTGGAGAAATTTTCATAGACTATATTGTCAAATGTTTTCTGAATTGCTTACTTTCTCTCCTTCTCTTTCAGGAATGCCCATGGGTCACAGATTTCATCTCTTTTGATAATCCCATATTTCCTGGAGGTTTTGCTCATTTAAAAAAAAAATCTCTCTTTTTTTTATTTTTGTCTGGTGGATTTGATTTGAAGAACTGGACTTCAAACTCTTAGATTCTTTATTTAGCTTGATCTATTCTGTTGTTGATGTATCCTATTACATTGTGGAATTCTTGAAATAAATTCCTCATTTCCAGAAGTTCAGTTTGGTTCTCTCTTAAAATGGATATTTTGTCTTGCAGTTCCTGGATGATTATACTAGATTCCTTGGATCTCTTGGATTGGGTTTCAATTTTATTCTCAATCCTGATGAGCTTCCTTGCCATTGAGATCCTGAATTCTATGTCCATCGTTTCAGTCATCTCAATCTGGCTAAGAAGCATTTCTGGGAGACTGGTGTGTTCATTTGTAGGTAAGGGGGCACACTGGTTTTATGAGTTGCCAAAGTTCTTGCATTCATTATTCTCATGTGTGAAGGCTGGTGCTCCTTTAACAGACATAAGTTGAATATAGTCAGTTGGCCTCATTTCTGAGTGTTTTTAGAGAGCCCGGACTCAGTACAGAATCTTGATTTGTGGCAGGAGCCTTTGCTTTTGTTTTTATATTCACTTTATACTGGCAAAATGTTTTGGTGTTGTATTCTGGATTGTGATCCAGTAGGTAGTGCTTAACAGTGTTGGCCAGCAGATAGGCTCTTAGACATAGGCTGTTTTATGTTTTGGCACAGTTGGCAGTAGTGCTCTGTGGGTGGGGAAGAGAGAGACGACCCTCACGTTAACTGCTCCTGAGCCTTAGATGTGTCCCCTCCAGTCATTAGCTCCACACCGGTGTTTTCTTTGTTAAATGCTCTGGTTCATGCAACTCCCTCAGGCAGGGTCCGCAGTTGGTAGACCATCCTATGCTTCCTGGGACAGCCCAGTAGAGGGAGGCACACTCTATTCCTCAACCAGTCTGCAAACCTGGGCATCTCATACCTCTCAGTGTTTCAAGAGTGAGGGCTACCCCCTGCTTAGGCAATGCCCAAACCTGCAAATCCAACTGGGCTAGCAGCAGTGGTGGTGGGTAGAGTCACCTGCTCTGTCATCTCAGTGCTACCCAGGGCAACATTAAGCTGCACCCTCCCACAGAGTTCAGGTAGAGGCGAGTCCACAGTGTTGGAATTCTCCACTGGTGTGTCTTGCCCACCTAGGAGGAGTGTATGTGAGTGGGGTCACCTGATCCACTGTGTAGGTGTTTCCTGGGGGAATACAGAACTGCCCATACCCACAGAGTTCAGGCAGAAGTGTGACTGTTGTGCTGGACGTCTCCGCAGATGTGGTCCACATGGCTACAAGTTGCAGGGTGGGTGGAATCACTGGCTATGCTGTCTGGTTGTTTCCCAGGGGAACACAGGGCTGTGCCTGCCCACAGGCACAGTTGAGCCTTGTCTGGTGAGGGGAATAGAAAAATTTACTGCTCCTGGGCCCTGTGCCTTTGTCCTTATTGTGTCTGTGAAAGTGGCGTGAGGCTGTTCTGGGGTCCAAGGCCTGTGGAGTTCCCCATAAATTTACACACTCTCTCTTCAAAAAGTCTGGGTGGTTTCTGTATCGGTTTAGAAGCCCCAGGGAGTTCAGGACATTCCTCCCCTTTACAGGCTTGCACAGGTCCTTGCGGGAAGCGTGAATCCCCTGAGGGCTGTTACTCACTCACTGTTTTCCTGTGTTGGGAGCTTCTCCTGGCTCTGCACTGGTCCTAGATGGGCTGCTACCCAGCTTTGCTCTTCTCTGTCCTCTGCGTCCCTTCCTGCCTTGATGGATCCTGCAGTGTTTCTTAGGTGATTGGCTCACAGTCATCACTCAGGGCCAGTGTTCCCTATCCACCTCGCTTCCTAGTCCTGAGAGTGGCTCAAGAGCTGCTTCTAATTTGCTGCCTTGACTTGAATCTCATTTTATTTTGTTTTATTTATTGTTTGCTTTAAGCTATTTTCCTACTTTCTTGCTTTTCTTGAATATATTTAGGAATTATACTTTGTTTTCTTCCTTCTTCTCTTTCTGCTTCATTGTTTCTTTCCTACCCTTTATACTAATAGATGTTTTGCACCTTATTCCATTTTTACCTCCTACCAGCTTAGAATGCTATTTTAGTGGTTAATCTAAAATGTTAATTTCTCTATTAAAAGATTAAAATTAGCATAGTGTTATATAAGGTATACATTACAGTTTAGTATCTCATTGCTCTGTATTTTATCTTTATCCTAATTTCTAGATTTAGGATTTAAATGTATTGTTCAATAAATGAATATTTATTTTTATTTTCTTTTTAATTGTTTGTTTATTTTTTTAATTAGAGATTTTTTTTACTGTCACCCAGGCTGCAGAGCAGGGGCTTAATCATAGCTCACTGCAGCCTGGAAAGTCTGTGACCAAACAGTCTTCTTGCCTTAGGCTCCCAAGTAGCCAAAACTACAGGCACACTCTACTTCACGTGAATAAGTTTTAATTTGATTTTATTTCAGTTTTGTAGAGATGAGGTCTCGCTTTGTTTCAGTGGATAGTCTCAAAGACCTGGTTTCAAGCAATCCTCCCTCCTTGGCCTAGCAAATTGCTGGGATTGCAAGCATGAGCAATCTCACTTGGCCCAATAATTCTTTATCTTGGCCACATGTTTATTAGTTTATTTTTCATTTCTTCCTCCATTTCACACTTTTGTCTGGAATGTTGTTACTTCTTAAAATATTTTTTGAAGTTCTTTAGTGAGATTATTTTGAAAGTAAATATTTTCAGTTAAATTTTTAATTCAATCATCTTTATCCTGTTATTATTTTTAAAACACTTTGGTATACATTTCTTAATTGAAAGTTATTTTCCATTAACATACAATTAAGATATTTTCTTACTGTCTTCTTTCTAACTTTTAATGATTACACTCTCACATACTTATTTATTGCAATTTTTCTCTCTACCTTAAAAATAGTCTCTCTCACTCTTTCTCACTTCATTTCGTTGTTTCTCAGTTTCACACAAATATTTCATTTATTCTAATGGCATATGTTGTGTTCCCTGTATCTACAAGGCCAGTCTGTCATACATTCTAGAATTTTCTTAGCCATTATATATTGAAACGCTTACTCTCATAACTTTCTTTCTTCCTTCTTTCTGTAGATCTGTGTAGATGTTTACTGGACTTTATTTCTCTAATTCATCATCTCCTTACACCTCTATGTGCATTCTGGGTAATTTCTTTTGATCTGTACTCCAGCCCAACAAATCTCTTTGGGCTGAAAGGTCTGCCCTTTGCTCGATGGGGTTTGCTTCGTAGGTAAATTGTCCCTTCTCTCTAGCTACCTTTCACATGTTTTTCTTTTGTTTTGACCTTGGAGAATCTAGTACCCATCTCAAATCAAAATTAATGATATTGAGAAACTTAATATAATGGTTTGTCATTTTTATATCTTCTTTGAAAAAAAAATGTTTATTTGTACCTTGAAGACATCTTGTCAGCATCTCACAGGGCTTCTTTGTATTTCCTAAATTTTAATGTTGTCTTCTCTAGTAAGGTAGGAGAAATTTTCATAGATGATATTCTCAAATATGTTTTCCAAATTGCTTGCTTTTCCTCCCTCTCTTTCAGGGATGACAGTGAACCAGGTTTGGTCTCTTTACATCATCCCTTATTTCTTAGAGGCTTCTTTCATTCTTCTTTATTTGTTTCTAATTATTTTTATCTGGCTGCAATATTTCAAAGTACTGGTCTTTGCAATCTGAGATACTTTCCTCAGCTTGGTCAATTCTGCTGTTAACACTTGTGATTGTGTTCTGAAATTCTTGAAGTGAGTTTTTCAGCTCCATCTGGCCAGTTTGGTTGTTTGTTAAAATGGCCATTTTGTCTTTCATCTCCTTTAACTTCTCATTGTATTTCTTAGATTCCTTGGATTGGGTTTTGACTTCCTCCCAAAACTTGATCATCTTTCCTGCTGTCTCTACCCTGACTTCTATTTTTTGTATTCTGAATCTATTCTGAATCACTGCCTGGAAACTAGTGTGGTGAGAATATACTCAAGCTCTTTGAGTTGCCAGAGTTCTTGCATCGGTTCTTTCTTATCTGAGAAGGCTGACGTTCCTTTAATCTTCGAAGTTGCTATACTTTGGGTAGATTT
>NW_012105809.1:818428-819111 GCF_000951045.1 Mandrillus leucophaeus
CCTTAAGGGCCCTAGCTTTTTTGAATTAGTAAATGAGCATTGGCTTCAACTGAAACTTGCCAACTACATTAGCCTCTAACAAGACAATCAGCCTGTCCTTTGATGCTTTGAAGCCAGGAATTGACTTCTCCTCTGAAAGTCCTATGAAAGCCCTAGATGGCATCTTCTTTCAATAGAAGACTCTATTATCTACATTTAAAAATCTCCTGTTTCGTGTAGCCACCTTCATCAGTGATCTTAGCTAGATGTCCTGGAAAACTTGCTGCAGCTTCTACACCAGCACTTGCTGTTTCACCTTTCACTTTCGTGTTATAGAGATAGTTTCTCTCCTTAAACCTCACGAACCAACCTCTGCTGGCTTCAAACTTTTCTTCTGCAACTTCCTTACTTCTCTCAGCCTTCATAGAATTGAAGAAAGTTGGAACCTTGCTCTGGATTAGATGTTGACTTGAGGAAATGTAGCTGATTTGATCTTCTATCCAGACCACTAAATCAGGCTGTTTCACTTCTTATTATTTCTATGTCCACTGGAGTAACACTTGATTTTTTAAAAAAAACTTTTCTTTTGCATTCACAACTTGACTGTTTTGTGCAAGAAGACTAGCTTTCAGCCTATCTTGCCTACTAAGCTTAATCATGTCTAGCTTTGATTTAAAATGAGAGGCATGTGACTATTTCTACCC
>NW_012105809.1:819406-832245 GCF_000951045.1 Mandrillus leucophaeus
CGGGTTTTTGATTGTGGTATAAGGGGGGTTCAGTCAACTGGATGTCTTTCTGGAATATTTTGAGGGGCCAAGGCTGAGCTCAACATTCCTGGGCTGCATGCTTTACCTCTGGGGGATTGGAAACAGTCCTTGCCTTTTTTCTCTGGCCCCTTGAGGTTAGGAACCTGCTGAATTGGAGCTGCCAAGGTGTTCCTAGTCCACTGGCCACAATATTCTGATGGGTGGGGCCAGCCAAAGCATTTTGTCAGAGAAGTCACAATGAGGACCATGCTTACTCATGTATGCCAGTAGCCATGGGAGTGTGGTGAGGAGCACACATGTCAGCTGGAGTGGGGCACTGGCTGGAGGAGGGCTGTGGCATTCCTCTGCTGTGATGTGGCGGGGCTGGTGTGCTGATGGGGATGGGAATACTAGGCTCCTTGCTTGTGTTTGTGACAGTGGCTGCAGCATCAGTAGGTGCAGAGCTGCCAGCATCCGTGCATGTGTTTGCAGTGGTAGCAGTGGTGGCATGGAGATGAAGTGGGGCTGCTAGCATTTAAATTTTGGATAATAACTATTTTAACAGGTACAAGCTGGTATCTCATAGTGGCTTTTATTTGCATTTTGCTAAAAATTAATGATACTGAGAAACTTCATATAATGGTTTGTCATTTTTATATCTTCTTTGAAAAAAAATGTTTAGTTGGGTCCTTTGCTGATTTTTATTCAGGTTATTTGTTTTTCTAATATTAAGTTGAATGAGTTCTTTATATCTGATACATGGTTTGTAAATATTATTTTTCCAGTCTTTAAGCTGCTGTTTCATTTTGTTGATTGTTTCCTTTGCTGGCCAGAAGCATTTTTAGTTCAACCTAATCTCACCTTTTCATTTCTGTTTCTGTAGCCTGTGCTTTTGGTATGACATACAAAAATTCATTGTCATCGCCATGTCCAAGAGATTTGCTTCTATGTTCACTTCTATGAGTTTTATAGTTTCAGGTCTTACATATATGTCTTTTGTTCATTTTAAGTTGTTTTTTGTTTATGGTGTAAGATAAGGGTCTAATTTAATTATTTTCCTTGTGAAAATCCAGTTTTGCCTGGATAGTTTATAATATTATTTCATTTCTAGACCTCCACAATAAAGTGAATGTTGGAATAAAGTGAGTCACATAAAGTTTTTGGTTTGTCACTGCATATAAAAGTCATGTTTGCCCTACACTGTAAGCGGACAATAGCATTATGTCTAATGAAAACCAATATACATACCTTAATTTAAAATATTGTATTGTTAACATATGCTAATAATTTTTGGGCATTCAATGAGTTATAATATTTTTGCTAGTAGAGAGTCTTGCCTCCATGTAGATGGCTGCTGACTGATCCAGGAGGTGGTTGATGAAGGTTGGAGTTGACTGTGGCAATTTCTTAAAATAAGATAAAAATGAGTGGGCCACAACCATTAACTCTTCCTTCTATAAAAAAAAAAAAAAATTCCTCATAGCATGAAATAGTGTTTGACAGCATTTTTCCTACAGTACAACATTTTTTGTTTTTTTCAAAATTGAAGTAAATCCTCTCAAACCCTGCCACACTACTTTACCAACCAAGTTTATGTAATTTTTTCAACCCTTTGTTTTCACCTCAAGAGTGTTTATAGCATCTTCACCAGAAGTAGTTTTCACCTAAGGAAACCACTTTCTTTGCTTGTCCGTAAGAAACAACTTCTCATCAACTCCAATTATATTATGAGATTGTGGCAATCTAGCTACATCTTAAGGCTCCTCTTCTAATTCTAGTTCTATTGGTATTTTCACATCTGCAGTGTCTTCCCCCACTAAAGTCTTGAGCAACACGAAAGTCATCCATGAGCGCTGGGATCACCTTCTTCTAAACTCCAGTTAATATTGATATTTTGACATTCTTTCATGAATCACTAATGTTCTTAGTGGCAGCTAGAATGGTGTATTATTTCTGAAGGACTTTTAATTTACTTTGCCCAGATTCAGCAGAGGAATCACTATCTATGACAGCTATAGCCTTGTAAATTGTATTTCTTAAATCATAAGACTTGAAAGTCAAACTTACTTTTTAATCCATGGGCTACAGAATACACAGTATGTTAGCAGTTGTGAAAACAACATTAATCATCTCCCTGTACATCTCAATCAGCACTCTTGGGTTACCAGGTGCATTATCGATAAGCAGTAAAATTGTGAAATAAATTTTTTTTTCCTGAATGGTAGGTCTCAACAGTGGGCTTAAAATATTCAGCAAACCATGTTATAAACAGATGTGCTGTCATCAAGGCTGTGTTGTTCCATTGATAGAGCACTGACCCAGTAGATTTAGCATAACAGCCCTAGCTTTTATGGGCCCCTTAAGGGCCCTAGCTTTTTTGAATTAGTAAATGAGCATTGGCTTCAACTGAAACTTGCCAACTACATTAGCCTCTAACAAGACAATCAGCCTGTCCTTTGATGCTTTGAAGCCAGGAATTGACTTCTCCTCTGAAAGTCCTATGAAAGCCCTAGATGGCATCTTCTTTCAATAGAAGACTCTATTATCTACATTTAAAAATCTCCTGTTTCGTGTAGCCACCTTCATCAGTGATCTTAGCTAGATGTCCTGGAAAACTTGCTGCAGCTTCTACACCAGCACTTGCTGTTTCACCTTTCACTTTCGTGTTATAGAGATAGTTTCTCTCCTTAAACCTCACGAACCAACCTCTGCTGGCTTCAAACTTTTCTTCTGCAACTTCCTTACTTCTCTCAGCCTTCATAGAATTGAAGAAAGTTGGAACCTTGCTCTGGATTAGATGTTGACTTGAGGAAATGTAGCTGATTTGATCTTCTATCCAGACCACTAAATCAGGCTGTTTCACTTCTTATTATTTCTATGTCCACTGGAGTAACACTTGATTTTTTAAAAAAAACTTTTCTTTTGCATTCACAACTTGACTGTTCTGTGCAAGAAGACTAGCTTTCAGCCTATCTTGCCTACTAAGCTTAATCATGTCTAGCTTTGATTTAAAATGAGAGGCATGTGACTATTTCTACCCCACAAACACTTAGAGGCCATTGTTGGGTTATGAACTGGCCTGATTTCAATATTATTGTGTCTCAGGGAAGATGAAGGAACAAGGATATGGAGAGAAAAGTTGAAATGGCTGATTGGTAGAGCAGTCAGAACACACACACACATTTGCCAATTTAGTCCACTATCTTATATGAGCACAGTTTGTGTCACCCCAAAACAATTACAATAGTAATATCAAAGATAACAAATCACAGATCACCATAAAAGTTAAAGTAACAATTAAAAAGTTGGAAATATTGTGAGAATTGCCAAAATGTGGCACAGACACATAAAGTGAGCACATGCTCTTGGAAAGATGTCATTGATAGAATTACCTGATGCAAGGTTGCCCAAAATTTCATTTAAAAAATGCAATACATATGAAGTAAAATAAAGCAAAGCACCATAAAACCAAGGTATGTCTGTTTCTCTTCCCTGCTGTGTCCTCTTGGTGACCTTTTCAAAAATTAGTTGATTGCATATGTTTGGTTTTATTTCTGGGCTCCCTATTCTATTCCAGTGGTCTATGCATCTGATTTTGTGCCAGTACCATACTCTTTTGATTACTAAGGCTTTGTAATATAATTCTGATGAGGCAGTGTGATGCCTTCAACTTTGTTTTTCTTTCTCAGAATTGTTTTGGCTATTTAGGTCTTTCGTGGTTCCATATAAATTTTAGGATTGCTTTTTCTATTATGTGAAGAATGTCATTGGGATTTTGATATAGATTACATTGAGTCTGTATATTGCTTTTGGTTATGTAAAACTTTTAACATTAATCTAGTCTTAAATCAGTGAAATGTGGTGTTTAAAAGTTTCAATGTAAAATACATAGAATACGGTTAAATATAAATTATCATATAGAAATATACAGTATGTACACTTTTTTGGAGACATTGCTGCATAGTGTGCTAATGCCTTGTGGGTTTTGAATGTATTCTTCAATTATAGCTTCAATTCCCGATTGTTCCCCTCATGTTCAAGAGAGACATATTTTGCTTTAAAATTGACAGACTTTTCTGTATTTTGGTAACACATTATTCCCAATATAAACTGATAACTTCAAAAATCAACCCTGCTGATATCCTGAAACATAAACATTGGTGCACTTTTAAGCATCTCTCAGATGTACTGCCTTATTAATAAGATCGATAACCATTTATGCAGAATTTCTTCAGCAGATAATAATCTATGTGGTATATTAAGAATTTGAAATTGCTTTTGGTTTGTTTGTTTTTAGACAGACTTTTACCTAGGAGTAGTTTAGGCAGACATTTGCAAAGATAGTACAGGAAATTTCACATACCCAGCACTGTATGTCCTCTGTTGTTAATATATCATATTATGGTGGTATCTTTGACACAACAAGTGAATTAATATTGGCACACTATTAAGCAAAGCGTGTACATTGTTAATATTTACTTGGCTTTTATTTAGTGTCCTTTTGATGTTCCAATATCCTATCCAGGATACTATATTTTATTTAATCATTATGTCTCCTTAGCCATCTCTTGGATTTGACAATTTCTCATATTTTCATTTGTTTTTGATGACATTAAGCATTTTGGGAAATATTGTCAGTTTTAGTAAAATGGTCCTCAATTAAGCTTTGTCTGGGGTTTTCTCATAAATAGCATGGAATTATGATTTATTAGAAGAATGACTACGTTGTATCAAGAGTATGTGCTATGATCCTGACTTATCAGTTATATTGCCATCTTTGGTCATATGTCTTAGGTAACGTTGGTCTGGCTTCTACACTATAAATTTAATCTCCATTACCCTTTCTGTATGGTACTCTTTTAGAAGAATGTCAATATGTGTAGCCTACTCCTAAGTGGTGGGGAGATATATCACCTCTTGAGTGGGGAATGTCTATGTAAACTGTTTGAAGTTTTACCACATGGGAGATTTGTCTATCATTTCTTATTTATTTATTTGTTCAAGTGCTTTTTTTTTTTGAGCTAGAACTCTGTCACACAGGTTGGAGTGTAATGGCATGCTCTAAGCTCACTGCAACCTCTGCCTCCTGGGTTCAAGCGACTCTCCTGCCTCAGCCTTCCAAGTAGCTGGGACTACAGGCATGTGCCACTATGTCCAGCTAACTTTTGTATTTTTAGTAGGGACAGGGTTTCACTATGTTGGCCAGGCTGATCTCAAACGCCTGACCTCATGATCCACCCGCCTCGGCCTCCCAAAGTGCTGGGATTATAGGCATGACAAATATTTTCTTATATCTGCATATACTCAAGGATATTTACCTTTGACTTGTACTCTAATACTATACTATTTGTTTTGTTGCTCAAATTATTCAAGTTTTGACAATTGAAGTTCATTCTGTTGGCTCCTCTGCGTTTTTGATATATGCCATCATTATTTTTGTTTGAACACTCCTTTAGTTATTGGCACTACACTATAATCCAGGTTCAAATTTGGCAGTTTCTACCCCAACTCTACAATATAGCAATAGATAAACCATGGAAAAAAAGACCCCTGTTTCTTTTCACTGGAGGATCCTGTTAGAAAACAAGATCTGTGGGTAGGATGTACTTCTTGCTGTCAAATATCATTGCTTCTAGGCTTTCTTGGCTGAAAAAGCAGGAAAATATACACGTATATATTAATCAGTGTATATAGACACTTCTATAAACATGTTTATTATATTCATCTATATATTAAGCTAAGTATGCATCCATGCTAATGTCTCCAACTCTAATGAAGTGTAATGAAGTATGACATACATTATTCTAGCCATACCCCTTCCTTGTCTGTAACCTTCCACCAAACCTGGCTCATACCATCTGCTAGCAAGTTACTTAATTTTTCAATCTCAGATGCATATTTAGTGGTTGTGGAATTGTTCACCCGTAACCCCGTAAGGAGCAACTTTGTCAATAGAGTACAATATGTATATGCAGATTTTGTTGCTTCTAGTCTTACAGACTCAATTCATTTCTCAAGTTATTTAAATAAACACCACTTTCACTTAACCCTCAGAAATGTTATTTCTGAGACCAGCCTGGGCAATATAGCAAGACCCTGCTTGTACAAAAAATATTACAAAAATTAGCTGGGCATGGTGACACATGCCCGTGGTCCCAGCTATTCAGGAGATAGAGGTGAAGGATTGCTGGAGCCCAGGAGGCTGAGGCTACAATGAGTCATGATTGCACTGTTGCACTCCAGCCTGGGTGACAGAGTGAGAACCTGTTTCAAAATAAATAAATTTGGAAGACAAATACCACTTGATTTCAATATTAATTATTAAATTACTGTAATCCAGTCCATTCAATTTTAGTGTAAATATATGCAAATAAATCAGTAGAACAGCATATAGAATCCAGAAATAGGTCCCTGTACATCTGGAAATTTTTGACATATGTGCTAAGGCAATTCAGTAAAGAGAAGATGATTTCTTCAATAAATAGTGCTGAAACGAGTGGATAACTATGTACAAGCAATCAAACAAAAACTTAAACAGAAAAATAAACAAAACTCCAATCCATTGAGTAACTCAAAGTTGTTTTGAGACCCAAATATAAAACCTAAAAGAATTAAACTTCTAGAAAAATTTACAGGAGAAAAAAATATGTGACCATCATTAGGTTAAAGAAAGAATTTTTAGATACACATAAACATTTTTTTTAAGAAAAGGAGGATAACCTGTGCTTCATCAAATTAAGAAGCCTGCTATTCAAATAACACCATTAACAATCAAGAAAAATCACATATGAAACAAAAACATTTGCCAATTACATACCTGAAGAAAGACTTGTATCCAGAATATATAAGAACTCTCAAAAAAAATCATAATCATAAAAATCAATACTCTTAAAATAGAAAAGATACATTGAACAATTTATGTAGAAAATATATGGATGGTAAATAAACATATATACAAATACTCAACATATTAATCAGTACGGAAATGCCATTTAAAACCAGAATGACGTATGACTTACATACCCGCTAAAGAAGCTAAAATTAAAAAGACTGACAATACCACGTGTTTACAAGACTATGAAGGAACTAAAGTTCTTCTATACTGATAATGTAAATGAGAAGAGGTGAGACAATATGGGCAAGTTTGGCGGTGTATTTAAATATTACACATAAACCTACCACATAGTTAAGCAAGTCTCATCCTAGATATTTACCCCAGAGAAGAAAAAAAAAGCTTATTTCTATAAAAAATTTAGTGCAGTGATATTAACAGCAACTTTATTTGTAACAGCCAAAAAATTGGAAACAATCCAAATATCACTAACATGTGGATAGAGAGACTGTCATGTATTCATGCAATGGAATACCACAAAACAATAAAAAGAAATGGACTACTGATGTGCAGGATATGGATAAACCTCAAAATCATTGTGTTGTATTTAAAAGGTGAAAAATCATACTTTTTAGAATTCTAATTCCAAAAATTCTAGAAAATGCAAACTAATCTACAGTGACAAAATAGATCAATAGGTAATTTTGAATGGCATTTGGTGGGAAAGAGGACATCAATGATAAGATTAGGAGGAGACAGGAGGAACCTCGAGGCGATGTATGTGTTGTGTCTTCAAAGTGGGGAAGATTTAAGAGTATATTCACATGTCAAAGTGTATCACTCACATGTTTATTTTAGTATATGCAATTTATTTAGGCCAAGTATACCTCAATAAAGCTTTAAAAATATTACAAAAGCTTTGGGACTAAATATGTCATTCATATCAATTGATGTAAATGAGCACAGCTCTTTCATTAAAAGTGGTTTATCTTCAAATTTGTTTAATAAGTAAAATCCAACTGTGTGCTATATATGAGAGACAAATCATAGACAAAGGGATTTCGACCTAAACAAAAGATGGGCAGATATGCGAGGCATATTAAAAACACAATTATTCATAGGAAATCCAGCATAAAAAAAGTTTAAATTATTTATTTATTTATTTATTTATTTATTTATTTATTTATCTATTTTGAGACAGAGTCTCACTCCATTACCCAGGCTGGAGTACAATGGCACCATCTGGGCTCACTGCAACTTCCACCTCCCGAGTTCAAGCAATTATCCCACCTCAGCCTCCAGAGTAGCTGGAATTACAGGTGTGGTCACCATGCTCAGATAATTTTTGTATTTTTAGTAGAGACAGGGTTTTGCCATATTGGCCAGGTTGGTTTTGAACTCCTGACCTCAAGTGATCTGCCCACTTTGGCCTCCCAAAGTAGTGGGATTACAGGCGTGAGCTACCACACCCAACCAAATTATGCTTTATAAATTTAAATGAAAAAAAGAATACTTGTCAATGCTAAAAGTTACCATTGACCTTGATATATATCTATGCATCAAGTCACATGTATTCAAAATTATAAGAAAAAAAGAAAGTTTTTAAGATGAAAAGAGAAATAGAAAAGTACTCACAATAGCAGAATTTATCATCCCATTTTTATCGCATAAAAGGTCAGAGCAACAAGATTAAGTATGAAAATATAAAATGTTACTAATCTAACTAAATGTAGGCTTCATGCATGTACATATAGATATTATATGACTTTACTAAAGAATAAAACTTCTCTCATTGCACATAGAACATTCACAATAATTAATCAAATATTAGGACAACAAGAAAACCTAAGAATGCCATAATCTGGGAATAATACAAACAATTTTCTATAATTATAGTGCAGTACTAACGGTCAAAAGTGAAGCAAAAAAACAGAGATTATTCCATCAGGAAATCAGGGGAAAATCTACTAGACAACTTTTGGGAAAAGTGAGTCAATATAAAGTAAAATTGTAGAATTTCTGAGAAGTAATGACAATGAAACACTATCTATATGAATTTATATAAAATAGAAGCAATCACCAAATATAATGTATAGCTTTAAATGCTTTATTGATCAATATTAACTAATAAAAGTAAATGAACTAAATGCATACCTGAATAATCTAGAAAAGTTATAATTCAAATTTAAAAAGTAAATGCAGAAAATAATATATATAAAAATAGAAAAACAAAACTTAAACTAAATTTTATTCTGTGTAAAAGCAATACAGAATGCCAGCAAAAAGAGGAGAATCAAGAAAAAAGTAAAAATACTTCAAAAATATATTGGAAGGGGAATAGTCATTGACTTAAACAAAGTTATTATAAAAATAAGAACATTTTTAAAATGCAGATAAAATTTAAAAATTCAAAGTAAAATTTAATTTACCAAAATCAGCCCCAGTAAAATTCAAACATTGAGCTAATTTGTGGCAATTGGATGCCAATTAATAGAGATGAAATGGAGACAGGTAAAAATACCTATTTCAAAAAAAAGTGCCAGAGCCAGAAGAATTCCCCAGGGAATTTTTCAAGCATTTTAAGGTCTGGATAATCTCAATGCTGCTTAAAATTATCTAGAGAACAATGTAAAAAATGCTTCTAATTATTTTTATTAATCAAATATAATATGTATACCTCAAACTGATGTTAATTGCATAACACTGAAGTAAAAGACCAAAATGTAACAACATCATGCAACAATGACAAAAGTTATTAAACAGATTCTAGCAATATATTGGTAAAAAATAATAAACTACATTGAAATATAGTGAAAACATTGGATGATAATTCCTTAAATGTTGAAAGACTGCAGGAAAATATTATTTGTTGTTGTCAAATGCACTCAATCTCATGATTCTATATCAAGAAAACCCCATAGTCTTGGCCCAAAATCTCCTTCAGCTGATTAACCTCAGCAAAGTTTCAGGATACAAAATCGCTGTACAAAGATCACTAGCATTCCTATACACCAACAACAGCCAAGCCAAGAGCCAAATCAGGAAGACAATCACATTCACAATTGCCATAAAAGGAATAAAATAACTAGAAATACTGCTAACCAGGGAGGTGAAAGATCTCTACAATGAGAATTACAAAACACTGCTCAAAGAAATTGAAGAAGACACCAACAAATGAAAAAACATTTCATGCTCATGGATAGGAAGAATCAATATTGTTAAAGTGCCCATACTGCCCAAAGCAATTTACAGATTCAGTGTTATTTCTATCAAGCTACCCATGACATTCTTTACAGAACTAAAAAAAAAAAAAAAATTAAAATTTATATGGAACCGAAAAAGAGCCCAAATAGCCAAGGTAACCGTAAGCAAAAAGAACAAAACTGGAGGCATCACTTTACCCAACTTCAAACTTGCTGTAGGGCTACAGTATCCAAAACAGCATGGTACTGCTACAAAAACAGATATATAGACCAATGAAACAGAATAGAGAGCCCAGAAATAAGGCTGCACACCCACATCCATCTGATTTTCTACAAAGCTGACAAAAACAAGCAATGGGGTAAAGACTCCTTATTCAATAAATGATGCTGGGATAACAGGCTAGCCATATGCATGAGATTGAAGCTGGACCCCTTCCTTACACCATGTACAAAAATCAACTCAAGATGGATTAAAGACTTAAATGTAAAACCCCAAACTATTAGGTTGGTGCAAAAAAGTAGTTGTGGTTTTGGTCATTAGTTTCAATGACAAAAACTGCAGTTATGTTTGCACCAACCTAACATAAAAAAACTGGAAAACAACCTAGGCAATACCATCCTGGACAGAGTAATGGGCAAAGATTTGATGACAAAGACACCAAATGAAATCACAACAAAAGCAAAAATTGACAAATGGGATCTAATTAAATTTAAGAGCTTCTGTACAGCAAAATAAATTATCAACAGAGTAAACAGACCACTTACAGGATGGGAGAAAATTTTTGAAACCTATCCATTGGACAAAGGTCTAATATCCAGCATGTATAAGGAACTTAAACAAATTTTCAGGAGAAAAACAAATGACCTCATTAAAAAATGGGCAAAGACATGAAAATAAACTTCTCAAAAGTAGAAATACATGTAGCCAACAATCATATTTTAAAAAGCTAAATTTTACTGGTTATTAGAGAAACACAAATCAAAATCATAAGGCCATATCATCTCACACCAGTCAGAATGGTGATCATTAAAAAGTCAAAAAATAACAGATCCTGGGGGAACATTTATACACTGTTGGTGGGAGCGTCAATTAGTTCAACCATTGTGTGAAATTGTGTGGCAATTCCTCAACGAGCAAAAACAGAAATACCATTACATTATACATTATTCATTATATGCCCAGAGAATATAAACTATTTTACCATAAAGACACAGGCATATGAAAGTCCACTGCATCACTATTCACAATAGCAAAGACAAGGAATCAACCTAAATGCTCATCGGTGACAGATTGCGTAAAGAGAATGTGGTACATATACACAATGGAATACTATGCAGCAATAAAAATGAACGGGATTGGCCAGACGTGGTGGCTCACACCTGTAATCCCAGTACTTTGGGAGACTGAAGCAGGCAGATTACCAGAGGTCAGGAGTTCAACACCAGCCTGACCAACATGGTGAGTCCCCTTCTCTACTAAAACTACAAAAAGTAGCTGGGTATGGTGGTGGATGCCTGTAATCCCAGCTACTCAGCAGGCTGTGGCAAGAGAATCACTTGAACACGGGAAGGGGAGGTTGCAGTGAGCCCAGATCGCACCATTGCACTCCAGCCTGGGGGACACAGGGAGGCTCTGTCTCAAAAGAAAATGAATGGGATCATGTCCTTTGCAGGATCATGAATAGAGCTGAAGGCCATTATCCTTAGCAAACTAATGCAGGAACAGAAAACCAAATACCGGATGTTCTCACTTAGAAGTGGGAGTTAAATGAGAACACGTAAACACAAAGAAGGGAACAACAGACACTGAGGCCTATTGCAGGGCAAATGGTGGGAGGAGAGAGAGGAGTAGAAAAAATAACTGAGTACTAGGCTTAGTACGTGAGTGATGAAATAATTTGTTAAACAAACTGTGACATGAGTTTACCTATATAAAAAATACTCACATGTACCCTCAAACCTAAAATAGAAGTTAAAAATATAAATGAATAAACCGTCATATTAGAATTTTTTTAAAGAAAAGACAGGTTTGCTGTTACTTAACCTTTACCTCAGCCCCAAATTTAGCAAAATTGTCACTTAAGTAATGAAACAATAGAGGTTATTCCCACTGAATCAGGGCCAAAGCAAACCTGCTCACTCTTTATGTTATTTAGCTTATTTATTTTTAATATGGTACTGAAAATTCTTGCTAATGCAATTGGGTACTAGGAAAAACATAGAGACAAGGTAATTGGAATATTGTAATGGCTTGGGTTAGAAGAATAGTACAGATACGTATGAAGGTGAACAGAATCCTTTCATAAGTGTATAAAAATTAGGGAGATTAGCTCTTTCTCTTGGACCTCTTCTGCTTTATGAGTTTTTAAAACATTATGAATGAACTTAATGCAAACATCTCTACTGACGCAAATATTTAACACTATACTGTGGCTATAATCCTGCCATAAAAGAGTGGTTAAATGGAGCTGTGTTAAAGTAAACTACAGATTATCTCATTTACAAAAAGAAGTGACAGAACTCTATAGCACAGACCCTTGAATTTAAACAGCAGTGGATTAAAAAAGATGAAGGCCAAAATGTAGTTTGATAGATACCTCTGAATAGGGGTACGAAGCACTCACCTTGACATCCTGACTCCACCCAAAAGAATTACTTGTACTTTGGAACCAATCCCCAGCTCCTGCGTCTCGCCCACAGAAGCAGGATGGACACACTCCTATAACGATTACAGCCATTTTAGGACATGTGTCCACATAGAAAAGTCACATAAAAAAAGGAAGGAATTCCTGGGAGTGATGAAT
>NW_012105809.1:832295-870215 GCF_000951045.1 Mandrillus leucophaeus
GTCAATTAGTTCAACCATTGTGTGAAATTGTGTGGCAATTCCTCAACGAGCAAAAACAGAAATACCATTACATTATACATTATTCATTATATGCCCAGAGAATATAAACTATTTTACCATAAAGACACAGGCATATGAAAGTCCACTGCATCACTATTCACAATAGCAAAGACAAGGAATCAACCTAAATGCTCATCGGTGACAGATTGCATAAAGAGAATGTGGTACATATACACAATGGAATACTATGCAGCAATAAAAATGAACGGGATTGGCCAGACGTGGTGGCTCACACCTGTAATCCCAGTACTTTGGGAGACTGAAGCAGGCAGATTACCAGAGGTCAGGAGTTCAACACCAGCCTGACCAACATGGTGAGTCCCCTTCTCTACTAAAACTACAAAAAGTAGCTGGGTATGGTGGTGGATGCCTGTAATCCCAGCTACTCAGCAGGCTGTGGCAAGAGAATCACTTGAACACGGGAAGGGGAGGTTGCAGTGAGCCCAGATCGCACCATTGCACTCCAGCCTGGGGGACACAGGGAGGCTCTGTCTCAAAAGAAAATGAATGGGATCATGTCCTTTGCAGGATCATGAATAGAGCTGAAGGCCATTATCCTTAGCAAACTAATGCAGGAACAGAAAACCAAATACCGGATGTTCTCACTTAGAAGTGGGAGTTAAATGAGAACACGTAAACACAAAGAAGGGAACAACAGACACTGAGGCCTATTGCAGGGCAAATGGTGGGAGGAGAGAGAGGAGTAGAAAAAATAACTGAGTACTAGGCTTAGTACGTGAGTGATGAAATAATTTGTTAAACAAACTGTGACATGAGTTTACCTATATAAAAAATATTCACATGTACCCTCAAACCTAAAATAGAAGTTAAAAATATAAATAAATAAACCGTCATATTAGAATTTTTTTAAAGAAAAGACAGGTTTGCTGTTACTTAACCTTTACCTCAGCCCCAAATTTAGCAAAATTGTCACTTAAGTAATGAAACAATAGAGGTTATTCCCACTGAATCAGGGCCAAAGCAAACCTGCTCACTCTTTATGTTATTTAGCTTATTTATTTTTAATATGGTACTGAAAATTCTTGCTAATGCAATTGGGTACTAGGAAAAACATAGAGACAAGGTAATTGGAATATTGTAATGGCTTGGGTTAGAAGAATAGTACAGATACGTATGAAGGTGAACAGAATCCTTTCATAAGTGTATAAAAATTAGGGAGATTAGCTCTTTCTCTTGGACCTCTTCTGCTTTATGAGTTTTTAAAACATTATGAATGAACTTAATGCAAACATCTCTACTGACGCAAATATTTAACACTATACTGTGGCTATAATCCTGCCATAAAAGAGTGGTTAAATGGAGCTGTGTTAAAGTAAACTACAGATTATCTCATTTACAAAAAGAAGTGACAGAACTCTATAGCACAGACCCTTGAATTTAAACAGCAGTGGATTAAAAAAGATGAAGGCCAAAATGTAGTTTGATAGATACCTCTGAATAGGGGTACGAAGCACTCACCTTGACATCCTGACTCCACCCAAAAGAATTACTTGTACTTTGGAACCAATCCCCAGCTCCTGCGTCTCGCCCACAGAAGCAGGATGGACACACTCCTATAACGATTACAGCCATTTTAGGACATGTGTCCACATAGAAAAGTCACATAAAAAAAGGAAGGAATTCCTGGGAGTGATGAATAAAGAGAAATATGGCAAAGAGAAACTTAGTTGAAAATACACATAATAAAGGTTGTAAAAATTACCCAACTTCTATGTAGAGAATTTCATCAATAAATTTGGAAGCTGAAGATGCATGTTTCCACTGTTTAAACAATGCAACTGCTTAAACATTCTTGCTTGTGTGGCTCAAAGTGACATATGCAGAGATGATCATTGTAACACCCTTTATAGTAGCTATAAATGCCCTAAATTGTCAACAGGCAAATCAACACTTTAAATTGTTGGTATAATAAAGAACTATGCATTGTGAAAATACATTTGTAAAGCTATAAATATTAACTTAGAAAAATCTTAGGGAAAAAATAACCCTATTGGGTAGAATAAAGCAAATTGTCAGCAGAAACATGCAGTATGATAGCATTTTTATGAAGTTTAGAAGCATGCAAAATAATGCTACATATGATTGTGACATATTTGATGTAGTGATAAAACTGCATGTAAAATCAACACTTGACTCTTTGGTGGAAAATTGAGGTACGATAATTTGATTAGAAAAGATACATGTGAATACTACTACTTGTGGTATTTCTTAAGCTTGGGCACGTGTGTCTTTTGCTAAATTCAAATTAGTTCATAATGCATTTTGCAAAGATATAGTTCAACAATACAATAGGCAAATTATTAAAAATGATTTCTGCACCAAAATAAGATTGTATTTTTAAGGAAGATTACTAGAGAACATGCTGCACCTAGGATATACCAGTTGGGAAATAACTGAAATTATCTGAATATTAATGCCCGTAATCCCTGACCTGCATTCTCCTGGGAACGTAAAAAATAAGTGTATTAAACACTGAAACCATTATCATTTGTTCAAAACAGATAGGGAACAATGTAATCACATAGGATATTTTTTAGTTTACCCTGGGGAACTGCAGCTATACTAGCATTTCTTTAATTGGAGGCACCCTGGAAATGGTGAACTGCACAGGAAAAGTTGTAAGGTAATCTTTACCTAGGAATGGATAGGCACAGGATGTGAGGGGTAGCTGCACATGCAAAAGAAGTGAAGGAAGAGCAGAAAGAAATGAAAAGGCTTTTCTACTTTGTTTTTATTCTTAGCCCTCTTCTACTTTATGAACGTTTTAAATAAAGAAATTCAGCCGATGTATACCTCTCACTAATACAAATGTTATCCTATGAGGGCAAAAACTTCAGAAAGTGCTGAGAGGTGCAGCTGTAAATTACAAAAAGAAAAAATTAACATGGAATCAAGACTTTTGTTCTTAGAATAAATTGCACTTTGCCATAATTTTAATATACTGCTGAATTTGATTTGTTAGAATTAAATTAAAGTGTTGGCAACTATATTCAACAGTAAGATATATCTAGAGTTTCATTGTTCATCCTGTCAGTTTTTGGTGTCAAGGTTATTCTGGTATTCCTTAATAAATCAGGAAGTTTTCCAGCTTTTTCAATAATACAGAACATTTTGCTTATAACCCGAGAATTTTACAGTCTCTTAAAAGTTTTCTCAGAATAATATGGGAATTGCCTTTGTTTAAAATTTTTGACATTAATTAGCCCAATTTGTTTCATAGTTTATATAGGTTTCTGCTTTTGATGTATTATTTTTATTAATTAGTTTTCCCAGAAAATATCCATTTCATCTATATTTTCAAAATAATCAGTGTAGTATTATCAGTGGGTGCCAGTGGGCATTTTGGGAGTATTTATGCTTTAATTCTATAAAGTACAATTTATAATTTTTAAGTTACCAATGCATTTTATATTCTAGCAAAGAAATCTTTGGATATACCAAGGACAAAAATTTTTATCCTACATTTTTGTAGACTTTTTTTATTTATAGATTTAAGTTTAAGGTTTGATCACCTTCAAGTCAATTTTATATGTGATGATAGGTAAATATTGAGTTTTTTTTTTATGAATACTTGATTGTTGCAAGTATTTTTTAAAAGACTAACTTTTCTGTGTTAGATAAGTATGAGTTTTGTCAAAATTTAATTGTTCACATATAAAAGGATTTCTTTCTAGGCTTTTTATTCTACTCCACTGATCTATGTGTCTATCCTTCTGCCAATGACATATGATGTTGATTATCGTAGCTGTATAGTAAATCCTGAAATTAGGTTATTTCGTCATAACACTTTGTTCTTTTCAACTTTGTTTTAACTATCTTAGCTCCTCTGTATTTGTTAATAACTTTACAATTTGTCAGTCTCTAAAGCTAATCGGATAAAATTTTGCTTTGGATTGCATTAATTTTGAATATAAATTTGGAAAGAACAGACATCTTAAGATATTGTGTGCTCTCATTTGTAAGAAATGGGAAACAAAGTGTTTTCCACTCACCCCTCTCAATACTTGCGGAACACTTTTGACGTTAAATGTATGAGTATTTTTCCCCACAAACCAAGCAATTCTATAGCAGGGACCAGCTGGGTTTTCCATTATTTAACTAAATTCTGACACTGTCTTTCAGGGGATAGGGTTAAGGGCTCAGTCTCACAAGCCTGCCCCCACTTCATATGACAGTTGCAAGTTCCAGGAGAACTTGTATTTCTGACCACACTGCCCTAAATCTGGGGTTTCCATGATGCCCTCCTTGGCTTCAATTAATTTGTTGAAGTCCTCCACAGAACTCAGAGAAATACTTGTGTTTATCTGTTCATTATAAATAATATTACAAAGGTCACAGATGAACAGCCAGACAGAGGAGATGCACAGAGCAAAGAAGCTTGGAAGGAGGGCGGAACTTCCATGCCCTCTCTGGGCCCACCCCCAAGACATTGCCACCTGTTCAAGAATCTGGAGGCTTTCTGAATCCAGCCCTTTGGGGGTTTAATGAAATTGTATTGTCGTGGTTGACTAAATAATTGGTCATTGATAATCAACTCAACCTTCACTTCCTCTCTCCTCCCCAGAGGTTGGAGTGTGGGGGCTGAAAGTTCCAACCCCCAAATCACACAAATGATTTCCTCGGCAACCAGCCCCAACCACTGAGAGACACCCCATTAGAACGAAAGGTGCTCCTATCACTCGGGAAATTACAAAGGTCTTAGGAGCTATGTGTCAGGAACTGGGGTTAAAGAACAAATAGTAGAATAAATGATTCTCCTAGCATCTCTGCTATTAATACAATACAAGGATTTCAGCAGCTCTGTGTCAGGAACCAGGGGCAGAACCAAATACATCTACCTCTCTCTCTCTCTTCTCTCTCTTTTTTTCCCTCTCTCTTTCTCTCTGTCTGTCTACTCTCTCTCTCTCTCTCTCTGTGTGTGTGTGTGTGTGTCTATATATATACATGTATCTAAAATATGTATATACACACATACATATTTATTTATTTATGGTTCATATTATATCTCAGTATCACTCTATTCATGAAAATGACAAAATTCTTCAGTTCTTAACATTTTGCCATGTTGATCTAGCTTTCACTCTATTGCTTCATGCTAAAATACATTAGTATATATCTCCTAAGAACAAGAAGATTCATCTACATAACCACATCCAATGCAACATTCAGGAAATGTAACACTGATCCAATTATGTTATATGCATTCCACATAGTTTTCTTCCATTTGTGCAATAATGTTCTATCTTTTTGTTGTTTCTTTGTATTTTCCATTTTTTTTTTGGCCTGAAGTTTTCTTTGTTTAGTACATCGAAATTAAAAACACTGATATTTTACAACTTCAGGCCTTATATCCCTCCATTTGCATTCATTAGATTGATTTCTCATGACTAGAGTCTAAACATTTAGCCAGACTGCTACTTAGTTGATGTGTCCCTCTCAGTCCATCAATGAAGGGAAGAAAGTTCGGTTTGTCTTAATATTGGGGAGGTTGAATGATCACTTAATTAAGGTAGTGGCAGTCATATTTCTCAATTATAAACTGAATATTTTTTTCCAATTTTGATACCCATAGTTTCAAATGTGCTTTATGACGTATTTCACTGACAAATGAGGAATATTCTATAATTTCAAATATAAAGTTTACTTCTGGATGTACATTGGAATCATTGTTAATTTGCTTGACAGAGTAATGACAGAAAAGCAAGATGGAAGCATTTGGCAAATCAGTAATGAATAGGCAGCACTTTCTAGGGATGGCATTTGGAGAAGAATAATCAAGACATAGTTACAGGCTATCTACATCGACCAGCAGAAATAATAAAAGTTTACCAGAATGCAGAAAAGACGTGGATCGCTTTCTTATTTTCTAATGATAGAGAGAGAGAGAGAGAGAGAGAGAATGTGTGTTTTGTGTGTGTGTGTGTGTGTACGTGTGTGTGTAAGAAATAGAAAGAGAGATGAGGTGGGGTGGGTGTATAATGTGAACATTAGTGAGACTCTCAGTGGGTCACAGAGACGCAATACAGGCTCCAGTTTTGTCACTGAAGGAGGGGGAATGGAACCTTTCTCTCTCTCTCTCTCATCACTCCATCTTAAATATTTTTCATTGATCTGTCTTCAAAAACACTGCTATTTTCTTTTGTATTTTCTAATCTTCTCTTAGTCACACGCAGTTCTTTTTCTGATCTAGAAATTCCATTTTTATGGCTGTCATTCATCTCCTCACTATGTTTATATTTGCTTGTAAATCCTGTTGTGCATTTATAATATTAATAGTTAATTCAAAATCCTTGTCTCACCTCTTTCATTTTTGCATCTGTTTTTATGATTTGATTTTGTCCTAATTATGGGTCACATTTTAGAATTTCTTTGCAAATATAAAAAATTTTGACAGATGTCAAATGCTTTGAATATTCTGCATTTTATAGCATTTTTCTTAATGGATATTAAAGTTCGTTCTGGCAAGTGCTGATGATTTTGGTCATTTTGTGTTAGCATTTATTCTAAGGCTAGTTGTGACCTACTATTAAGATATGAACTTTCTTGAGTCTTTTCTGAATGCAGGTATTTAACCAAGTATATTCCTTTCTGTCTGGTGGGTTTAAATGTCTTCTCGCTTGGGTGAATTTTGGAACACTTGCAGCCTAAAGCTCTCAGGTTCATCTTTCCCAGCCTTTGGAGTTTCACCTTATGCACAGGCAGCTTGTATTTAGCCACATAGTCAAAAAGACTTGTAGGAAGATTTTTGGAAAGCATTTTCTGCTAGCTTCCTCTGGTACTCTGCCTGAAAATTTCAGCTACAATTGTCACCCCAGAATCTCAACTCCACCTCTGGAAACCATTATAACCCCTATCTTGGGCTCCAAGAATTTGATAATGGTTCTAAGGAGACCGCTTGGACAACAGGGCACCTCTCCTGTGCTTCTCTTTTCTCAGGGGTCACAGTTCTTCATTTTGCAATGAGTTGTGCTAAATATTAAGTCTAGTTTTTATTTTTTTTAATGACTAGATGAAAAGTTAAGTCTTTATTACTCCACACTGGCTGGAAACAGAAATTCCAACATGTGCTTTTTCCTCATATTACTATTCCTATTGTTTTTTCAATTGAGTGAAATTGCAGCCCTTCAACCTGTGTATGCAGTTCAAACAGCTTTTCTCAACATTTTTTTCCCCCACACTTCTGTCTTTAACCTAAAGACATTAAAGTGCTGTGATAGATTCTTAAGTACATCTGAAATGTATCCCAAATCTAGTTTATTTTGTGGGCACCCTATTCCAGTTAACTATAAGCAGCTAGTAACTGTTTGCTCAATCAGTTATCAGAAAGTTAGCCCAGGATCTTTCTTCTCTGCTACACTTCACTTAAAAAGAAGATTAAACCTGAAAAACAGCATGGTTTTGCAGTTAAGGGAACATACTAGTGCTGCACTACCAGGCTTCAAACCCAAGGCTCTTTCATTCACCAGGTGTGAAGCCTTAGCGAAATTACTTCATCTGTCTATTTATGTTCCTTCATCTATAAATGGGAGAGAATGATAATAATATGATTATTTTAAGGAGTATAAAGAAGTAAATGTTTATAAAGCAAATAGGCTTATACCTGGCTTAACATAATATATAAACATGTGCTTTTAAATACATCGAAAAATACTTTTACTTTCTCGAAATAGTTTCCCATTGCTAATGCCTACACTCGAAATTGTCATATATTCTTATATTAATTTCATAACAAAATTTTGACAGGAAATTTTACCTTTTTTTTTTTTTTGGAGACGGAGTCTCACTCTGTCGCCCAGGCTGGAGTGCAGTGACTTGATCTTGGCTCACTGCAAGCTCCACCTCCTGGGTTCCCACCATTCTCCTGCCTCAGCCTCCCGAGTAGCTAGGACTACAGGCGCCCGTCGTCACGCCTGGCTAATTTTTTATATTTTTAGTAGAGACGGGGTTTCGCGGTGTTAGCCTGGATGGTCTCCATCTCCTGGCCTGGTGATCTGCCTGCCTCGGCCTCCCAAAGTGCTGGGATTACAGGCATCAGCCACCGTGCCCGGCCTACTCTCTTTTTCTATTTGATTTCACATGGAAATAAAAAAAATCTATAAAATATAATTCCCTGTTTGCTATATGTGACTTTTCTGTTCTGATATTCCTAAACTTCCTACCATGACATATTTGCTCTTAATTTGATCTTTACTTATACTCCTTGACACATTGACTTTCCATTTCTCTTTTCCTCTTTTTTTGTCAAATTACTTGCAGTTCTTGAGCTCTAACATGTTCTCTCATGTCACCATCTATTTAAACTTACTTGCTTTTTAACTTCTTCATCTGCCCAGTAATTGGGATTAATAACTTCTTAATTATCAGCTAGACATTATCTCTGCTTCATAGTTTTACTTGACCACTTAATTCTGTTATAGTATTAGCTTGTCATTAGATGCAACGTTTGCTTCTACAGCATATTTTTAGACAACCCCTACCACTACATATTTATAATAAGTACTTTAGATATTTACCTACCTTTCATAAGAAATGATGCATTTTTGAAGGTCCTGATTTTACTAATTTTTCCAATGTGTAGTATATATTTCCTGTGTACAGCATATTCACCAAACCAGAATTTAATTGGATGTCTACAAAATTAATAAATAAAATAACACATGTATAGTGTTCAGAAAATAGCTGTCGTTTGTCAAGGGATTAGTAATCATTGCAGATAGTTCATTGGTAATGACCAGGGTTATCTTGGGATAGAAAAATCCCCTGAATTCTGACCGTAAGAAATACAGAATTATGAACACACCCACACACACAGACGCACACACATAAGATTAAAAAACGAATTTTTTTGGTTTTAATACTCAGAAATAGCATGTTAAAGAATATTATTTTGTACATTTTCACTGTTAATCACTACAGTTTTTTTTTTATAGCAGGATATTTAAAATGTTGGTGATTTTGGACATCAGGCTGTGTGAAATAAAGTAACTCAGAAGAGTGGAAAGTTTCCTACTAACTATTTTCTAAGTAATCACTTCATGGTAAAGCATGGAAAAATAGAGGTTATATATGTAACAAGGTGCTGACAGATAAATGAAGGTATTATTTAGATTTTATTTGATGAGCCAGGAAAACTTGCAATGGAAAAAAACAAATGGCTCTGTTTTGTAAATTCAGCACAGACAGACTCGAGCAAATCAGTCTGTGAAGTGGTGCTTGCATGAAATGATGTGCTTCCAGAAGAGTAAATGAGATTCTCTACAAATTCTCCCCGTCACTGCTTTGACACAGCTGTAATTATCACAAAACTAACTCCTGATTGCTCCATCACTCGGTTCCCTGGAGGAAGCTAAAGATGTTCTCCACTTACAAGAGGAAAGCAAAATGAAACAAAAGAAAATCCCCTGTCAGAAAGGTGGCCCCAGAAGGTCTCTGCAGAAACAAGAAATGGTCACTGTGGAACCTGTTGGTGCGCCCACTGCCCTCCACCGCTCATCCAGTGCATCTCAGAGTACAGGCAGGACCCTTAGCAAAAGGAAGACCCAGAGAGTGCCACAGAAATCAATCACTCATGTCTTACATAAAATGAACTCAAGATTTGTATTCATCATGATTCCATGTTAAACATATTTATATTTTAATCATAGTAAATATTTATTGGATTCCAAAATAAAGTTTACTGCTCTTAATGGATCTCCTCCCCATTCACCCAACCACAAACATGATGATAAAATACAGCATATTACATGAGGAATGAAATGTGATTGGGATCAAAATCATTTAATAAATTATACATAAAATTATATATATATGTATACACAGACACACACACACATATATATGTAAACTTCTTTTCAGTAAACATGTTGCCCATCTAGGATGTACTAGAGATATGAAGAATAATTGACACCAAACTACTGCCAGGACATGGCAAACCCCAAAATAAAGCCCACCACAATGCAAAGAGACTACAAAATGTGAAATATACAACAGCATGAGATCTGGAAGAAGGATCCCCTCCGGTGAAGAGATGAAAGTCCTCCCAGGAAGGAGTTCTGCATGAGTGAAGAATTGAAGAAGCACAGGTTTAGCCAATCTGATGAAGGAGGGAAGTGCTTCCTGGGCAGAAGAAGTATGTGTCTGTTTTGCTGCCATGGGAAAAGGACATGTCTCAGGAGCTTAGGCTGCTATGACTGAAGCTTAGGCCAGTGAAGCAGCCTGAGGTTAGAGTGTCAATCCAGGTTACAGCAGGACAGAACGTTGAGGATTATGGGGAATGGTAGAAACAGCAGTTTAGAAAATGCTAGCTGGGGCCGGGTGCGGTGGCTCATCCCTATAATACCAGCAGTTTGGGAGGTCAAGGTGGGTATATCACGAGGTCAGGAGTTCGAGACCAGCCTGGCCAAAATGGTGAAACCCTGTCTCTACTAAAAATAGAAAAATTAGCCAGGGGCCGTGGCAGGTGCCTGTAATCCCAACTACTCTGGAGGCTGGGGTCACTTGAATCTGGAAGGCGGAGGTTGCAGTGAGCTTAGATCATGCCACTGTACTCTAGCCTGAGCGACAGAGTAAGACTGTCTCAAAAAAGAAAAACAAGCAAGCAAACAAAAACAAAAAAGGAATACACTAGCTGAGGAGAAAGCAAGAATGCGGTTGGTGGGTAACCTGAGGTGAGCCTCCAGACTTTTGGAGGCCGTGGTAGTAGTTGAAAGAGGAAGTGTTAAGGACTCTAAATAGGCCATTTATAGTGAGATGCAATGGGACAAGATTACAGATATATTATCAATGGGCCTCAATGCCAGATTGGATGGATTTGAATGCATTAAACCGGATTTACAGGTGAACATAGGAGTTTAGTTGGAATATTTTGAGCTTGAATAGCAAATCGATGTACACTGTAAGATGAGAGAAATGGAAGAGATTTGATATGAATTGAGTTAAATAAGAGAGATCAGCAGCAAAGGGGTAACATTGTGAGCAAAGTGCCATTAAATATTCTAACAGAATGTTTTATTAATCCTTTCCTGAAACTAAGGAAGAAAAAAATCATCAAAACAATTAAACCACTGAGCTTTGCAGCTGTCATGATGACCATCAGGAGCCATGTTCCAGCTATTCAGCAGCTCCTATAGCCAACACATCTCACCAGCAGTACAGAAGGTGATTAGAGTTCTGAAGCATCACCACCAAAAAGTTGACAAAAATATCTATTTATAAATATGTATCTTTGATTTATTTGAAAAACCATTAAAATTACCACAATGGGGAAAAAAGATTTGCTGGCCTTTTTGTACTTGATATATTTTATGAATTACAAGTTTTACTTTGAATTATGTGTGTGTTGGGAGAAGGGGTGGCTAAATCATCTCTGACTCATGCTCATGAGTTATTGCTCTCACCAAAACCATAATCTTCCACTATCCCCTCCGCAGTGTCAGATATGAGAGGCTCTCTTGAGGTGCAGTCATCACTGTGTGTTCTTTGGAAGTGAAGAGGAGCTGTTTCCATGTGCCTACTGCCCGAAGTAAAGAATCCTATGATCGAGAACTAACAAGGATCTAATACTTTCCCCTATTTGTAAGCTAACAAGTTAGCCAGCCACAGTTTCTTGATGTTGATAGAAGACATGAGAATCCTAGTTCAGAGACAAAGGACTTCATGTCTTATGGCACTGTAGGCAGTGTGAGCTTCACCTCACACTGGTTTTCTACCCCAAAGTCTCTTTGGGGAGTGACTGAGATGATGCTGATGCTGCATCGGCAGAGGGCTTGTGTAACAGCTTGATAAACAGAGCTTAAGAAATGCCCTTTCTTAGCGAAGGGGTGCTTGCAAATACGCCCACCTTTTGTTTCAGTGGGACATATTTATTACGTTTCTTATCTTGGTCAGGAAACAAATTTTCTTTTTGCCTAGGAAGTAGACATTATCTCTATCTTCCAATGTTATTTGCTATTAACATATAATATCATGAAAATGAGTCTATAGTCAAAGCATCAGTGCCTCTCCACGAGATTTGCAGAAGCCCAGAGATTATGTAGAACTTTCTCAACTGCACATCTTAAGTCTTCCCTAGACATCTTAGGAAAGGCTGCAATATTTTATAAATAAATTAATTTTAAAAATAATACTACAAAGACATTTTACAATGAGTTTAACTTATACTGTTCCAAGATGTGACAAGTTTAGAGTCCTTTCCCTATGATGGTCTCAATAGATCTTTCAGAGGTGGGATCTTTAGTTTACGCCAAAAGTAGAACATCAATATTATAGCTGTATTGATCTGCGTCAGTCCTATCACAGATGTGTTTAGATACTGCTGTTTCTAACAGAGAACATCCAAGTAATCAAATACTCTAAAAAAATACAGAAACTTAAGATTACATGAGAAAGTTGAAATACCCTACTCTGTTGAAAATATCATCTGCCACTTTGGCTATAAAATGATCCCAGATACAGCTTCCTTATCATCTAAGAGAAAATTTAAAGTTATCTATATATTTCTTCTAATTCAGTCAGTTTACAATTTGTGCCAGAAGCTGCAAACATTTTACTAGTATTGTATATCACTGGAAAACCTCCAAATTAAGTTATAACACAGAACCTTCATGTGTGATCTTCCAGTTTCTCTTTCCTCTTAAAATCTATATTAACAACAACTGCAACTCAATAGTTTCAAGTAATAAAGTGAAAGGTGTTGAATTAAATGGATAGTCTGCCAATGACCACCCGAATCTACTTGTCTCTGCTCCTCTTCTCTGTGCCTAACAGTTTAACACTCTTCTCTGGAAATGGCACAGATCTGCCCATGACACTCTGCCCTCTGCTCTTCTAGCCCCAGCTCCTGGTTTCTAGGAATATCTGCTTGAACATAAACACTTGTCTCCGCAAAAGTCAACGATGGATTTTAATTAGAGTTTGGCCTACATGTATATTAGGAAAAGAGAGCTATTTCAAAGGTTTTGGCACTTCCTTAAACAGCTAACCTTTCACTCTATTACTTGAAACAATTGAGTTGCAACTGAGCCTCAGAGGAACTCCTATTGAGCTTCTCAAATATTCTCATGCCAGAAAGGGTCTTGCATAACTTAATGGCACATTTTCATAGTTTCCCTAGAGCAAAGGAATGATGTTTATGTTAAACAACAAGCCCTCTTTCCTAGCCAGAGAGGAAAACTTCACAGACATGCAATCATAGTTTCTAGCTTTCACTCTTCTCAGATTCAAAAATCTTGTTCTCAGTTTCAACCAAATTGCTTACTGTACACATTTGACAATTTAATCTAAGTTTTTTCTTTCTATGCTTTATAAAATTAAATAATTTCTGACAGTTGCTAAATAGTCTCAGATAAAGTGATAGCTGACATCTTTAAAATAGATAGTTCTAAAGTAGCAGAGACCAAGGCAAGTTCAGTATTTCACCCATGGCCAAGTGGCATGCATTCAAACAAAGATGATTCTCATTTTCTAGTCAACAAACAGCCTCACAGTTTTAATCTAAGGTTACATTTTTATGAAGCATAGCATCATGATTATAACAATGTACAGTTCATAGCAAGCTTTCAAAATGTAAAAGTAATTTGGTTTCTCAAACTCTTTTTGTCTAGTACATTCACAAATGAAATTCACTCTTAAATACAAATAAATATCTGCCTTCAACAAAAATTTTAAAAAATTGTACTCCTTTACCTTGTGGAGATAATTTTACTTTGTGTCTTCACCCCACATACCAGGGAAATATTTAGCCTAAGGTGCCAAGATGCTGGGTCTCTCCTGGCAAGAGAGTGCTATGAGTGAGGCAGTGGGAAAGTGGGATTCTAATTCCATGTCAGCTCTCCACCACTGGTCCCTCTAAGGCACCCACTATCCCTGACCCACAACTAACCTGCTGGTTTCACTGCTTCTGTAACAAGCTCCTGAAGTAGTCAGTCACCATTCCTCATTCAGAACTTTCAGGCTTTTCACTCTTTCAGGCTTGTAAAATACATTTATTTCATCAGAAAACCCCACCACCTCCCCTGACTCCTTTCTACAATCTCTTATTTCTCTCAATATTCATCCATTATTTGTTCATAGAAAAGTTTTACTGTGTATTAGGCACACAATCAGAATTATTGGGAAGCTAAAATTGCTAAAGATAAGCAAAGCTGGATACTAGTTACAAGCAATAAAGACAGATGTTATTTAGTTATAACTGCTGCGGTGGGAAAGGGTCCATTGTGTACTCAGCATGACTTCGATTGGTATGGAGGTGATACGGTGCTCCAAAAGGAGAGTGAGGGAGAAGTTGGAGGGTGGTCTGTAGCTCAGCAGAATCAGAGAATTTTAAAATTCCAAAAAGTTGTTATGAGAGCTGATCAGTGTCAATACCGATAGGCCAACTGTGTCTGCTTATTGGAGCTTAGCAATGTTAGACCGTTACCCTCCCACAGAGATGGGGAGACATGGCCTTAACCCTTCCTAATGATGCCATTTCAGAGGAGTAGCTTTCAGGACCCTGAAAAAGACACTCCTGATTTGAAGGAGATAGACAAACATCTCAAAGGAATAGAGGCAGCATTTGCAAATGTATGTAATTTTTTTTTAAATGCTCTAAGAAAGGGAGGTCAAGAGGCTATTATCAAATGTTGATTGGAACAATGGGAAATTCCTTTGGTACCCTTGAGTTTTCCAGACAGGAACTCAAGGGAGCCTGGATTATCTCAGGGACAGGGCCATAGGCTGCTAGGAGCCATGAGTTTGGCCAAAGGGAGAATCCAGATCTTTTTCAAAAGCAGCTACTCTTCTTTGAGGGTAGGGCAGCCTGGCCATTCTGCATTGCTAACAGGTAAGCCATTGCAGAGACTGATAGGTACTTGGATTCCATTCTTCTACTGCAAAATTAAATTGCTCATGTTGAAGAAATACAAGCAATTTAATTCATTTATTAATCTGAACATTTTTAGGGGCTAATGTTTCTTCCCGACAAGCAATACATTTTCCCTACTTTGTCCCTGACATTTGCAGAAACAGATTATTTCATTTCTCTTCATTTCTTTATCCCAGACTTTCGTCTCTCAAGGTCCCACACTTAGAAGAAGTTTCTGTGGCCTTTCAAGTAAAGCTTCCCTTAATTGCCAGGGTCTGGAAATGTCACCTGGATTTTTATTATGTGAAGGTTTCCAGGTACTTATATTTGGTATATTTCAGAGTCTTCAGGTCAGATATTAACCATAATATTTCCCAAATTTCAAGTCCTATTCTGTTTCTCACAGATTTAGCCACACCTCACAGAAGAATTCTAGCAGACTTTTTCATACCACCCATTATACTTTTTGACTTTTTGTTGTATGAGTGGTAATTCATTTATTTTCTTTACCAAAAAATCTTATACCTAATATAAATGTAAATTTTGAGCAATCTGAATCCTTTTATATGAATGTTACAAAGGTGAAAAGATTAATGTCTCGATTTCTTCCCATGGGAATTGATTTACTAAAACATTTTATAATCAACTACAATTTTTAACTATTGAAAAATTAGAAGAACTATATATAAATGTTACTGTATTTCAATTTTTAGCTTCTATATATGAAATATTACATACCTTAATATCAGGATTTTGATATGAGTATTCAAATCGATTCATTGATAAAATTATAGAGAGACTGCTGATTATATTAGGAATATGCTGAAACAATGAAATACTGAAATGATTACTGAAGATAGACTGCATTATCCATAATAGCACTCTGAGAGCCAAAATGAAATTTGGAAACTTTCTACTTATATAATTACTCTCTACATGTATGATTAGAATTTTAAAATTCATCTTTGCTAACAGGGCAGATATAAATGACACTGGTTTGAGACTGTGATGTAAACTTTAATAAAAGTACAGAAATTTCCCCGAACAGAGTTAAAATATCAATATAAAATAACAAATCAGATGGGCTTGGATTTCCAGGTGTGATATTGAGAGCTGATAAGGGCATCACTCCAGCATTTATAATAAGGGAAAGAAAGACGAACTAAAAAGTATTTTTTTCTTAAGTTCATCAGAAGGTGAAGTTACAGGGCAAAAATCCAACTCAAAATCTAAGAAATGACGAGCCCACAAGGAAAAACAGGTCCTGAATATTTGCTTGCTTGGGACAGACAACATCAAAAAACATATAAGCCAGTAAGAAGATTTAGCTAGTGTGGGAGGCAGAATAATGACACCCCCACACATGCCATAATCCCCAAAAACTGCGGCTATGCTGTTACATGGCTAAAGGGATATTTTGCTGTATTTAAGGTTACAGATAACAAAATAGGGAGATTATCCTGGATTATCCATGGGCTCAATCTAATCACATGAGCCAAAAAAAAAAAAAAAAAAAAACCTTTATGTGGCTTGTAAGCAGAGAAATGTGGCAGAAAGAAAAGTAAGACATGTTTCAAGCGTATGAATGATTCAACTTGTTGTTGCTGGCTCTGAGATGTGGAAGCCCATATGCAAGGCAGGAAGGAAGCCTCCAGAAACCTAGGGCAGACCCTGGCTCACAGCTACAAGGACGTAGACATCTCAGGCCTACAGCAACAGGAGCTAGATTCTGCCAGCAACATGGATAAGGCTGGAGCTCAGGATGACTGCCACCTTGATTTCAGCTTTGTGAGAACCTAAGCACAGAACCACCAAGCTACTCTATCCAGACTGTGACTCATTTATAAGTTGACAAAATGAGTTTTCACTGCATTTACCAAGTTTGTGTTAACTTGTTATGGCAGCAATGGAAAATTAATATAGCTAGAAATTTTAAATGGGTATCTGAGGATACAGTATGAACTAGTGTGAGAGTGAGAGGCTCCTGAAGGCAGCAGACACAGGGAAGTACTATGGCCTGAATGTCCCTCCAAAATTCATGCATTGATACTTAATTCCCATTGTACTGCTGTTAAGAAGCGTGGTGCCATTAATAGAAATTCAATCAGAGACCCAAAACAAAGTATCCTCAGGGGAGTTTGAAGCCTTATGCACTGAATGCAACGATAAAAACAACCCCATCCCAAATCCTAACAAGATCAATGCAAATCACCACATTAAAGACTAAACAGAAAAAAAAGCATGCTCATCTAAAAGCATAAAATAACATTTGTCTTAATATCTGTAGTCCCTAAACATGTATATATTGCAAGAAAAAAACTGCAAGGCATGCCAAAAGGCAAGGATAACACGGTCTAACAAGACAAAGCTGGTGTCAATATAAAATCTAGATTGATTTATCAGCCTGGAAATTTTTAAATAAAAAACAGTATTTCATATGTTAAAGCTGCTAATAAAAAGAATAACCAACATGTATATGCACATAGATAACTTCAGCAAAAGATTGGAATCTATGAAAATTCATTAAATTAACACCAGAAATAAAAAACACAGTAAGTAATATGGAAAATATGTTCCAAGGAATCATCAGTAAATCTAAAAGAACTGAGAAAAGAATTAATGAGTTTGAATATGAGAGAGCAATAAAAATTACCCAAACATATTCCTTCAGCCCTGGAGAAATTTAACATTTCACAAAGGGTGGTTACTTTCATTTGTTTCAGAAAGTCTTTTTCCCTTTAACTATTGAAGTATTCTTCAACAGTTAAGTTTTAGTTCTTCTTTCTATCCCTTATTATTCAATAGTAGTTTTTCTGGGTATAGAATTTTGGGGTGATGGGTTTTCTCTTCAACGTTTTACCAATGTGCTCCTTATATCATTTCTTGCTTGCATCATTTATGATGAGAAGCGGGCTATAATTCATATTCTTGTAACTTGGTAGAGAAAGTAATTTTTCCCTGACTAGCTGCCTCTAAGATTTTATTTGTCTTTGGTTTCAGCAATTTAAAAATACTATTACTAGTTGTAATTGTCTTTTTATTTATGCAATGTTCCTTGAGCTTCTTGGATCTGCTTAGTGTCTGTCACTAATTTTGGTAAATTCTTGGTCATTTTTTCTTCAAGTTTTATTCTGTCATGTACTTTGTGTCTTCATCTTTTAAGATTTTAATCCAAATATCACAGGAAAACTTGGGGGTGACTTATCTATTTTGAATACTTTTTGGTGGTAAACTTCTGATTCTACACATTTATAAATCCAATACCAACATATGCCACAAAAAGTAAACTTTACTACATGCAAATTACATAGGAATTGGATGCCGGATGATCCCAGGCTGGAATTCAGATCATGACAAATGAAACTTTTTGTATTATAAATGTTTGACATAACCTCAATGAAGTGGGAGGGGAGAGCAGTTGAGCTATACAGCTTTGGAAAAGAATGTTTTAACTGCAGCTGAAAACAAAAAATTAAAGAAACTGCACAAAAATACTGCACTCTAGTAAGTAAAGTTGTTTCATATGAAGATATGGGTTAGCAATTCTGAAACAGATTGAAAAAATAAGTAAATGGATAAAAGATGATTGAAACCAGATGTCTTACTGTTGGAGGGTGAAGTAACATATAAACAAGGTGGAAAGGCTAGAATAAATTCATTGTACTTGTCTTAGTCTGCTTTGTGCTGCAATAACAGAATACCTGAGATTAGGTAATTTATAATAAGCAGAAATTTATTTGGCACACATTTCTGGGTATCCAAGATCTAAAGTTCATATCTGGTGAGGGCCTTCTTTCTGGGTCACTCCATGGTGGAAGACAGAAGGGCAAGAGAACTAGCGTACATGAGAAAGGACACTGAAATTATCCTTTTAGGAAACTACTCCTGCAATAACTAACCCACTCCCATGATAATGGCATTAATAGCCTATTTAAAATGCCACTTCTCGTCACTGTTGCATCGAAGATTCAATTTCCAACACTTGAAATTTGGAGACATATTCCAGTCATAGAACTACTTCATTATGGTCAGAGAAGTTAGCATGAACTTGTGTATAGCTATAGTTACACAGACACATACACACACACACAGAGATATATGTGCATTGTGTATTTTTTGTATATATATATATATATATAAAGCACTGAGATACAGTCAATGCTTTATTATAAAACAGGCTTTGTGCTAGATGACTTTGCCTAATTGTAAGGTGAAGTAAGTGTTCTGAGCACATTTATGGTAGGCTAGGCTAAGGTAAGATGTTCAGTATATTAGATCTATGAAATGCAATTTCCTCTTACAATATTTCGACTTATGATGAGTTCATCAGGATGTACTTTCACTGTAAAGTGAAGAACATCTGTGTATATGTGGGTGTATGCATAAATAATAACTGATGTATTTGTATACATGGATTAGTATGCATATGTACAGTTGATCCTTGAATGACATGGGATTGAAGATTACGATCACCAGTAAGGTCAAAAATCTGTGTATAACTTAATTACTAATAGCCTACTATTGACTAGAGACCTTACTGATAACATAAAAGTTGATTAACACATGTTCTGTATGTTATATATTTTATATATCACAATCTTAAAGTAATCTAGAGAAAAGAAAACATTATTAAGGAAATCATAAGAAAGAGAAAATGTATTTCCTATTCATCTATTCATTAAGTGAAAGTGGATCATCGAAAAGGTCTTCAACCTCATCATCTTCACACTGAGTAGACTGAGAAGGATGATGAGGAGAGGTTAGCTTTGCTGGCCCAGGGGTAGGAGAGGAGAAAGAAAATTCATACATAAGGGTTCCAGGCAATTCCAGCTTGTGTGCTCAAGAATCAACTGTGTATTACCTGACACTGCTCACTGAAATATCCTAGAGGCAGTGACATCCCAGGAGAAATGAATGCACTCAGCACCCAGATCCTGATTTATAAATACAATTCTCCTCAATTTATTTTTTTCTATAGATAACCTACAAACATAAAATACAGACACCTGATTGTATAGATTACTGTGACTTCCAATATTATATAAGCATCTTCCACTTAATATTTTCTTTACAATTCCATATCACCCTTACCTTATTTTGGCACATGGGGCTCATTAAATAGTAGTGTCATATTTTATTCATTTTGGTACATAAAAGTGCTATTTTCTTAATGAGATCATGGACAAAGTGGAAGATAAATCTAACTGTATAACTCAAACTGTAAAACTTTTAGAAGACATAGGAGCTCATCAGTACCACTTTGGATTAAATGTTTCTTACGTGATGTCAAACCTATGATCTTTAAAATAACTGATATACAATAAGAATTTATTAAAATTAAATCTATTTTGCTTCAAAATACATCTCTAACAAAATTTAAAAGGCAAGATACAGGCTGAGAAAATATTCCAATATTATATCTGTTAAAAGAATTACATGAACAATATGTAAAATTTCTTCATACACAATAGTAAAAAATATAATAAAATGGGCAAACAATTTGGACACTTCCTCAAAGTAGATATACATATGGAAAATAAGCACATAATAGTTAAGATTTTTCAGTAGGAAAATGCACATTAAAAACATGAGTTACCACTATATACCTATTGGAATGGCTAAAAAGACAAACCAAAACAAGTGTTGGCAAGGACATGGAGCAACTGGAACTCTATTATATACTGTTGAGGTAATAAAAAATGGAACAACTACTTTGGAAAAGATTTTGAGAGTTTCTTAGAAAGTTCAATGTCCACCTTAATGATACTGCTATTCCACTCATAACTCTTTACTCAGGAGAGGTGAAAGCATAACTTTTTCAAATACCTATGTGAAATGATTCATGGTAGTTTAAATCTGAAGCCAACCTAAATGTTTTTATCACATTAGAGTGAATGAGCAAACTGTGGAATATCCACAGATTGAATGATCACTTAGTAATTATATTAGTTTATTTTCATGCTGCTGATAAAGACATACCCGAGACTGGATTATTTACAAAAAGAAGAGGTTTATTGGACTTATAGCTCCACATGACTGGGGAGGCCTCACAATCGTGGTGGAAGGCAAGGAGGAGCAAGTCACATCTTACATGGATGTCAGCAGGCAAAGAAAGAGCTCATTCAGAGAAACTCCCATTTTTAAAACCGTCAGATTTCTTGAAACCCATTCACTATCTTGAGAACAATGTTGGAAAGACCCACCCCAATAATTCAATCATCTCCCACCGGGTAGCTCCCAAAACATGTGGGAATTATGGGATCTTCAAGATGAGATTTGGGTGGGAACACAGAGCCAGACTATATCATTCTGCCCTTGGCCCCTCCCAAATCTCATATCTTCACATTTCAAAACCAACCATGCCTTCCCAACAGTCCCCCAAAGTTCCAACTTATTTCAGCACTAACTCAAAAGTCCATAGTCTGAAATTTCATCTGAGACAATGAAATTTCTGCCTATGAGCTTGCAAAATCAAAAGCAAGTTAGTTACTTCCTAGATACAATGGGGGTACAGGCATTAGGTAAATACAGCCATTCCAAATGGGAGAAATTTACCAAAACAAAGGCACTACAGTACCCACACAAGTCCAAAATCCATCGGGGTGGTCAAATCTTAAAGCTCCAAAATGATATCCTTTGACTCCATGTCTCACATTTTAGGTCATGATGATGCGAGAGGTGGGCTCCCATGGCCTTGGGCAGTTCCCCAATGTGGCTTTGCAGGGTATAGCCCCTGCTCCTGGCTGCTTTCACAGGCTGGTATTGAGTGCTTGTGGCTTTTCCAGGCACATAGTGCAAGCTGTTGGTGGATAGTGGAGGATTGTAGTCTGGAAGGTGGTGGCCCTCTTCTCACAGCTCCATTAGGTGGTGCCCCAGTAGGGACTCTGTGTGGGGGCTCCTACCCCATGTTTCCCTTCTGTACTGCCCTAGCAGAGGTTCTCCATGAGAGCCCCACCCCTGAAGCAAACTTCTTGGACATCTAGGCATTTCCATACATTCTCTGAAATCTAGGCAGAGGTTCCCAAACCTCAATTCCTGACTTTGGGGCACCCACAGGCTCAATACCATGTGGAAACTGCCAAGGCTTGGGGCTTGCACCCTCTGAAACCATGGTCCAAGCTGAAACTTGGCCTCTTTTAGTCATGCCTGAAGTGACTAGGACACAGGGTACCAAGTCTCTAGACTGCACACAGCACAGGAACGCTGGGTCTGGCCCACAAAACCATTTTTTCTTCCTAGGCCTCTGGGCCTATTATGGGAGGGGCAGCCATGAAGACCTCTGACATGCCCTGGAGATATTTTCCCCATTGTTTTGGGGATTAAGATTTGGCTTCTCATTACGCATGCAAATTTATCACAACAGGATTGAATTTCTCCTCAGAAAATGTAATTTTCATTTCTATTGCACTGTCAGGCTGAAAATTTCCCAGATTTGAAATTGAATGCCTTTAACAGCGACCAAGTCATCTTTTGAATGCTATGCTGCTTAGAAATTTCTTCCAACAGATACCCTAAATCATCAAGTAAAAAGTTCCACAAATCTGTAGGGCAGGGGCAAAATGCCACTAGTCACTTTGCTAAAACATAACTAGAGTCACGTTTGCTCCAGTTCACAACAAGTTCCTCATCTCTGTCTAAGATCACCTAAGTCTGGAGTTTATTGTCTATATTGCTATCAACATTTTGGGCAAAGCCATTCAACAAGTCTCTAGGAAGTTTCAAACTTTCCCACATTTTCCTGTCTTCTTCCGAGCCCTCCAAACTGTTCCAACCTCTGCCTGTTTCCCAGTTCCAAAGTCACTTCCACATTTTTGGGTATCTTTTCCACAGCACCCCATACTACTGGTACCAAGTTACTGTATTAGTCCATTTTCATGCTGCTGATAAATCCATACCTGAGACTGGGCAATTTACAAAAGAAAGAGGTTTATTGGACTTACAGTTTCACATGGCTAGGGAGGCCTCACAATATGGCAGAAGGCAAGGAGGAGCAAGTCACATCGTACGTGGATGACAAAAGGCAAAGAGAGAGTTTGTGCAGAGAAATTCCCATCTTAAAATCCACCAGGTGTCGTGACACCCATTCGACAACCATTCATTATTATGACAACAGCATGGGAAAGACCCACACCCATGATTTGGTCATCTCCCACCTGGTCCCTCCCACAACACATAGGAATTATGGGAGCTGCAAGATGAGATTTGGGTGGGGGCACAGAGCCAAACCATATCAGTAATAAAAAGGAATTATCTGTTGATATATGCTCTACCATGGAGGAATCTCAAAGTAATTATGATGAGGAAAATTTCTGGGAAATATAATTTACCCTATAGTGAAAGATACATACGGATGTATATATATTGTGTACTTAAATTTTAATCACCTTGAGAATACTTACTTTTTTCATATATAAATGAAATACAGAATTAAATATGCTTTGTTGAGATACCATAATTTCAGTTGGACTCATACCTACCTGCATAAAGCTAATAATATTTTTAACAGTAATTATGATGATAATGGTAACTTATTCCTTATGATGTCTTCTTGGCTAGGCACAATCATTATTTTGATTTTACATACAAGAAACTGAGGCATTGAGAAATCTGCCTGTGGTCACAAGAGAATGTAAAGCTTAATATGCAACCAGACTATTACTTCAAAACTCATTACTGTTTATTAAATCACTCTGCTGTCACTGAATAAGCTATTCATATAAATCTTTTGTAAATTAACTGACGTTAATATAAATGCTTGTGTGAGGTGTTGAGAAGAACATAGAGATATGAACAAATTTGTATTTTTTAAAAGAAATCATAAATAGAAATCACAGGCAAGAAGCTGTTAGATAAATGTAGTTCTCTTCTGAGTGATGGAAAATAAAATTATAAAGTAACTTACGAACACTGTAGTTATAGCCACATTTTGAGGTTGCACTCGAAGGCAACTTCACGGACATCACATAGATCCCAATAGAGCTGTGATTAGAGTGAATCATTCCAGGTCCCCAGTTGTGTGTTATTTCCACCACACTACATCACATCTGACAAACAGCTTACAATGTTATTTGGTATCAAAGAATTACTGAGAGCTAAACACAGGTAAATATGTATCCCCTGAGAATGGCATTTTGATGTAAGAATTCTAATAATCTACCAGGAAAGAAGTGATGATATTCAAGATAACCTACTCAAGATTCCTGAATCCCAAAGTTGCCAGTGTGTTGGGACCACATTAGAATTTGTTCAGATCATTAATTAAATGTGCCATTCAGCTGTTTCTCTGAGAATGTATGTGTAAAATGTACCTTCATTAAGCTACTCTTACTTAGTAAATTCTTGTCCTGATTGTCCATGTTCAGAAGGATCAGCTGTGCTGCACGCGTGTTGCCCAACTTTGTGACACCAGGCTCCATCGACCCTGTGTCCATTGACACTTTGTGAGTCAAAGTAGTTATTTTTTCCAATTAAGAAGCAACCTGGAGTTATACAGAAGGTAGCATTACATGTCGATTATTTGATGAAGCAAATGACATACTAATTCAGTAAGGCACAGAGGGAAGGAATTTGGCAAGATAGGGGGGTTTAATTCAGGCCACCGACTATACTTAGTGAATTTTAGCCCTTCATTTTCCACACCCGAGTTTTGTACTGTCCTTTGAAATGTACATCCAAATACAATTAGGAAACATTTATTGAATGCTAAGTGTAATTTTTATGCATATGACTGTAAATCTCTAAATTAGTAGCATATGGAGTGATAAAACAGAAAAGCCACAACAAGTTTTGGACATTAAATGATACAGACTACTTGGGTTTCGTAAGTTAGATCATTACAAAAAGCAAAAGCAAAAATTTAAAAAATTAAAAAGCAATGCATTTCACTGGGGCACTTAAATTAGCATATATAAAGTTTATGTCACATAATTTAATGGTTAAAGTTGTTCATGCACAGGCTATTTTTCATCAGAACTTATATGATAAAATACAGTATCTTCTACATTGGAGGCAGACATAATGTTAAAAGTGTTTTACACTTTTCATTTGTTTTTGATAAAATTAATCAGAGTTAAATGCAAACCCAGAGACCAGACTCATAATTTCTTTCTGTATTGATTAGACTTTAAAAGAGAAACAACTATTTCGACAGTAATATATTTTAGATAATTTTCTTTCATTGAATCCATTTCACTTCTAAAAGGTCAAATCCTAACATTTTAGAAATAATTATTATTTACTGAGGACATTAAACTAATTACTTCAACTTCTTTATTATTTATTTTGGGATTTAGTGGTAGGTGCATTGCCTGACTGGCAATCATTAGAGCATCAATGAATTATTTGAAACTTAAGGGGACAGGAACACTTTCACCATGAATCTCATTTTTAGCAGCTATAAAGCGGTTATTTTAAATTTTTTCATGGAAATAAAATTTAAATCTGGCCTTGTGAAGGCAATTAGAATACCTCAGAAAATTCACTACATTTATGAATTGAAAGACATTATTAGGTAATTTCACACTTTGTAAGTAAAAGTCTGTCTTTTCCATTTGTAACAAGATCTGAATTTAATTAGGGAAATGTATGCCCAGAGACTCTAGTGTAGTACACTCATTTGAAATAAATTAGGTAACTGAAACTTGAAATATATTTTCTAGGAATGTTCATGGTGTGTTTTTAAGACATAAAGAATGAAAGTAGGTAAATTACAAAAAGAAAACAAGAAACAATTTTTTGAAAAGTTTGTTAAAATTGCATATTAATAGGTTTTAGTCATAACATGATTATTTAAATTATAATTAATGAAACTTTGAAAGAAACCTATACTTTAAAATAATGCCATATCAAACCATCTAAGAAGTAATACCAGATATTTTAAATTAAAATGATGTGTAGATTACCTTGATTCTGGTGCTTAATGTCATTCTTTCATTCATTGAGTATTTATTATCATTCCCTTAGTGACAAACACTGTATAGGACAATAGGATACACATAAGAAAATAAGATTTAATCCTTGCCCTCCAAGAAATTATAGTCCAGTAAGGGCTCACAGGTTGCTTTGTTTGACTTGTTGCTCCTTGAGTTTTCTGCTATCATAAATTTGTTTGATTATTATTTCTTACCAAAACTCTTCTATCACACTCTGTCCCTGTCTTATTGGGTGTAACTCTTCACTGTTGCCACTACTGCTACTCCTGACTGTACACATTTCTGTTTTCTTACCTGTTTTCTGTTATAATCCATTCCTCCATAGTCTGTTCTAGATCCCCCAGCACCAGCTGTTCAGTATTTCTCAAATTCATGTCAAAAATTGTAATCAGAAAGTTGTCGCCAGATGGATTATTGATATGCATTATATACCTGCATATTTATTCTTATCCTTTTTCACTGATTTCTTGTGAAGTATCATGAATCAAGTGTACCCTGCAACCAAGTCTTCTTTGCATATGATTTTTTTTTAATCAATAGCTTTCATCTCTTTTATTGACCACTACAATGTTTTTATATACATACTTATTTTGGAAGACATGCTTAAAACTTTGTACTTTTGTTCCTATTGCATGTTGGCTTTAAGTTTACATTACTAATCCCAGCACTTGGGGAGGCTGAGGTGGGCGGATCACTTGAGGTAAGTAGTTTGAGAACTGCCTGGCCAAGAGAGTGAAACCCTATCTCTACTAAAAATACAAAAATTAGCCAGGTGCGGTGTTGCACACCTGTAATTCCCGTTACTTGGGAGGCTGAGGCAAGAGAATCACTTGAACCCAGGAGGCAGAGGTTGCAGTGAGCCGAGATGGTACCACCGCACTCCAGCCTGTGAGACAGAACGAGACTCTGTCTCAAAAGAAGAAAAAAAGAATATATCACTACATGAAAATAAATACGTAATTCTTCTATTTTGTAATACATTTTCTAATTTGTTTGTATTCTAAACCTGAATTTGCCCCAGGTTTGTTGGGCCACATCCCATCTCAAAGACTTTCAGGAGGTCAAAGGCATATCTGAATATTGTGAATAAAAACAGTCTACCACAGACTTTTTCAGATGCAAACTAAACTTTAAATTATGTAAATGCAGACATAACAATAAATTCCAAAAAACCAAACAAACGAAAAATTCACTTTTGGGGACAAGGGAGCAAGGCGAATTTTAGAGATTTTTAAAGATGAATTTTGTGACAAAGAATTTCAGACCAGGGTTAAATGACTACAGCAGAAAGCAAGGGGAAGCAGGTCTCATATCTCTAAGGGAAACTTTCATAATGAAGAAATTAAAAATTACACAAGAATTATACATTTTTGTTCTGAAATGACTGGCATATACGTGGTTAAAAACGCCAACTGAAAATTGAAAACATACCTAAAATTGAATACAAATTAAACTCTAATTATTGAAATTAAAAATTTTTAATATATGATAAAAGATATCCAGGAAAAGTGATATAATGGATGCATTTGAACTAGTAGTAATTAACAAATACATGTTTTTGGCAAAATGTTTTAATGAAAGAATAAAGAAGCCTTAAAAACAAAGTATGGAATTAAATATGACTCTAACGTAAAATACATCTCTTTAAATAGAAATTTGCCATAATTTAACTGTGAATTAAATTTTTTATTATAAAGAAAAATATTCTCGTATTTAGTGAAACGAAAATATCCACCCAGATTTTTTCTAAAAAGTATGTAACTAAAAATAAAGCAAAACAATTACCATGAAAAAGTGGGCAAAAGGCAATTATAATAACAATATTATATTGAAACTATTTTTAATATGAGGAAAATAAAAATGAAGGAAAAATAACATTAAGTATGACAACACGCATCGATATATTTTTTCACAATGTCACAATGTGAAGTCTCCAATGAATGAAGAATCACAGAAGTTCATACTCTGGTGGAACAGTTGAAAACATTTACCATAAGCACAAATAGAGTAAATGTCAACACATCTTTTCTCTACTTTGGATAATAAAGTGAAGTACACATGAGTTTTTCATAAAACATTATGTGTATGTATCTATATCTATATCTGTATGTATATATGGGTTGAATATATCCTACCATTTGAAAAGGTGTGGAAACTGATGGACAGAATGGTTAAGTAACTTGCTCAAGGCGACAGACATTACCAGGAGGGCTATAATTTGAGATCAGGCAGTCTTTAGAGTCTGGGCTCTTGTATGAATCCAGGAATCGTCTCAAACTTCTAATTGGAAAGCTATCACGTCAACAAATACTTCAAGTAGTCTACATGAACCGGAATGCTGAGAATGCAACTCTATGAAAGTAACTAAAACTGAAGGAAAACATGAAAGAAAGCTACAATCTGTGAAGACTTATCCATAGTGTTAGAAGTTTGGCTGTTTTCTTTTTTCCACGCTGTCTTTTCTTCTTTTAAATTTTCTTCAGTTTATGAAAAGAAAATGTCCTTAATAAAATACACTAATGAAATGAAGAAACAAAATCACACGTCCTTCCCTAACTCACTTTGTTACTGCACGTGTTGCCATGTTCCTCTCCTCCACTGCCACAACCATAACCTCTTTCTAAAGGCATAGGGCCTGCTTCTTACACATGTGTATTAAACCACACACACACACACACACCACACACACATATGTATGAGTATTCTTACAGAAACATATACCTGTGCATATGGGTTATATGTGCTTTTAAAAATTTTGGAAATTTTCTACTACTATAACATTTTGTCATTATGAAATATTTCATAAGATGACTATACACTATCTTACATTAGGTAGAATATTCAATTTTGGGGTTAGTTAATTATATTTCTTTTATTAATAATGTTTTAATTATATATATAATTTTAAACAAATATTTCTGGATTTTATAAATCTTTCAAGTTATTCTACAGACTGATGATACTGATGGGAAATCCAGTGGCAGTTTATGGGCATTTTTTATTTCCCTCAATACCTTTTATTTATTAATTAGCTCACATAGTAAGCACAGCTCTTCTGTGACAGTTTTTCCTGTAACACGCTACAAATTATTTAGTCTGTGATTTCCCATTTGCCTTTTTATTACTATCCCAATTTTTCATGAAGTTGGTAATATTCACCTTTCGATTTATCAATTCACTATTTTCTACTATTTATGTTATAATTTGGAGAGCATAAAGTAAAATATTAAAAAGATGGCATGGGTGTATAACTAAATACTTACCAAATTGCCTCAGTACTCTTCATTGATGTTCTATTATGACAACACTGATATATCTGATATGCTATCCTATTGTATTCTAATATGGTATTCTTATGTATACACTTGAGTTTGTTCCTGGGTGGTCGTTTAAGTCAATGGACCTAACTATTCTTCTGCCCTTTCCACTATATATTCCACTCCAAATTTCATTTAGTACATTGTCTGCTTTCATATGTGAAGTTTCAAGTGCACTTCTATTATTTGTGGTCAATCTATCTCAGTGCTGTCTTTCCCTAAATTGCTTAACATAGCACTTATTAAGTGCTTGCTTTATAACTTAATACAGCACTATCTATCCTTATAAGCAATCTATATTGCTTAATATATATAAAAAGCAACATATGGGACCGGGCGCGGTGGCTCACGCCTGTAATCCCAGCACTTTGGGAAGCTGAGGCGGGCGGATCACGAGATCAGGAGATCAAGGCCATCCTGGCTAACACGGTGAAACCCCGTCTCTACTGAAAATTAGCCGAATGTGGTGGCCGGCGCCTGTAGTCCCAGCTACTCGGGAGGCTGAGGCAGGATAATGGCCTGAATCCGGGAGGCGGAGCTTGCAGTGAGCAGAGATGGCGCCACTGCACTACAGTCTGGGTGCCACAGTGAGAATCCGTGTCAAAAAAAAAAAAAAAAAATGCAACACATGCACTTTTAAATTTTGAACTAATGACATTTAAAAAACGTCACTAGTGATATTTAAAATTTTAAAATATTTTAAAATAAAAAGAATTTAAAAAATTAATGTTAATAATAAATTTTATTTAATCAAATACTTTAAAATTTATCACTTTAATTTAGAATACATATAAAATTATTAATGAAATATTTTACATGTTTTCCCACTAAGATTGAAATCTAGCGTTTTACACTTACTGGATGCAAACAGTCCCCAATTTGTGATGGTTCGACTTATGACTTTTATAGACTATAAAGCAGTGTGAAAGTGATACACATTCAGTAGAAACCACACTTTAAGTACCCATACAACCATTCTGTTTTTCACTTTTAGTAAAATATTCTACAAATTACATGAGATATTCAACACTTTACCATAAAATAGGCTTTCTGCTAGATGATTTCACCCAACTGTAGGCTAGCTTAAGAATTCTGAGCACATTTATGGTAGGTCAGGTGAAGCTATGATGTTCAGGAAAGGTTAGGTGTATTAAATCCAGTTTGACTTACAATATTTTCAACTTACAATGGGTTTATTGTGATATAACCCATCATCAAGTGACATCTGTATGCAATTACATATGTGTGTGTATCTGAATAATTAGACAAGACATATTTTAAGTGTTCAACAAGCACATGGAGTTATCAGCTGCCATATTAGAAAGTGAAACAAAAGCCTTTTGTTTTAAAGATGAACTTTAAAAATCATTTTATCAAGATCTAGAAATATTGTGTTTAGTGGAATTATGTTAGGATTGTAGGTAAATTTTGAAAAGATGTACAACTTTACACAAATCTTCAACATGGAATTGCTTGATTAATTGCAGACATGCATTAGATACATTAACATATAAACAGTGCTACCCACTGGGATGGCAATGATACTAAGTTTAATGTTTTATACTTTTTTGTAACTTACAACCTTTCTATATAGATAGGAAAATAAAAGTAGATAGAAATATAGAACGGACCACTATTCTCATAGGAGTGGTTTTCCACAAGAATTTGAGTAACAAATAAGATAGTAGAAATGCTAGGAATAAAATTGTCTTAACCATAGCAAAATTAAAAAAAAAAAAAAAACGAAAGTAAAACACTGCAGCCATCAAAATACCATACAAGAGACTTTTCAATAGATTAATGCATGATCACGTCATTACTACCACTTCTACCAGTATTTTCAGTGATTAACTGATGTATTCACTGTGCTTCACATAGGAATTTAACCATTCAAATAATTTGGCTTGCTGTATTTAACTAATATTAAATACTGTGCCATCAAAGTCACATAAAATAAAGGCAACTGCTACCTTACCAAGAGCATCCATTTATGTTGGGAAAGGTCACTACTATTTGTTGCCTGGACTGTTAAAGGACTATGACAAAAGCAAAATATTTGGATTAGAACCACCAAACTAGTCTCGCTGGCCGTGCGTGCCACTCCATCATGAGTGTAAGCCTGTTTCCGAGTGAAGATGTCAGTAATATTGTTTCGCCAAACAGGTTTTAAATAGAAATATCAGAATGATTGATTAGCATTCTTATAAAAATTATTTTCTATTTTAACATAAATATTGAATTGAAAACTGAAGTCACAATTATACAGGATGTTTGGCTGCATATGTTTTATTATTAGATTATTTTATTTTTCCACTAGTTTGTAGAAATGTTCGATTTACACCTTCATTTTGCTTATGTGGATAAAGACTTTCATCACTGCTGCATGTTGCTGCAGGGTCGTTTTTCACTCACTCAGTGCTTTCATCAATCTTCACTATTGATTTTTGCACAGCCAATTGGATAGATCATGCAGTTGATGAAATTTAGTCAGGGCAATAGACACGGAGTCTGAGCCACATTCCATCATCTAATATTATATTTTGATTGGAGATAGGAGTACAGCTGTTCTCTGCTCTTGCCACCCACATACTGTCTTAGAAATATGTCACAGTGAAAAATATTTTGCCTTTTATCCTTTAAGTATTTCAATCCATATTAATATTGGCATAGTCCAAAGCTGAACTCTATTTATATTTCAACTATGTTTAGAACTAGATTATTGCTCATTATTCAGTATTTATTTATTCATATATTTGGTCACTTAAAAAATTCTACCATTCTTTTTGTGTCCCCACTGTATAGCTCAGTATCCTGCATATAGAATTTGCTAAATGTATATTTTTGAATGAATTAATGAATCATTCAATCAATGTATGGACCGTTGATGAAAAAATGATACAATATTTCAGGTAAGAGTAAGTACATGGTCTAATGGCAGTCAATGTCAGGTCTCCTATAATTGAAAGGATAAGATTTTTCCTATATCGTCTTCTCAAGCTGCTTCTGTTCTAGATCGACTACCTTCCCTGTAACATGCAATCAGAAAATTGTGCTGGATTTTGCTTTAATATCCTCACTGTCAAGTAGCTCCTTGTCTACACAGTAGGTAGATCAACATTTACACAAAGATATTGGACCTTTCAAATCTTCATTTTTTCTTCTGCTTACATAATAAAATGCTGACCATGGCAGATAACATATGTCACAGAGGACTGTACCTACTTCTCTGCCTCAACTATCATGACTCAAAAACAAAACCTCTACCTAAGTCATAGTGTGTCCCTCAGCAGTTTACAGTGTCCAGTGGGTGCTTTGTTTGCTTAAACCATTTTCCACATGGAATTTTTTTTCTCCACTCTTTTATCAAAACAACCAACAGAGCTGGCAAGTGATCACAGACAAATGTCACTTCCATTTAGTCTTTCTTTGATTAAATACCTAGAATGACCATTGTTACCCTAGGAAAATAATAACTAAATTTGCTTTTTTTTTTTTTAAATAAAAGGACTTGCTCCATGCCAAAAAAAAATCTCATACAATCGTTCATTCAAAACATTGTCATCAAATGCCCATTCTGTACAAGGAAGGATGATGAATGACCAGAGTACAAAACAGATAGAACTTGGTTTTCTAGTGGAAATAATGATAATAAACACATAATTGATAAATACACAGTGTAGCTACAGAAGGGAATCAAATGGGACAGATGCCTAGCACACCTTTGCTCATCCCTGAATGAAGAGGAGTCTTTTATGAGACGTTCTGGGCGTGAGTTTGAAAAGAAATGCAATGTTCTTGAAATGGGATTGAATATGGAATATAGAACATGAATCTGGAATATGCATGGAATACCAAGACCAAGGATGTAACATGAATGAGAAGATGAAGACACTTGCCTCAGGAGCAACATTTAAAGGAATGCTAAAAAAAAAATTCAATGATGAAGATAAGTATTGTAATGCAATATATTTTACAACGCAAAGCAGACTTAATGCAGAATATTCATGATAAACAAAGTATTAAATATTTTTCAGAGGCAGGCTAACGTGGCATGCTTTTATTATGTAAAGGAGCAGTCTGTCTGGTGTGGTCTGCCACCTCTGAGCTCTGCCGTCCTCCACGACACAGCTTCAGGAGTGTTGACGAGGGCGCAGGAAGAGATTGTACATCACAGGGCTTTTATATGTAATGCTATTTTTAAATTGTAGATGTTTATTAACTCTTCCACTTGGTTCAAAGTATGGGAGGCATTTTGAGAAGTGTGTATGGTGGCGCACAATTTACCTTTTGTCTCCTTCAAAATGGTTCAGGAAATGCCACTGGAGCAACTGTGGGCAGAGGATGGTGAGGAGGAAGTTGGAGAAACAGAAATTTGTACATCACGCCAGAACCTTCATAGAGTCACTAGGCCGAGTTTAGGAAAATTTTACTCTTTGTGATTTTTCCCAGTTCATTTGGAGGAATAAAGGTGAAATGAGTTTTGTCTGTGAACTACATTCAACCAATTGGCATTCTGTGCTCTTCAACTCTTTATTTATTTATTTATCAAATAAATAAAAAAAAAAGCAGCTTTTTTGATACTTCAGAATATAATATATTCATTATATATCTGATATTATCTTTGCCTTGAGTTCAAGCATGTATTCTGGTGTGTCTAACCGGTAGAAACCTAATAAACCTTTTATTTAAAGTCTCATATAGTTAGAATTATTCTAGTTATTTTTAAAAAGATTGCATTAGGTTAATACTCTACCCAGAGTTACATTTGTTGGCTAAAATACTTTTATATATATAGTTGTATCTAAGCCTTTACAATGTGTATACAATTAACACAATAAATGTTATATTGAATGAGTAAAACATGTTTATTGACTACGTTTATAAAGGTAAAATGTGACATTATTGAGCACTGAGTTTGACTACTCTTTGAAAATGCTTTTTGACTGAGTAGTATTGTGTTCTTTTTTTGACAATACATTTGAAGTAATCTCATTACAAAAATGCTTTGAATTACAAAAAGCAGATCAAGAAATGGTACTGTTTAGTAAAATTGCTTAATTAGCTAAGATTACTGAGAATAGAAATAAAGATTCAGACACACTCTTCGTTTTATGAAACATGAATTAGGATAACTCCATTTTGATTTCATTTGATAAACTGTCACCTATGGAAATTGAACTGTAACCCTGTTCACCCCCATGCTAGAGAAAGCAGATGCTGAAACTTTCCTATCCTCACCTAAGTATATGGAGAGTCACACAATTTGAAATCTAATTAGTGTTTAATAAGCCATTTGAAAATGATGTCATTCAACTCTTACAAATTAATCCTGCTCTTTCAACACCTGCTGGTATTTTTCAACAGTGATTTTTTTCATGACAAAAAGAAGACTGAACCAGTCCATATTAAGATAAGCATCTCTTATGACTACTCCACAAATTTTTCTCTGAAAGATATTAATAGCCTCCTCCTGGCTTGAGAGGAAAGTAACTGCTGCCGACATAATGAGACTTGCTCTGAAGAGAAGAGAGTTTACTATCCTAAAATACAATTTTGAAAGGTCAACGGGAGCCGAGGACCTTCTCCAAGCTGGTAAAATCTTCCAGAGATTTCTTAACTAAGCACATGTTGTTTGATTTCTTGAAAAACAGACTTGGAGGGAGGATGTGTAATAGACAAGAAATTTAACAGCAAAATACTCTTTCACTAAAAGTGTGAGTTTTAAAGTGAATCCAAATATTTCCTTTAAATTAAACTCTGACATAACCCAAACTGTCAAATAATTGTAAAATCATTTGTGAACTAATACTTAATATCTCAGAATGACTGACTGCTTTGGTTTATCCTAAATTCAACTTAGATGCTCCCATTTCATTATTATTAGGTTTTGATCATAATATTACTAGTAGTAAGAAGATAATGATACTAACTTCTCCAGGCTTCTGTGATTATTAGACAGTCATGAATGTGTGAGTTCTTCCCACACATGAGGCATTAATAAGCATTTGTGTTGTTCTCTCTAAGGGACACCACCCCTGCAGAAGCCCCAGGAAAGTCTGGGATTAAGAGAAACTGCAGAGTAAATTAAAGCCCATGAAATATACCTTTATTTGAAAGAAAATTGTTAGCATAGATTGTTAATTCTGAGTTTAAAAATCATTACAGTTCTGACTTGACTAATTCTACTAGTTTCATCTTTTTTGTGAATAAAGGGAAATGCATGGGGCTTTCGCACAACTCGTTTCATTTGGCCATTTACCATGCCCAGAGCCCCATAATAAATAATCTTCAATCAATAGAAATGATCATTGTTTAGTTTAGTTCTTTCTTTTAAATGTTTTTTGGTGTGAGATCAATTCCCTTCCATCCACATAGAGGAAGGCCTGTGTTATATTATAGTAGTGTTTGCAACTGAGTGAAAAAAAAGTAAAAAAGAAATATTATTTTCAGAATAAATCTGTGCTATACAGATGAAGCCTCAGCAGTATGTGGCCCAGGCCCCCAATTCTAAACTGAATGACCCTATGAAGTTATTTGTACAGTCAGTCAAATGGTAGGTTTCTTATTTGTATAGGTATAATGAGGACATTAACCAACTTTGTGTCAGTGTGTGTGTTTAAAACTTTAGTGTGATTGGATAGAAACTGCTTTTTGATAAACCAATATTAATTTTTTCTTTTTCATGTTTTACTCTCAGAACCTCGATGTTGTTAAGTATAACAATGTACCCAACATCCCTTGATGACAAAGGATAGTAGGTAACCTAATTTCCGGAATGGGTATCTGCAGAAGACACAGATCTGCAAAAGGAGATAGATAGCACACCCCCGCCTTATATACCTTTCCCTTTTGTGAATTTCTATGAAATGTAGCATATGGGGGAGAAAAAACTGTCAGACAAAAGCAGAGTGACTAAATCTAGGTCCTTAGCTTGGCTGATTAGAGAAGAATGAAAGAGGAGCTTGGATCTCTGGCACCTCCTGGGAGCTGCCTTGCCAGCCATGTACTGCCTCCCTCCTCTCCTAGCTTCTCCCTGAATTCTTGTTATGTGAGAAAAATAAAAAACAATTGCAAAGATATAAAATGAACCTAAGTGCCCAGCAACCAGTGGGTGGGTACAAAATATGTGAGAGATATATATACACACACATATATATAAATATACACATATGTGTGTGTGTATGTGTGTGTGTGTATATATCTATCTACACGTGTGTGTGTGTGAGAGAGTGTGTGTGTGTGTATACACATGCATCATGGAATACTACTCAGCCATAAAAAACAGTGAAATGTGTATTTTGTAGCAACTTGGATGGAACCAGAGGCCATTATCTTAAGTGAAGTAACCCAGGAATGGAAAATCAAATACTGCATGTTCTCACTTATAGTGGAAGCTAAGCTATGGGTAAGTAGGGCTATATGGAGTGATTTAATGGACACTGAAGACTCAGAATAGGGAAAATCAGGAGGGGATGAGTAATGAAAAATTACCTGTTGAATACAATGTACACTATTCAGGTGGCAGCTACACTAACACCCAAACTCCACCACTATACAATTCATCGATGCAGCCAAAAACCATGTGTACCCCTGAATCTATTGAAATAAAATAATAAAAATTTTTAAAAGGAATCTGGATTTTGTTATGTGACTGAAAATAATGTTTTGTTATGTGACTGCAAATAACTGGAACTTGCAACTCCATGTGACCCAGTTGATAGAAGGAGCTAGAGAAGTAATAGCCACTTGCACATAAAACAAGTCATTAAAAGGAACTTTTCTTATGTTGAGAAATATTTGCAGAAGGCCAGAGTTGTAATCCAATGCCTATCTTTAGTCTTTAGGGGGAATTAAAGAGAGCGAGGTGAAAAGGATTTCATGTAAGAAGATTGCTGGCTTCCACAAGAGGATCTACACTTTTCCCATTCCCAAGCCAAGTCAGGGAGCTTTGAAAACAACTTGAAAAATTAGGATTCTCCATCTCTGTGAAGACTGGCAAACTCCCTTCCTGAAGATGAATTATTTTGTATCTATGCATCTGGACTCTTCTCCTTCCTTCTAGGAGGTATTATCTTATTATGATTAACACATGCAGGTCGAGACACTTAAGCGACATAGCATTGTCATTTTTTTTTTTAAAGTCTTTCTTTTTTTCAACTAATTGAAGTGAATGATCCTCTTAATTTTACCCCCAGCTGACATTCATTCTTCTCTATTATACAGTCGCTAACATTTTGCTTCAGGGTTTGTGATTATATGCATCTCTTCCTATGTACAACATTCTTCAAAATGTTATAGAGAGTTTTGGAAAAGTAGACAATTTTTAAGGTATAAGATACATCTTCTCAATAAAAAACAATTTGGCTTATAGCTAAATTAAAGATTTATGTATTTTGTGCTTCCATTTGCTGATTTTCAAATGTTATTAATTAAAATTGTGTGTTAATATTGCATATGATCATGGGATATTTTTTCTTCAGTCTGTTGTAATGAATTGTAGTTATTTAATTTCTGAAGTTAAAACATCCTGACACATCTCATTTGGTTGTGGTGTATAATTCTTCTTACTTGATCTTTTAATTTAATTATCTTATTTTAATTATTTATTTAATTCTTTTTATTTAATCAAATTCTTTAGATTTGATCTAAGTTTTGTTGAGGGTTTTTGCATCTACATTAATCAGTAGTCTGTAGTATTCCTTTCATATAGTATCTTTATCTGATTTTGGGATTAGAGTAATACTGTCTT
>NW_012105809.1:871975-920816 GCF_000951045.1 Mandrillus leucophaeus
ATTTTGTATTTCAGTTTGGGAAGTTTCTTTTAACCTAACTATGAACTCACTAAATTCTTTTACCATTTATAACTAGTTTATTAATGGCCCCTTCAAAGACATTCCTTACTGCTGCTGCAGTGTTTTTGAATTCTAGCCTTTTCTTTTGATTTAAAATTGTGAAGTTTCTATCTTGTTGCTTACATCTTGCATTTCATCTTATATTAATCATAGTTATTTTGCATTCCTTGTCTCATTATCCAATTCCTGTGCTATATCTGAGACTGTTAAAGGTAATTTCTTTGTCTTCAGATTGTATTTTTACTTGTCTTTTAACACGGCTTATATACTTTTGTTGAAAGTAGATATGTTGCATCAGGTAATGGGAACAGATGTGTTTTATTTAGTATTTGCATTTTTGTTAATCTTGCTGAAGTTAGGTTGTGTTTAATATTTGCAATGTTTGTAGGTGCCTGGATGTGTTTTATTTAGTATTTGCATTTTTGTTAATCTTGCTGGAGTTAGGTTGTGTTTAATATTTGCAATATTTGTAGGTGCCAAGAAATAAAATTCCTTTATTGCACTTGATTTTGTCACCCCCTATTGCTTTGGGGCTCCCTACGAAGCTGTTCGTTAGGCTGAGTCTGATTACTATGGACGTAACCCCAGATGCACTGGAGCCCTGGTGCAGTAGTGGTAAGACGTAGTGAAGGGAAAGCATTCTATAGTCTAACATGGAAGTCTAAATCTTTTAGTGGCCCTTTGTCTTTGGGCAGTGACCCTCTCAAGTGTTCCTTAGTGTCTCCAGCCATTAGGGAAAATAATGCAGTCTATTTTAGACTGTAATAGATCAGTCTTTTCCTCCGGATAGTAGGACTTCCTTACATCGAATGCTCCTGCCAGAGTCAGGAGGGCATCTTTCTCGGCTCTTCACTGTGAGAACCTTGTGGGATTCCTGAGCATGAAACCATGAATGCGTGGGAGTCTTGCTAAAACTGCAGCACTCGAGAGTTTTTCACTCTCATGCCAGCTCACACTTATCCTCTAGCAATTCATCAAAATGACCACATAAGTGTTTCAACAGTTTATGGCTCAGGTGGCTCTGCTTCAAGTAAGAAGACTTCAGCTGTGATGCTCCGAATTTGCCTGTTTCTCCAGATGCAGGGTAGCAGTTTGCTGTTTCTCTAGAGTTCTTTGATGGATTCAAGAAAAGTCATGATTTTCAGTTTGTTCTGATTTTTTCTTGTGAGGACAAAGCAATGACTAAGCTTCAATGTGTTTCAGCTAAAACTACATATATTTTAATAGCAAAATTGTTGAGATATAATTCACATGTAATAAAAGTCTCTGTTTTCAGGCGCACAATTCATTGGATTTTAGTACATTCATAGGGTTATGCAAGAATAAATACTCTGTAATTTCAGAACATGTTTATCTGCTCAGAAAGAAACGTTGTGTGCATTAACAGTTACTTTACATTCTCTCTCCCCTAACCTGTGGCAACTACTAGTTGACTTGCTATAGATTAGGTTACTTTCGATATTTCATGTATGTTGAATCATAAAACATGTACCTTGGCTTCTTTCACTTACCGTAATACTTACAAAATTCATTCATCTTACAAAGTACTTCATTCTATTTTTGATTTTATGGGTTAATAATATTCTACTGTCTGGCTATATATATGTATGAATAATGTGGCAACATTTTGTTAGTACACTCATCATGTGATTAATATTTGCTTTGTTGTCGTTGTGTTTTTTATTTTTCAGTTATGAATAATGATTATGAATTCAATTATTATGAATAACTACCATAAATAATTATGCATACATTTTTGTGAGGCTATATATGTGCAGTTCTCATGGGTTAATTCCTAGGGCTAGAGTTGCTGGTGCAAGCAATAGACTGAACCCGCTCCAATTGATACGTTGAAATCCTAACCCACAATGCAATGATATTTGGAGATGAGGACTCTGGGAGGTGATTGGGTCATGCCTACTTAATGAGTATTTTTTGCGTGTGCATACATGTGCCTCCACATGAATCCCTTCAACTCTTCTTGACTTCTTGTCATGGTATTTTTTTAAGTTGGGAAACACCTTAAAATTCATTGAAAATCTTGATGAAAAAGGGGACAAAGAGATTAATGTCTAATACATTATATAAAAAAAACCTCTTTATTAATACTGATGTTAGTGTTAATGTTATAAGCTTAATCTTCCTCTCCTTCACTCTCTCCTCGCCCACAATGTCTCCTGCCGCTACTGTGGTTTAGGTTATGCTCACTGTTGCGCTGCCACTGCAGATGAGGATTGACGAAGGACACTAGGAAACACTGCATCATTGCCTTCACTTCCAACAAGTTTTAAATTTTGAATGCCAGTGTTTTCAGAGATAGAGACAGATACAGAAATATATATGTACATATATAGTATATGTGTTACACATTTTCTTCATTATGTATAAATACATACATCAAAATCACCTTTTTCACTGATTGCTCAACATCTACCCCCATAACCTAATAAATAATTTATTAGTTTCAAAATGTACTTTGGAGATTAGTCCTGTGCTATATTCTTATCTTTTAGAGAGTTTTTTAATAGCTGTATACAGGAGCTTACCTATTGCTTGCTTTACAGATGCATAGAAAATTGTTGTGTGGTTATGCAACAGGTAAACCAAATGCTCTATTTATGAATATTTTCTGAACTTTTGACCTCACAAATAGCAAAAGCAATTATTTAATGTATAGTTATTTTACACATATAAAATGATATCTATAGAATTCATTTCACTAAACTGGAATTTCACTAGAGTTGCAGGATCTTCCTGCTTAGGACTGGGATATGTGCCCTGTACATGCATAAGTAGGCCATTTTTGTCCCAGCCTCTTCAAAAAGTGTCCTCACAAGCTTACTTGTGATTTTGATTGCTTTGATTAAAAAAAAAATACACTGTGTAAAGTTTTAATTTATATTTGAGCAGTACTGAGCATCCATCTTATATATTTTATATATGTCACATTTTCTCTGAATGGTCTAATGGTCTGTGCATATATTTTGCCATTTTTTCTATTGAGCTATCAGTACATTGCTATTGACTTTTTTTTTTTTTTTTTTAAAGACAGGGTCTCTCTCTGTCAGTAGCCTGATCTTTTTTTAAGACAGGGTCTCTCTCTGATCAGTAGCCTGATCTTGGCTCACTGCAATCTCCATCTCCTGATTCAAGTGATCCTGCTGACTCAGCCTCCCGAGTAGCTAGGATTACAGGTACACATCACCATGCTTGGCTAATTTTTTTTTTTTTTTGTATTTTTAGTACAGATGGGGTTTCACCATGTTGGCCAGGCTGGTCTGGAACTCCTGACCTCAAGTGATCCAACTATGTCGGCCTTTCAAAGTGCTGGAATTATAGGTGTAAGCCACCACCCCCAGCTGATACTTTGTTACTGACTTCTAAGAATTCTAATAATAGCCATTTATTATGATACAAGTTATGCAATTTCTTTTTTCATTCTGTCATTTCCATTTTGACTTTGCTGCTGGGGTGCCTGTACATGTGTGTGTTTGTTATGTGTTCTTTCTCCACTTAACCTCCCACAACCATCTCCCACTGGCTGTGTCCATCTGACCCTCTGCCCCAGGAAAGGGGCCTCTGCGTCGTCCAGGTCCTCATGCAAAGGGGCTTCTGATTGTATTCAGCCAAAGCCAGGAGAAGGAGGACAGACAGAAAGAGGGAGCTGCTGTCCATCTTCATGGTCCCTTCCTCTTCTGCGCTCTCTCATGAACAGCAACTATGCCCTTTTATAACTTCTGCACGCCTGCAGACTTCATCAGACTCCAGGTAAAGCCTTTCATTCCATTGCTGCATGCATCCCTGTGAATCATAATTAATTCCATTAGGACCTGGATGCCTTAACAACCTTTGTTTTTCATTTAAACTTTGAAGACATTTCTTCAGTAAAATATCTATTTTTAAACAATGTGGGATGAATCTTTGTTTCCATGGATACCCAGTACATTTTTTGCTTATTTGCTTGCACTCAAGTTCCTGTGGCCATGCCTTCAACACATCCAAAATGCAGACACTCCTCATTCCTCTGGTGCAAGCCCCCATCATGTTTTGCCCAGAATGCACTAATGGGTGATCTCTCTGCTTCCAGCTTTATTCTCTTTCCATCATTTCTCCTAAGTACAATCAGAATTATCTTTTTAAAAGGTAACTGACATTTCATAAGTAGCCAAATAAGCTGAGCAGATTGGAAGATTGCACAGACTCTAGGTTTTACTGACATAGTTTTTTGTGTTTGGTTCTACCAGGGACTCGGCAGGGTAGTAACTCAGGTTTGTGACCTTAGGAAAATCTTTCTTGTCGGTAAGATAACTTGGAGGATCCTACTGAGAACTACTGCCCCAGGCAATATCCTGCACCAGAAACATGAATATCACATTTGAATCCTCTCTTCTCCCCAGTATGTTTAATTAATTGTGATGCCCCACCAATTCTATTTCCTAAACTGCACTCATAAAATCTGAAACCATTCATCTAATTGCTGTTTCTGCCTTACGTTTCTTCAGCACACTTTTCAGTTTCAGCCAGAATGAATAGTCTGATGCACTACCTAATCCTGCCACCCCCCTCATCAAATCCTTCAGTGTTACCAATTGTCTTTTAGAGTAAATTCAAATTATTATTTGAATTATTATTTGAATGTATATTCTAAAAGGCAAACTATACTCTAAAAGACAAAGTATTTTACTTGCTGTACAATGATCCTATGCATTTGATAACCTTACCACCTACACATCTACCTGGGCCTTTCATTGAGTTTTCACTCCATGTTTATCAACTGCTTTTTAATTTCCAAAATGTAAACAACTTTTAATTTTGTTCTTCTCATCTTTTTCATCGGTCTAATCCCAATATATTTTCAAAACCTTACCCAAATGTTAACGTTTTTGTAAAGGTTCCTGATCCTCAAACTTTACTGGATTTATGTACTTTTCCTAGGAGTTTAAAAAACACCCCTTATCTTTATTATGAGGATATTATCATGCTTTATAATCCCAGACATTCCATTTGATCTTCTTCAGTATACCTCTAGACTGCCCTATGGCATAATTACTTCTCAAGTTATACTAGAAGGTGCTGAATGCATATCTTTTGCATGAAATACTTTGTTGTGCCTTTGTAATAGGAATATATCATTTAATTTTCTCATTTATGATAATTGAATGTATTTTCTTAATTTGAATATAATTCAGTAGTCAATAATTTTGTATCAGCTTCCTATCATACCAATATTTTATAAAAGATAATGCTTAATTCAATATAAGATTTTGGTTTATTTTACTTGTAGAATCATTTCTGATAATTAATTGAACAATACTGCTTGGATGCTATCTTTTTAACCAACAAAACAGCTACCAGAATTCTGAGGAAATTGGTTCTTTCTAAATACTATCCCCCTGTTACAAAAATGCAGAACCCCTGTAGATCTCTATGTGTGTGTCTGTGGTGGGGGCAACAGGGAGGGTACTGAAGAGCTAGAAACTCTCCATCTCAGGTAGACACAAATTCTGGCATTCCATTGAGCTGGTAGGGTCTTCACTATTTAAGGATACAACATTTATAATTTTATATGTATAAGTGTATATATAAGTGTGTGTGTGTAATTATATATATAAAATATATGTGTGTGCTTGTGTGTGTGGGTGCGTGTGTATATATATATATACACATACATATATATATAAAATTTTCCTGGAGGAAGGCTAATAGTTTTCATTGGATTAACAAAAGAGTCATGATTATTCAAAATTGTGGACTCTCTGTTAATCTGGTGAAAATACGCTGTGTGTATATATGATTTTAATCTTCATCACATTTTAATGAAATTACTAATTTCTGCAACTAAGTACAGAAGACAATATTTCCATAGAGAACATTATGTCTTATTTTCCACAGTTTTGCCCCAAGTAAATTTGTCACATGAAAGATACTCTTGAATATCTGATGTGAAAATGGAATAATCTGTTTGTTCCAGTACTTTCTCCAATACCTACTTCCTCAAATCAAGTAGATATAGCTTAGCATACAGTGTACTAAGGAATAATCACTTTTTTGGTACAACTTACCAGTAGTAGAGTGTTTAATTATTTAATGAGGATTTTGTTTCTTTCTTTTAAAAAAACAAATTTGTTCCTTATTTTGTTCTTATTTTAGCACAGAAATGGTTTTGTTTACTTTTCTCTTATCCTTAGATCTTGCATTTGTAATCTCTGCTATCATTTTTTTTTAACTCTCATTTTGGAAGGAAATTACCAACCACACTTGCATCTCTAAGCCAAAAACACAGCAAAAAGACATGGCTGTCAGCTTAGCAGAAATGACTTAGTGGCTCAAGTGTTTCAACTCTGTTTCTGTTCGTGTTAAGACAGAAAACGCTGCCATTGAAAAAAGTTTTTAAAATGTCAGAGAGTTGTTAAAGAATACAAAAATATTTAATTCCTGCCTTTTTGGTGAAGAAATAAAAGGAGCTCTATGTGTGTGTGCCTGTGTGTGTGCACATATGTATGTGTGTGTGCATGTGTGTGTGTAGTAGTAGTGGGAGAGGGTGGCCAGCATAGTAAATGATTGCAGGTCCAGGTATTAAATTATTAATTTGAAAAAAAAAAAACCTTTTCCATATTCAGTGTAATTTCCCCTTAAAGTTTCTGCATTTGCCAAGCTCTTAAGTGCATATATTTACACTCTGTGACAATTCCTCTGGCCATATTGATAAGTAAGGATCCCTTTCTCTTAGTCCTCAAGCAGGGGTATTTCCACAAGGATGTCATGTACTGGCCACATTGGAATATTGCCTTTACTTAAGATGCACAGCATTAACTCTTTGGAGTATCACGACATCATTTTTAAACTTAATTATTGCATTAGATTGTCAAAGTTAACCCTTTGTTTTGTCAAGTAGAAATTTTCAAAAATCGCTTATCATAACAAGGGTATTAGTGTCATGACAAGGGCACTTGTCATGAACTTCATGGTTAACAGCAAACTCGGAGGAGCAGGCTTTGCTCTTCATGGCCTCTGGCTTCTGAAGTACAATCTTTTTGGAAGAATCGGACCTCTTTGTCACAGGAAGGACCTCTCATTTTCACCTTTTAGAGCCTTTAGTACCCAGTTTGGATAATGGCTTTGAATTGAGTGCGGTATGTTTGATTCCATTCACCACATCAATTTACACTTCCTAAAACAGTCTCCTTAGGGCATCATAATCAGCTACTACATATTATCACTTACAGCCTCTGACAGAAAAAGCTTAACGCTATTTCAAACAGCTCTTTTCAAAATCAATTTTTCAAATATGATAAAGTCTATATATACAATAGATGTGGGTCCACTAACAAATGTATTTATGATTTTACGTAATTTGAAAATGCCTATCACTCACTGTCTGCCATGTCCTTTTTCTTTTTTCTCCACTAGTACTTATCAATATAAAAGCTTCCTGGAGCCTTTAGATATTATTTAACTTTCAAAACTAGGTAAACTATATAAATAAAGATAATTCAAACCCATGGGAAGCAGTAGTGATGTTTTAAATTACCTATGCTCGTCTACTAAAATTCTGGCAGAAAATAAGCTTCCACTCTCATCATACGGGAGTTAAAGATTTGGTGAAGTCCAGAACAGTCTGATGACATGTTTCAAAGTCTTCTAGAACTGCTTTATGTCTGGTAAATGAGATAGTATACCATGAAATAGTTGACATGTCTTCATGAACGTTTAAGTGCTTAAATCATATTGTAGATATACAACAAAATATATTACATAAGAAGGAATAAAAATCAACTGTGGTCCTTTTTATCCTTATTCTAGTGAAACAGTTGACCGCTTAACACGGACAGGAATCAAAATTTGTGTCAATGGGAGTGCAAGTTAATATTCACCAAAAAGAAAAGTTTATTTACCTGATAGGCCTGAACTTTAAAGTGTCTTAATACCCAAGATTAATCACTATTTAGGACTCCAGGACTCTTCCCCAGTGGAATTGTGAAAGGCTAGCAGTTTAGAGCAAACTACTGATATACATCCAGGAAACTGGACTGGAGGCCAGGGGAGCAAACAAGAGAGCAGGGAAGATCAGAGAATGATGAAGGGCACCCAATGCCAACTCAGGCTGCGCTTTCATGAACTGTAAGGCAGATTAGTGAGAAAAATCATGATTTCCATCATGCTCCAGAAATGGGCTCTATCTACATGTCTGCCTAATCACAGTAAGACAAAGTGAAGGAAATTTTACTTAAAATACATCTAATATTATAATACTCAATAAAGGCAAAATATATCCTAATCAAAGTTAATTTTAAAAATAGTTTTGAAAGCCAAATGCCTGGAAGATGTGGTTTTGAAAGGTGTGTTGGTAGAATGTAGAGTGTTATGAGGATTAGAAATTATAAACAACTTACTTTATAAGATGAAACGAAAATTAAGTAATTCATGATATTTATTAAAAAGTGGCATGCTACATTAACATTTATGTACAGAAGAGTAAAGCACACTGAAAATGGAGAAATATAAGAAATAATGTAACTGTAAACAATCAACTAGATAAAGCAATACCAGCTTGCTCAGTTGGCAACTGAGAAAGAAAAGTCCATTCCTGGAGACATCTGACTGAAGAAGTGAAGTTTGCTTTTGAGCAGTCTGAAGGAAATGTAACTTGGGAGGGTCTGCTGGATGGTAAACCAAATTCAAACGGTTGAACAAAACTGAGATTGAACCTTGCTTAATATTCATATTTAATGTTGCTTAGCACAAAATAGAATGAAACTAATGCAAGAAAGAGCATTATGAAAAAGTGAAGGAAAGAGGCCAGCTGGAAAAAATAAAAAAACACAAATGCATTTTGTATTTTACATTTTCTGGACTGTGTAAAATAATAATCAGACACATAGGTAAGTGGGATAATTACTTTGTGTAAGCTTAGTTTTGACTAGTTTTGTTTCAGTCATTATTAATCTGTGACTTTCCTCTTACTAACTTTCCATTTCCACACGATTCCTCCAATTAATCCCGAACTGAGAGGAATTGACCATATTTTCAAAAATATGTTGTAGGCTTTTGGGTGTCTGCAGTGAAATGGTTGTTTACTAAGTAAACTGAATAGCAATAGAACTTTCTAGTAGTTTAAAATATGTTTACATATTAACAATAGATAGGATAATTCAGGTTTTATAGCTATCCACATTCTTTCAGAGAGGAGGAATAAAATAATTGCCTTGTAAAGTTTCATAACTAGCTAAATGCTACAAAATGGGCAACAAATTGTAATCTTTGTAATTCTTTCAAGAATCTTGGCCAGGTCTATATAATAGACATATTTATTACTATTATATTTACATATTTTTCTATTAGAATAGTTTTCAGTGAATAGAAAAATTGAAAAGACAGTGCGTTTCCACATACTTCACAGTTCCTCTAATTATTTGCATCTAACATGAATATGAAGTTTTTTTTACAATGAGTGAACCAATATTGATACACGCTTATTAACTAGAGTCCATATTTTTTTCAGTTTCTTTAATTTTTACTTAATTTTACATTGGGTCAACGTGTTTCCTTAGGCAAATCTTTGCTGTGCCAGTTTCTCAGACCTTCCTTGTTTTTTGATGGCATAAAGAGTTTTGAGGAGTATTTGTCGGGTGTTTTGTATAATGTCCCTCACTTGTGGTTTTTCTGATGTGTTTCTAATGATTAGACTGTGGTTATGTGTTTTTGGGAGGAAGATCACAGAAGTAAAGAGCTACTGTTATGACATCATAACAAGGGTATCATGCTTGGCAACATGACATCACTGTTGTTATTACTCTTGATCATCTGGCTGAGGTAGGGTTTGTCAGATTTCACTGACACAAGGTCACTCTTTTAACACCTTCCCACACTATACTCTTTGGAAGGACGTAACTATATGCAGACCACACTTAAATCATGGGGAGTTAAGCTCTGGCTCTCAAAGTGTGGTGAATCTTCATAAATTACTTGAAATTCTTCACAGGAAATTTGTTTTTTCTCCTCTATTATTTTCATTCATTTATAGGACTTCTTTATATTCAAATATTATTATGCTGCTGAAATTGTTGCAGCTTTGGTCACCTGAAGCTCTTTCAGTGAGTTTCTGCATCCCTTTGACATTCCCCATCATGTTTTGTTTGTTTGTTTCACTTTCTTACCTTCTGGCACTACAAGATACTCCAGGCTTACCTTGTGCATTTCCTGCCCCCAGCCTAGAATCAGCCAATTATTCCAAGACCTACTTCCCTTTATGGAAAGAATGGTATTAGGAACCAAGCTCCGGGCACTAGCTGTGTTCATTATTACTAGATTACATTTGCTCATAGACACTTTCAGCTACAGAGTAAGGGAATATATGTACTATCTGCATCAGAATTAAACTGAACATGAGTTTATACCAATGTCTTCAACTCTAATCTATTACTACATAGAGTATGATAGCCTCTTCCCTCACGTATCTCTGGGAAGTGTAGTGAGTAGCCTAGATCCTACCACCATTTACTTAAGTGTTTAATTCCAGCATATTTGCACAACAGTATCTTAATTGTTACCCTTACCCCTATGGGAAGCAACATCATCAACTAGAGTACAGTGCTTATGTATAAGATTCTTTCCTTTTAGTCTGACAGGCTCCACTCATTTTCAAAGTAACTTACATAGGCATTGTTTTATTCCACCTCCCTAAGTGAGGTGTTTCATATATTTCATATGTCTACACTATATTTATATTGTTTTTCCACATTCTGCACTCCATTTGGGATTCTCAAAGCTCTTAAGTAATTTGTTAAAATTGACATACATTAATATTATTTGTACAATCAACTTTACAGGGTTTGGGTATGCAGAGTTTTATGTATCCGCCATTACAATATCATACCAAATAGCCGTCCTAAAATTGCGCTGTGCTCCACCTATTAAACCTAACTCCCTACATCAGACTCCAAGCAACCATTTTGATCTTTTTATATCTCTATTATTTTGCCCTTTACAGGATGTCATATGATTGAATTCATTGAATATATAGACTTTCAGACTAAATTTTTACATTCAGAACATGCATTTAATACTTATTCATGTCTTTTCATGGCTTGATAGCTCATTTTTGCTTAATCGCAGAATAATATTTTGTTGTATAGCTATATCACAGTTTATTTTTCCATTTACCTATTGAAGGCCATTTTGTTGATTCTGATTTTTGGCAATTATGCATACAGCTGATATAAAAATTCATGTACAGTTTTTTAGGTGAAAATGAATTTTCAAATAAATAGGCCAAATGCCTAGGAATTATGATTTTTAGAATATATGAAATGACTATGTTTAGCTTGATGTAGAATTGTCAAACTGCCTTCCAAATTTGCTATACTGGTTTGTATTTTCAGCAGCAGTAAAAGCTCATGTTACTCTCAATCCGCACCAGCAATTGGTAATACCAGTTTTTTTTTTTTTAAAGTAGACATTCTAATATGTATATAGTACAATATTATTGTAGAATAATTTGCAATTCTCTAATAATAATTGACAGTGAGGAGCTGCTCAGAGCACCCTATTGTTTGTGGATTAAAGGAAACCAGTCAACTGAACCTACCTTAAGCCACAATCACACCCGCCAAGGGCATCAAAAAAAAAAAAAAAGGCAAAATAACCTCATCCAAATTACAGCAACTTCAAAGACTAAGGGACCATCAGCCCACACAGATGAGACAGAACTGGAGAAAGAACTCTAGCAACTCTAAAAACCAGAGCTTCTTCTTATCTCTAAACAACCACATTAATTTCCTATCAATGGTTTGTAACCATTCTGAAATGGCTGTAATGACAGAAATATAAAGTAGAAAATTGATAAGAATGAAGATCATTGAGATTCAGGAGAAAGCTGAAGCCCAAACCAAGGCATCTAAGGAATACAGTAAAATTATACAGGAGCTGAAAGATGAAATGGCCATTTTAAGAAAGAATCAACATGATCTGATAGAGCTGAAAATTTTACATCAAGAATTTCATAATACAATTGCAATTATTGACAGCAGAATCATCCAAGCTGATCAAAGAATCTCAAGCTTGAAGACCAATTCTGTGAAATAGTCAGACAAAAACAAACAAACAAACAAGAATTAAAAAGAATTAAAAAAAAAAAACCCTCTGTGAAATACAGGATTATGTAAAGAGACCAAATCTGTGACACATTTTAATCCCTGGAAGAAAGGACGAGAAAGCAAGCAACTTAGAAAACATATTTTGGGATATCACTCATGAAAATTTCTCCAACCTCAGTAAAAAGGCCAACATTCAAATTCAGGGAATGTAAAGAATCCATGTGATGGATACTATACAAGATGACCATCTTCAAGACACATAGTGATCAAAATGAAAGAAAAAAATGTTAAAGGCAGCTAGAGAGAAGGGGCAAGACACCTAAAAAGGAAACCAAAAAGGGATTTGTTTCCTTTTTAAGGGACTTGTCCCTTCTCTCTAGGTGCCTTTAACCTGTCAGCAGAAACCCTACAAGCCCAAAGGCATTGAGGGTTTATATTCTGCATTCTTGAAGAAAAGAAATTCCAATCAATAATTTCATATCCAGCTAAACTAAGTATTATAAGTGAAGAGGAAATAAAGTTCTTTTCACACAAGCAAATGTTAAGGGAATGCATTACCATAAGATCTGCCTTCCAGAAGGTACTGTAGAAAGCACTAAATATAGAAATAAAAGCCTGTTACTGGCCACCACAAAAGCATTAAATTTTGATTTCATTTTATTAATACAATTAATCAATCAGTATTTATTAATGGTATTAATACAATTATGTATGTAAGGACATAAATATTGACACTATAAAGCAGCTAAACAATCAAGCAAGGTTGCATAATAACTGGCTCACAACACAATGATAGATTTAAATCCACACATATCAATATTACTATGAGTGTAAAAGGGATAAATGCTCCAATTAAGAGGCACAGAGTGGCAAATTGGATAAAGAAGTGACACCCAAGTGAGACCCAACTGTATGCTGTCATTGAGAGACCCATCTCAAATGCAGTGACATCAATAGGCTAAAAGTGAAGGGATGGAGAAAAACCTACCAATGAAACAGAAGAAAAGAGGGGCTGCTATTCTGATTTCAGACAAAACAGACTTTAAGCCAACAATGATCATAGAAGACAAAGAAGGGCAATGAATAATGGTAAAGGTTTAAAACAACAAGATCTAACTTTCTGAAATACATATGCACCCAACACGAAAGAACCCAGATTCATAAAACAAGTTATTCAAGACCTACAAAGACTTAGATAACCACACAATAATAGTAGGAGATATCACAACATCTCATTGAAACAATTAGATCATTGAGGCATATTAATAACATACCAAATGGACATAATAGACATCTTCAGAACCTTCCATTCCAAAAAAAATAGAATAAACATTCTACTCATGTGTACATGGAACATACTCTAAAATTTACCACACAATCAGCCATAAAACAACCCTCACCAAATTCAACATAAAAAATCATACCAACCACACTCTCAGACCAGATTGCAATAAAAATAGAAATCAATACTTAATACATTCATTCAAAATCAAAGAATTACATGGAAATCAAACAATCTGTTCCTGAATGACTTGAGTCAATAATGAAATTAAGACAGAAATCAAGAAATTTGTTGGAACTAATGAGAACAAAAAGACAACATACCAGAATCTCGGAGACACAGCTAACGAGAAGTCACGAGAGAAGATTGTAGGTAAACGCCCACATCAAAAAGTCAGAAAGATCTCAAATTAGCAACCTAATATCACACCCAGGGAAACTGGAAAAACAAGAGCAAATCAACCCCAAAGGTAACAGAAGATAAGAAATAACCAGAAACAGAGCTCAACCGAAGGAAATTGAAATATGAGTCTAGCTATTTGTTATTTGAAAGAATAAATAAGATCAACAGACTGCCAGCTACACTAATAAAGAAAAAAAAGGAGGAAGATTCTAATAAACGCAACTGGAAATGACAATGGGAACGTTACTACCAACCCCACAGAAGTACTAAAACCTCTCTTAGACTACTACAAACAAACTCCTCTATTTCTTCTACATTTTTTTTTTAAACCTAGAAGAAATGGACTAGTTTCTGGAAATATACAAACTCAAAAGATTGAAACAGGAGGAAATTGAATCCAATAACAGATGAATTATGAATTCCAAAATTGAATCTGTAACAAAAAGCCTGCCAACCAGAAAAAAGCCTAGAACCAGGCAGATTCACAGCCAAATTCTTGTAGATATACAAAGAAGAGCAGGGCTATTCCTACTGAAACTATTCCAAAAATTTGAGGAAGAGGGACTCCTCCCTAACTCATTCTATGAGGCTGGTATCATTCTGATACCTACCAAAATTTGGCAGAGACACAACAATAAAAAAAGGCAACTTCAGGCCAATATCCTGATGAACACAGATGCAAAAATCTCAACAAAATACTAGCAAATCGAACCTAGCAGCAGGTCAAAAAGCTAATCCACCACGATCAAGCAGGCTTTAATTCTGGGATGCAAGGTTAGTTCAACATATGCAAATCAATAAATGTGGCTCTTCACATAAATAGAACTACAAACAAAACCACATGATTATCTCAATAGATGCAACAAAGACTTTTGGTAAAATTCAACATCCCTTTATGTTAAAACCATCAAATAATTAGGCACTAAAGGAACATACTTCAAAATAATAAGAGGCATCTATATCATTCCCACTACCAACATCATACTGAATGGGTAAAAGCTGGAAGCATTTCCTATGAGAACTAGAAGAAGATATGAATGCCCCCTCTCACCACTCATATCCAACATGGTACCAGAAGTCCTAGTGAGAACAATCAGACAAGACAAAGACAAAAGGCATCCAAATAGAGAGGGATTCAAACTACCTCTGTTTCAATGTGATTCTATCTCTAGAAAACCCCATGGTCTCTGCCCAAAAGCTGATATATCTGATAAAATAACTTCAGCAAAGTTTCAGTATACAAAATCAATGTACAGATATCAGTAGCATTTCTGTACATCAACAACATCCAAACAGAGAACCAAATGAAGATAATTCTATTAACAATAGCCACAAATAGAATACAATACCTAGAAATGCAGCTAATGAGGGAGGTAAAAGATTTCTATGATAAGAATTACAAAATACTGCTCAAAGAAATCAAATGTGATACAGACAAATAGAAAAATGTTTCATGCTCATGGATAGGAAGAATCAATATTGTTAAAATGGCCATACTGCCCAAAGCAATTTACAGATTTAATGCTATTCCTATCAAACTACCAATAATAGTCTTCACAGAATTAGGAAAACCTCTATTAAAATTCATATGGAATCAAAAGAAGAGCCCAAATAGCCAAGGCAATCCTAAGCAAAAAGAACAAAGCTAGAGGTATCATGTTACCCAACTTTAAACTATAAGACTACTATAACCAAAACAGCATAGTACTGATTAAAAAATAGACACATAAACCAAAGAAACAGAACAGAAAGCCCAGAAAAAATGCTGCACAAGTACAACCATCTGATCTTTGACAAAGTAAACAAAAACAAGCAATGAGAAGGGACTCTCTGTTCAATAAATGAAGCAGAAATAACTGGGTATCCATATGCAGAAAATTGAAACCAGACTCTTTCCTTACACCATATACAAAATCAACTCAAGATGAACTGAAGACTTCAAAACCTAACATGATAGAAACCTTTAATGATACCTAGGAATTGCCATTGTGGATATAGGCCCCGGCAAAGATTCCATGATGAATACATCAAAAGCAATTGCAACAGAAACAAAAATTTACAAATGGGACCTACTTAAACTAAAGAGCTTCTTCACAGCAAAAGAAACTATCAACAGTGTAAACAGGCCACCTCTAAAAGGAAGAAAATATTTGAAAACTATGTATCCAATAAAGGTCTAATATCTAGAAACTGTAAGAGACATAAACAAATCAACAAGCAAAAAAACAAACAACCCCATTAAAGACTAGCTTAGGACATGAACAGACACATTTAAAAAGAAGACATACACGTGGCCAACAGACATATGAAAAAATGCCTAGCACCACTGATCATTTAAAAAAATGCCAGTCAAAACCACAATGAGATACCAGTCAGAATGGCTATTATTAAAATGTCAAAAAATAACAGATACTGGCAAGGTTGTGGAGCAAAGGGAACACTTATACACTGATTATCAGAATGTAAATTAGTTCAGCCATTGTGGAACACAGTTTAGCGATTTCTCAAAGAACCTAAAACAGAATTAGCATACAATGCAGCAATCCCATCATTGTGTATATACCCAAAGGAATATAAATCTTCTACCATAATGACACATGCACATATACGTTTATTGCAAGCAACACTGTTCATAATAGCAAAGACATGAATTTACCCTAAATGCCCACTCATGGTAGTCTGGATAAAGAAAATATGGTATATATATGCCATGCAATACTATACAGCCAGAAACAAAGAATGAGATCAAGTCCTTTCCAGCAACATGAAGCTGGAGATCATTATCCTAAGTAAAGTAACACAAGAGCAGCAAATCAAATACCACATCTTCTCACTTAATTAGGAGCTAATTATTGAATACACATGGACACAAAGAAGAGAACAACAGACACTGGGGCCTTCTTGAGGCTGGAGGGTGGGAGGAGGGTGAGGATCAAAAAATTACCTATCACATACTATGATTTTTACTTGCATGATGAAATAATCTGTGCACTAAACTCTCATGACATGCAATTTACCTGTATAACAAACCTGTACACGTACCCCTAAACCTAAAAGTTAAAAAAATAATACATATAGTATCGTTATAATAAAATAGCCTGTTAATCAAACACAGTGTTGATAGACTGAAAAGCCACTCCACAAACTGGGAGAAAAATCTTTGCAAACTACATATTTGATGATGACCAAATATATACAGCTATCTGAAAACTAAATTATAAGGGAAAAATAGGCAAATGTGCAATGTCATGAAATCATTACATTTTAGTTTCTCAAGATATTTTTGCATTTTTCCATTGTCCATATTTTATGTTCTTACTAAATTTACATGTCATTCTGAAAAGTTAGATACATGTAAAAAATTGATTAATTATAATTGTACAGTTTAATGAATATAAAAGGAACATCCATTTAAGAAAAAAATTTAAAGATGAGAAATGCTGGTAAGGGTGTCGAGAAAAGTGAACCTTTGTACACTTCATGGAAATGTAGATTAGTGAAACTATTATGGAAAACAGTATGAAAATTTCTAAATAAATTAAAAATAGAACTGCCATATGACCAGCAATCCCTCCTCTGGATGTATACCCAAAGGAAATGAAATCACCACCTCATGAAGATAGATGCACTCTCATGTTCATGACAGCACATCAAAAAGCTAATCCACTGGTCGGGCATGGTGGCTCACGCCTGTAATCCCAGCACTCTGTGAGTCTGAGGCAGGGGGATCACCTGAGGTCATGAGTTCGAGACCATCTTGGCCAACATGGCGAAACCCTGTCTCTACTACAAATACAAAAGAATTAGCCGAGTGTGGTGGTGGGCACCTGTAATCCCAGCTACTTGGGAGGCTGAGGGAGGAGGATTGCTAGAACCCTGGGGGCAGAAGTTGCAGTGAAATCCACCACAAGCAAGAAAGCTTTAACTCTGGGATGCAAGATTGGTTCAACATATGCAAATCAATAAACGTGGTTCATCACGTAAACAGAACCACAAACAAAACCACATGATTATCTCAATAGATGCAGCAAAGGCTTTTGGTAAAATTCAACATCGCTTTATGTTAAAACCTTCAAATAATTAGGCATTGAAGGAATATAATTCAAAATAATAAGAGGCATCTATGTCATTCCCACTGCCATCATCTGTATTCGTTCATCCATCAATGACCACTTAGGTTGTTTCCATATCTTGACTACCCACAATAGCTGAGATATGAAAACAACCTAAGTGGTCACTGAAGGAAGAATGAAGAAAGAAACTGTAACATGAATACTTATTCCAGCAAATGTATATGGAATAGAATATTATTCAGCCTTAAAAGAAGGAGATCCTGCCATTTTCCACAATACGGATGAACCTGGAGGACATTATACTAAGTGAAATATAAGCCTAACACAGAAAGAAAAATATTGCAATCTTATATATAGGTGGAATCTCAAAAGGCCAAATATATAGAGAAAGAGAATAAAAGTAATTACAAGTGGTAGGGGTAGGGGGGAAATTGGGAGATGTAGGTTAGAGGATAGATTCAATGTGGCAGATATGCAGGATGAACAATTCTAAAAAAGTATATGAAAACTATGGATGATAAAACTGTACTGTATGTGGTATAAAACTGTATTTGGATGTATAAAGCTGTACTCTACTGCATTACTGTAGTATGAGTAGATTTTAGTGGCTCTTGCCAGAAAAACAAGGAAGAGTAAATGTGTGAGATTATGAATATGTCAATTTCCTTCACTATAGTAACCATTTTACTAATGTTTCACATAACTTCATGTTGTGTATCTTACATCTGCACAATTAAATTTATTCAAAAAGACTAATCCAAAAGCCATCATTTTGTCCCATTTTATATACTGTCTGTGAGCCAGTAGTTCATTGTGTTTATTCACAATCTGCATGGCAGGATTGTTTCTCTAATCATTTGCATATATTTTGCATTTCCCGTATAGATAAAACTGTGAAATACAGAAACCCAAGGAACCTTGAATATTTGTTCATATGACTTAAATTGGTTTATCTAGAGCTCATTTGGACAAAGTAAGACACAGCAAATAAATATTTAAAAATTCTGTGTGTGTGAAGAGAAATTATTGATAGTATATTAATATCAGTTTTTATTATTAGAAACAAAAATACAGTGAGAAAGTGAGATTGAGAGACATATAAAACTATTGTTTAGGAGAGTCATATAAAAATTTTATAGAACTGTTGTATGTTTCTCTTAGTGGAAACATGGCCGCAGCCATGCTATAATAATTCTGGTAATATGCACTCTAGCTGTGCCAATAGAAGGAAAGGAATTGGGATTTGGTAAATATCTAGAAATCTCTGCTATAATAAAATGGCTAATTTTATCATAGTGAAACATCTGTTCAGACTACTGAATTCATAGATGAATGCAACAAGCACACACTGATCAGCCACTTTGCATACGACATTGAGAATGTCCTGGGAATGCATAGACAACTTAGTCACATCCTTGCTATTTAGTACCTTACAGATAGAAATAATGTAGTAGTTTCTTCCAAGAGCAATCGTGTCTGCTTCTTGTATTTTTCTGGAATCCAGAGAAGGAAGACTGTTTTGCTTTAAAATTTGCCTTAGATATTTTGTCCTTATGAAGGAATTTGCTTACTGTAAAGTCCAGAAATCATCAATAACATGAATCATTAATCTAGTAAAAGACAAAAATTAGGCCACCGAACAGTCTTGCTTTATTAATTGAAAATTTTTACCAAAAACACTCTAGAAAGTGTCTTTATTAAGAAAGTGCAGCCGGGCATGGTGGCTCACTCCTGTAATCCCAGCACTTTGGGAGGCCGTAGTGGGTGGATCATGAGGTCATTAGATCGAGACCACCCTGGCTAACACGGTGAAACCCCTGTCTCTACTAAAAATACAAAAAATTAGCCGGGCGTGGTGGCAGGCGCCTGCAGTCCCAGCAACTGAGGAGGCTGAGGCAGGAGAATGGCCTGAACCCAGGAGGCAGAATTTTCAGTGAGCCAAGATCGCGCCACTGCACTCCAGCCTGGGCAACAGGGCAAGACTCCGTCTCAAAAATAAAAAATAAAAAAATAAAAAAGCGCATAATTTATTCACTTTTCAAGTTTTTCTCAATTTTTCCACATTTTATTATGGCAGAAAAATTTGCTCATATACTTAGTATTCACTGTAGGGCAAACTGTTAAATATTTTATGGCAATTTATTGTAGTGGTTAAGAATGTAAGCTTCTGAAACAAATAGATTTGGTTTTATGTTCTAGTTCTCTAATATAATTGAGCTACGTAACTGAGAAAAGTCACTAAATCCTTATATGCTTCATTTTTCGTAAGATTAATAGAATTCTTTTGTGAATTAAATGATGTAAGTACATAAAGCTTTTGGCACAGTTTCTGGCAGAAACAGTGCTCGATACAAATTGAAGTTCACTATGTGTAAAACTCAGGGACTGTTAAAAAACTATAACTTTAAAAACTAAAAAAAGATTTTAGAGAAATAAAAGAGGTGAGTGAAGCCCATAAAATGAAAAATTTACTAATATATTAGATACAGAATCTCAAAGGTGAGTTACATATTAAATATCTCAATGGAATTTTAACAAAATTTAAGAAGGAAAAATAATACAGTAAATCATTTCATAAGAGTGTTATTTACAGAAAAGAATAACTGGTTCCTTGTGAGCTACATGGATTTTATTAGACTTCATGCAAAGTATTCTTGTTTTTAGTAAACGTGTTAATGATATAATTAATAATATCTCATAAAAGGAAAAACTCCCAGAGATAATCACTACTTACAACATAATATTTTGTCATAATTCTTTTTATCTTAACAATTGATTGAATTTTATATATTAGTTTTAGCTTATTTAGAATCACTACTAGAAATGTTTGTGTAAATAAAATGTGTTTTTCATATAGACAACGTTAAAAGTCATTTACTAAGTCGTAGATTTTTTGTAATTTAACACAGACAAGGTTTGCCTTTTGTGAGAAGTCCCACTTTTTTTTCAAAGACTTGAATAATCAACTTCCCCTTTTATTTTGATTGAAGAAAATACACGGCATAATTTTCTGCCAAAATGCAGTGTATACATTTTGTAGGTTTTAAAACTTGTCTGTGTGTGTGTAAAAACTTATTTTTAGATCATTTCTGAGTTTAAATTTTTGAATGTTTTTTAGGTTGGTTTGCCTTTTGGAATGAAGATATGTAGTCACACATCATTCTATAATATGTGAAAGAAAAATGTTCTTTGTCATATGCTTTATATGGCTGTGCTTATAAGAGCAAAAATTAAACATTTGCTAGTTATATTTTTGTTGCAATTTCTTGGTAATCTACTTAAATATAAAAATGTGTTTATTATATAGTTATTTAAGCAGAGTACAAAGGTTTAGATTGTGTTAAATTGGTTCTTTATGGCTGATCAATTAGGATATTTCTGGGAACTAACACATAGCATAACAGTTTAACTTTGAAAATATGAGTTTCATGAACACTTGCATTTGAAATAGAAATACTGCACAAAGACAAAATGTAACCTGGGGAAATTGACTTATTTGTATCCTTAAATTACTAACTGGTTTTCTGTTTCTTAAAAGAAACAAACAATAAGAACTTACATTTTGATGTGTGGCAATGCTCATGGCAGATTTTTTTTTTAACCGTTTAATTCCAATTAATCCTCTGATGGAAACTATGCTTCACAAGATCCAATAAAAACTATGTGCACAGTATTGAAATTATGTGCCCATTTTCTACAGCAGATCTACTTAAAGAGTCAGCAGCATCTGGAAGATTTTCTCCCTTTTTATTTTTAGTTTTATAGCAATGCTGTGGTAGCACTGGAGAATGTGTTCAGAATGTTTATAAATAAGTGCAGGAAATAACTTTGAAATCAGCAGCTGTTCAGACACATGCATCTGTTTAAGTGAATAGCTGCATACATCTCTCTAGTAAAAGGGAATCTGAATTTAATCCAAGCTCTAAGTGTTACAAACAAGACACTACCTGTTTTTAAATGTTAAGCTAATTACTGTGAAATCTACCCAGCTGTCCAAAGGCATTGCTACTTGAGAAGTGACTATTGCTGGAAAAAAGATGATGTGGAATATAGTGTCCTAATATAATAAAACTAATTCACTTAGTATTTGCTATTTCTTCCCCATAGTTCAAATATCTGTGTCCCCTTTTCTCACAGGTATTTTTAATGCATTTCAAAATGATTTGTTTAATAATAAATTCTTAACAAAAATATTACATTGAAGTAGAAGTGGACTGATGCACTTTCAGCAAAAGAATCAAAAATACCTTCAAATATATTGTGAAAACATCTGTGTGAGCTGGTCACGGTGGCTCATGCCTGTAATCCCAGCACTTTGTGATGCTGAGGCAGGGGAATTGTTTGAGCTCAGTAGTTCGAGACCAGCCTGGGCAACACAGTGAAATCCCGTCTCTACAAAAATATAAAAAATTTGCCGGGCATGGAGGCATGCACCTATAGTTCCAGCTACTCAGGATACTGAGGCAGGAAAATTGCTTGAACCTGCGAGGCTGAGGTTGCAGTGAGCCAAGATCGTGCCACTGCACTCCAGCCTGGGTGACAGAGCGATACTCTGTCACAAACAAACAAACAAATAAAAAGGAAAAAAACAAACAAAAAACACACCTGTGTGAGATTCAGAGGTATAACTTGAAGAGAAGCAGAGATTTCGGAGGACATGATAGGTTGGTAATGAAACTGTGATAAGAAAGAATTCTCATTTCTGTGGTTTTAATATTTGTCTCCTCTAAAACTCATGTTGAAACAATACCCAATGTGGGAGTGTGGAGAGATGAGGTATTTGAGGTGACCGGGTAATGAGGGCTTTGCCTTCATGAGTGGGTTAGCTCATTCATGCATTAATGGATTAACAGGTTAATGGGCTAGTGGATTAATAGGTTGTCATGGGAGTGGGACTGATAGCCCTATGAGAAGAGAAAGAGAATCCTGAGCTAGTATGTCAGTACCTTCTGTCCACTCACCATGTGTTGCCCTGCACTGCCCCAGGTCTCTGCAGATAGTCTCCCTAAGCAAGAAGTCTCTCACCAAATACAGCTCCTCAGCCTTAGTCATCTCAACCCCCATAGCGGTAAGAAGTAATTATTTTCTCTATAAATTATCCATATATTGTATTCTGTTATAGCAACAGAAAACAGACTGACAGCATATTAGTGAAGAACTGGGGCTACAAAATATGAATTAAGAAGAAATGCTCTGATTCATTTCTGGTTACTGGGTTGATTACTTCAGAGACTGAAGTTGCTTAGTTTTATTATAAAACAAACAGAAGCTCTGGCCCACCAGCCAATTCTCTAAGTAGATGCAATTATAAACACAAATATGGCAAATACCAGAGCTCCAAAATACATGATTCAAATGTTGCCAGAATGAAAGGGACAAATTAACAACTCTCCAATAATACTTCTAGATTTCAATATCTCACTTTAAATAATGGATAGAAAAGAGAGATAGAAAATCAACAAGCAAATAAATGACATGAGAAACAGTGTAGACCAATTAGAACCAAGAGACGTAAGTAGAACGCTCCATCTAACAATAGCAAAATACACATTTTTCTCAAGTTAATGGAATATTCTAGAAGATAGTTCATATATTAGTTCATAAAAAATAAAAGATTTAAACCATACAAAGTACATTTTGCAATGATAATGTAGTAAGAACAAAAATCAATAGAAGGAAAATGAAAAAATCCACGAATGTGTAGAAATTAATCACACACTCAAGAAACCAATGGGTCAAAGAAAAAAATCATTAAAAAATTGGAAAATATATTGTGGAAAATGAAAACAAAAACAAAACATACCAAAAATTGTGGGATGTAGAGAAAGCGGTGCAAAAAAGGAAATTTACAGCTATAAATGTTTACTTTAAAAAGAAATACCTCAAATAAATAACTTAAATTTTCACCTTAAGGAACTAGATAAACAATAAATTAACCCAAGTCTAAAATAGAGTGAAGATAATTAAATAAAAAATTAAAAAGTAGAGAAAATCGACAAACCAAAAGGAGGGTTTCTCAAAAAAGATCGAAATTGAAAAATATTATTTAGTCTGACTAGAAAAAGACAGAGAGAGAAAGAATATTCAAATGTCTAAAATCATAGAGTAGGGACAATACTACTTAACTTAGATTAAAAGGAGTGTAAGAGAGACCAATGAAAAACTGCACACAAACTGATCGAATTAGCTAGATGTAATGGACACATTTCTAGAAACATACCATCCTTCAAGAGTGAACCGCAAAGAAATAGAAAAGTCTGAATAGACTTACAACTAGTAAGAGATTTAATTAGCCATCTACAACTTCCCAACAAAGAAGAGCCCTAGCCAGATGGCTTCATTAATGAATTATATTAAATATTTAAAAAGAAATTAAACCAATAATCAAACCTACTGAAAAATGCAAAGAAGATAATGTTTCCTAATTCATTCTGTTAGTTCAGCATTAATTATCCTGATACTCAGACTAATGATTTCTCTATCACTCTCTATATATGTATATATAAATATTTCCATACATGTAAATATAAATATAAATTTATACGACTACAAACCAGTATTTCTTATGAACATTGATGCAAAACTTACCTCAATAAAATACTAGCAACCCAAATTTAGCAGGATATTAATGGATCACACACCATTTGAAAGTGGTGTAACATTTATTCCTGGAATGCAAGGATGGCTTAGCATATAAAAATCAGTGACTATAACATACCTCAGTAACAGAATGAAGTAAAAGGAGTACAAATAATTCTCAATTGTTGAAGAATAAGCATTTGAAAAAATACAACATACTTTTATGATAAAAACATACAACCAAGAAGAAGCAGATAGAAATTACCTCAAAATAATAGGGGCCACACATGAAAAGTTTGCAGTTACCACCAAACTAAAGGTGAAAGACTGAAAATATTTCCTCTCAGTTGAGAAGTGTGGCAAGGATGCCACTTTCACTTATTTTATTCAACACAGTATTGGAAGTTCTAGCTAGAACATTAGACAAAAAAAGTAATAAAATACATATTGTAAACAAAGAATTAAAGTTATTTGTGTTTACAAAGGACATGATCTTATGTGTAGAAAACCCTCAAGATTCAACCTTCCTAGGGAAAAAAATACTGGTAGAACCAGTAAACATACTCCATAAAGTTTCAAGATACAAAATAAATACATTCAATTTAGTTGTGTTTCTATATGCTAACAATGAACAGTCTTAAAATGGAATTAAGAAAACTATTTTATTTAAAATAGAATGAAGAAATAAAATATTGGCTGGGTGTGGTGACTCACGCCTGTAATCCCAGCACTTTGGGAGGCCAAGGTGGGTAAATCACCTGAGATCAGGAGTTTGAGAACAGCTTAGACAACATGATGAAATTCCATCTCTACTAAGAAAACAAAAATTAGCCAGGCATGGTGGTGGGCACCTGTAATCCCAGCTACTCGGGGGGTGAGGCAGGAGAATAACATCAACCAGGGAAGCAGAGATTGCAGTAAGTCGAGATCTTGCCATTGCACTCCAGCCTGGGTGACAACAGCAAATTTCCATCTAAAAAAAAGAAAAAAGAGAATATTAAGGGATAAACTTAACCTAGAAGACATTGTATTTTTATACTAAAAACTATAAGACATTGCTGAATGAAATGAAAGAGAACATTAATAAATGGAAAGATTCCTCTTGTTCATAGATTAGAAGTTTTAATACTATTCAGATGTCAAAGCTACACAAAACAATCTACAAATTTGATGAAATAATCTCTCAAAAACCCAACTAGAATTTTTTTGCAGAAATAACAATATTCTATCCTAAAAATTCATGTGGAATTTCAAGAAATAGTCAGTTTTGAGAAGCAGTGCAATGTTAGAGAATTTACACAACCTGATATCATCACTTACTAAAATATTTATTAACAAAAAAGTGTAATGCTGCCATAAAGACAGACACATAGAGCAATGGAATACAAGAGAGCCTGGAAATAAAACTCATGTATATGGTCAAATGACTTTGACAAATGTACCAAAACCACTCATTGGAGATACGATAGTCTTTTCAACAAGTGATACTGAGAAAACTAAATATTCACATGTACAAGAATGAAGCTGGAAATTTATCCTATATCATATACAGAAAGGATCAAAATGGATAAAATAACTAAACAAAAGAGCTAAAAATACAAAAACTATTTTAAACAACTCTTACCCAGAAATATATATACTGACTATGTAGCCACAAAAATTAAACATAAAAAATTTTAAAACAAAAACTCTTAAAAAATTGCAAGGTAAAGCTCATGAATTAGTATTTAGCAATAATTTAAATACAACACCGGGAGTATAGAAAATAAAAAGGAGGCATATAATAAATTCTATTTCATGTACACTAAAGGATACTATCAAAAAACTGGAAAGGCAACCCACAAAATGGAAGAAGTTACTTGCAAATCATATATCTGATAAGGTCTTAATATGCAAAATATATAAATAATTCCTTCATTTTAGCAATATTGTGAAATAAACAATTAAAAAATGAGCTAAAGACTTGAATGGACATTTATCCAAAGATGATATGCAAATGTCTAATAAGCACATGTAAAGGTAACCAAGAGGCACTAATCATTAAGGAAATGCAAATCAAATTCAAAATGATATGTCACTTCACACCCATTTGGAAAGCTATTATAAACACGCTTGTGCACAAAACATGCACACGTAAAGAAAATTACAAAGCAAGGTTGTGGAGAAATTTTAATCCTTGTACATTACTGTTAGAAATGCAAAATGGTGCAGCAGCTGTTGCAAACATCGTGGTGGTTCCTCAAAAAGTCAAACATGATATTGCCATGTGATCCAGCAATTTCACTTCTAAATATATAAGAAAAATAGCTGAAGCCTTGTCTTTGAGATCTGAAGTTCTTTCTTCTACTTGTTCTAGTCTACCCAAATGAAAAACAAACAAACAAACAAACAAACAAACAAACAAAAAAACCCAGAAAAGTAAATCTGGTAATATGAAATAAACAAGACTTGATAACACCCCCAAAGATCACCCTACCTCCCCAGCAATGGATCCCAACCAAGAAGAAATAAGAAGAAATCTCTGAATTGTGAGATAAAGAATTCAGAAGGTTGATTATTAAGATGCTCAAGGAGATACCAGAGAAAAGTGAAAAACAACTGAAAGAAATTAAAAAACAATACATGCTATGGATGAAAAATTCTCCAGAGAGACAGCTATCTTAGAGAAAAGAACAATCACAACTTCTAGAAATGAAAGACACACTTAGAGAAATAAAAAAAAATGCAGTGGAAAGTTTCAATAATAGACTAGAACAATTAGAAAGAATTTCGGATCTTGAAGACAAGGCTTTTGAATTAACCCAATTAGACAAAGACAAAGAAAAAGAACCAAAAAATTGAACAAAGTCTTCAAGAAATTTGGGGTTATGTTAAGCAGCCAAACCTAGGAATATGATGTTCCTGAATAAGAAGAGAAACATAAAAGTTTGGAAAACCTATCTGAGGAACTACTTGAGAAAAACTTCCCTGGCCTTGGTAGAGATCTAGACATCCAAATAACAAGAAGCTCAATGAACAATCGGAAAATTCATTGCAAAAATATCTTCACTTAGGCACGTAGTAATCAGGTTAGCTAAAGTCAAGATGAAAAAAAGAATCTTAGGAGCAGTGAGACAAAAGCATCCACTAACCTATAAAAGAAAACCTATCAAATTAACAGCAGATTCTTCAGCAGAAACCTTACCAACCAGAATGGATTGGAGTCGTATCTTTAGCCCTAAATCAAAACACCTGTCAGCCAAGAATTTTGTATGCAGTGAAACTAAGCTTCTTAAATGAAGGAAAGATGCAGTCTTTTTCACACAAACATACACTAAGAGAATTTGCCACTACCATGCCAGCCAGCACTACAAGAATGTTAAAAAGAGTTCTAAATCATGAGGCAAAACTTCAAAATACACCAAAATAGAACCTCCTTAAAGCATAAATCTCAAAGGGTTTATTAAACAACAATGTACTACAAAAAAATTCAAGGTATTTCAGCAACAACTAACATGATGAATATAACAGTACTTCACATCTCAATACTAGCATTAAATGTAAATGGCCTAAATGCTCGACTTAAAAGATACAAAATGACAGAAAGGCATTTTAATACACCAACCAAGTAACTGCCATCTTCACAAAACTCACCTAACACTTAAAGGCTCACATAAACTTAAGGTAAAGGGGTGGAAAAAAAATTCCACACAAATGTAAACCAAAACTGAGCAGGAGTAGCTATTCTTATATCAGACAAAATATATTTTAAAGCAATAAGTTTTTTTAAAAAGACAAAGAGGATTATTATATAATGATAAAAGGATTAGTTCCACAGGATATTATCACAAACCTAAATATATTTGAACCTAATACAGTAGCTCCAAAACTTATGAAACAAGTACTACTAGACCTACAAATTGAAATACACAGCAACACAGTAATAGTGGGGGACTTCAATACTCCAGTGGCAGCACTAGACAAATCATCAAGACAGAAAAACAACAAAGAAACAATGGAATTAAACTACATCCTACAACAAAGGGGCTTAATAGATATTTACAGAGCATTCTACCCAACAACTGCAGAATATACATTATTTTCATCAGCACATGAAACATTCTTCAAGATAGATCATATGACAGCTCACAAACAAGTCTCAACAAATTTAAGAAAATTAAAATAATATCAACCACTCTCAGACCACAGTGAAATGAAATTGGAAATCAACTCCAAAAGGAACCTTCAACAGCAGGCAAATACATAGAGATTCAATAACCTGTTCCTGAAAGATCATTGGATCAACAACAAAATCAAGATGGACATTTAAAAATTCTTTGAACTGAACGATAATAGTGACATAACTTAACAAAACCTCTTGGATACAATGAAAGAAGTGCTAAGAGGAAAACTGATAGCAATAAATGCCTAACATCAAAACATCTGCGAAATCACAAATTGACATTCTAAGATCACACCTGAATGAACTAGAGAAACAAGAACAAATCAAAACCAAACCCAGCAGAGGGAAAGAAATAACAAATATCAAAGCAAAACTAAATGCGATGGAAGCAAACAAACAAATAGCAAAAACAACAACAAAGATAAATGAAACAAAAAAGCTGATTCTTTGAAAAGATAAACAAAATTGATAGACCTTTAGCAAGATTTACCAAGAAAAGAAGAGAGAAGAAGCAAATAAGCTCAATTAGAAATGAAACAAGATATATTACAATATTACAACTGATAACACAGAAATAAAGAAAAAAATCATTCAAGGCTATTAGGAACAGCTTTACATCCACAAACTAGAAAATCTACAGGAGATGAGTAAATTCCTGGAAATATACAACCCTCCTAGATTAAATCAGGAAGAAAGAGAAACTCTGAACAAACAAAAAACAAGTAATGAGACTGAAACTATAATTATTAAAAAACTGCCAACAAAATAATGTCCAGAGCCAGAAGGATTCACAGCTGAATTCTATAAGACATTCAAAGAAGAATTGTCACCAATCTTACTTAAACTACTCCAAAGATAAAGAAGAAATCCTCCCTAAATCATTCTATGAAGGCAATATCTCCTTAATACCAAAAGCAGAAAAGGACACAACAAAAAAAGAAAACTACATACTAATATACCTGATGAATATAGATGCAAAACTCCTCAACAAAATACTGGCTAACCAAATCCAAAAGCATATCAAAAAGATAACACACCATGATCAACTGGATTTCATAGCAGGAATGCAGGGATGGTTTAACACACACAAGTCAATAGATGTGATACATCACATAAAGAGAATTAAAAACAAAAATTATATGATCATTTCAATAGATACAGAAAAAGCATTTGACAAAATTTGGCATCCATTTATGATTAAAACTCTCAGCAAAATTGGCGTAGAAGGGACATATCTTAAGGTAATAAAAGCCATCTATGACAAACCCACAGCCAACATTTTAATGAATGGGGAAAAGTTGAAAGCATTCCCCCTTAGAACTGGAACCAAAACAAGGATGTGCATTTTCCCCACTTCTATTGAACATACTACTGGAAGTCCTAGTCAGAACATCAGATAAGAGCAAGAAATCAAGGCATCCAAGGGCATCCAAATCATTAATGAGGAAGTCAAGCTGCGACTGCTCAATGATTATATGACTGTATACCTAGAAGACCCTAAAGACTCATTCAAAAAGCTCCTAGATGTGATAAATGAATTCAGTAAGGTTTTGGGGTACAAAATCAATGTAAAGAAATCAGTAGCACTACTATACAACAACAGTGACCAAGCTGAAAATCAAATCAAGAACTCAATCCCTTTTACAACAGCTGCAAAAACAAAACAAAACAAAACTTTGAAATTTATCTAACCAATGAAGTGAAAGATCTCTACAAGGAAAACTGCAAAGCACTGCTGAAATAAATCATCAATGACATAAACAAATGGAAACACACCACATGCTTATGGATGGGTATAATCAGTAATGTTAAAATAACAATACTGCCCAAATCTATCTACAGATTCACAGCAATTCTCATCAAAATAACATTATGATTTTTAACAGAACTAGAAAAAAAATCTTAAGAATCACATGCAACCAAAAAAAGAGCCCATATAGCCAAAGCAATGCTAAACTGAAAGAACAAATCTGGAATCATCACATTACATGACTTCAAACTATACTACAAGGCTATAGTTAACAAGATAGCATAGTACTGGTATAAAAATAGGCAGGTAGACCAAATAAAATAGAGAACCCAGAAATAAAGTCAAATACTTACAACCAACTGATCTTTGACAAAACAAACAAAAACATAAAGTGGGGAAGGACACCCTATTCAACAATTGGTGCTGGGATAATTGGCAAGCTACATGTAGTAGAATGAAACTGATCCTCATCTCTCACCTTATACAAAAATCAACTCAAGATGGATAAAAGACTTAAATCTAAGACCTGAAACCATAAAAATTCTAGAAGATAATATCTGAAAAACTCTTCTAGATATTGGCTCAGGCAAACGGTTCATGACCAAGAAGCCAGAAGCAAATGCAAATGCAAAAATAAATAAATAAATAAATAAATAAATGGGACCTAATTAAACCAAAAAGCTTCTGCACAGCAAAATAAATGATCAGTGAAGTAAACAGACAACCCACAGACTGTGTGAGAGAATACATTTGAAAACTATGCATCTGACAAAAGACTGATATCCAGAACCTACAAGGAGCTGAAACAAATAAGCAAGAAAATACTCCAAATAATCCCATCAAAAAGTGGGCAAAGTGGGGATTGAATAGACAATTCTCAAAAGAAGATACACAAATGGCCAAAAAACATATTAAAAATGCCCCACATTACTAATCATCAGGGAAATGCAAATTAAAACTGCAATGAGATGCTACTTTACTTCTGCAAGAATAGCCATAATTTAAAAAATCAAAAAATAATAGATGTTGGCCTGGATGTGAGGAAAAGGAAACACTTTTACACTGCTGGTAGAAATGCTAACTTGTACAACCACTATAGAAAACAGTATGGAGATTCTTTAAAGCATTAAAAGTAGATCTCCCATTTGATCCAGCAATTCCACTACTGGATATCTACGTGAGAAAGATAAGTCATTATATGAGAAAGACACTTGCACACACATTTTTATATCAGCACAATTCTCAACTACAAAAATATGGAACCAACCTAAATGTCCATCAATCAATGAGAAGATAAAGAAAATGTAGTGTATATATTCAGCCATAAAAATAATAAAATAATGGCATTTGCAGCAACTTGGATGGAGTTGGAGACCAATATTCTAAGTGAAGTAACTCAGGAATGGAATACCAACTATCATATGTTCTCACATATAAGTGGGAGCTAAGCCATGAGGATGCAAAGGCATTAGAATGATATAATGGACTTTGGGGACTAAGGGGAAAGGGTAAGAGGAGGGTGCGGGATAAAAGACTACACACGGGGTTCTGTGTACACTGCTCAGGTGACAGGTGCACCAAAATTTCAATCACCATGTAATGAAAACATATCCATGTAATGAAAACCACTTGTTCTCCAAAAACTATTGAAATTTTTTAAAAACCATGAAATTCACATATATACTACAACATGGATGTACTCTGAAAACATTATGTTACATGGAATAAACTAGATACAAAATGACAAATATTGCATTATTCCACTTCTATGATCTTCCCAGAGTAGACAAATTCATAAAGACAAAGGTAGAATAAAGGTTACTGTGGGGTTAGAGTGAGGGAGGATTTATTGTTTAATTGCTAGAGAATTTCAGGTTGGGATAATAAAAAATATTCTAGAAATGAGTAGTGGTGATAGTTGCACAGCAACATGAATAAACTAACGGCCATTAAATTGTACACTTACAATGATTAAAATTTTATGTACTGGTAAAAATGGTAAATTTTATATTATGCATATTTACAACAACAAAAAGAAAAAAAATTTTTTTTATAAAGCAAGAAAGACGTGGTCCCACTTATTTTCCTATATAGGATCATATGGAAACATGATACTTGGAACTGCTGCAATCATTGCTCAGCGGTGAGTGGAGCCAGCCCAGGACAATGCCATCTCACAGAGGATGACACAGACAGATGGAAAGAACTCAATTCCTTGGTGACATCATGGAGCCAGACTTCCTTTTACGAGAAATAATAAAATCCTTTTTTGTTTAAAAGAAAAAAGAGAAAAAAGTGAGCCAGGAAACCACAAGAATAATACAGGAAATTTAAATATATATTGCAAAGTGAAAGAGTCCAATCTGAGAAGGCTGCTGTATGACTCCAACTGTATGACTTTCTGGAAAAGTCCAAACTGTGGAGATAGTAAGAAGATCAGTGGCTGCCCTGGACTTCCAGGAGAGAGATGAAAGCGATGAAAGGTGGAGCACAAAAGATGGATGAAATAGGGTAGTGAAACTATTCTCTATGATGCTACAGTGTTAGATGCATGTCATTACAAATTTTCAAAACCCACAGGACTGTGTAACACAGAGGGAACTTTGATGTTAACTATAGTTTTAGTTAATAATGGTGCATCAATATTGTCTCATCAGTTTTAACAAATGCACCACACCAAAACAAGATGATAACAATAAAGGGAATGAGGGGGCAGTGTGGGAGTAAAGGGGGACTTAATTTTCTATTCAAATTTTCTGAAACTCAAACTTTCTCAGAAGACATGTCTGTTAATTTAGGAAGTAGCTATGAGGGACGTTTATGGCAGAATAACATCTGAGAAGGAGAGCCACTCTAAAATGGAAAGCATTTTCTCAAATCATGCACAGCCAAGGGTTGCCTGTCTCTGAATGAGGCTAACACACTGAGGATGAGGTAATGGTTTTTAAATGACCCCTCTCCTAGTGATGTATCCTTGTACAAGACAGAGGGTTGATATGTCATACTTACCATTCTTAAACAAGCCCTTGTGTTTGGAGTAACGTACAGGTAGTATAAACCAATAATCATGGTTCCCACTCTTCAGGGTATGATAGGAGCACCTACTTTCCTGCAGTTAACTGCTGCATATAAGATATGCTTACAAATATGTGTTAGTAACTTTTATCATCAGTTCTGGAAAACTCTAATGTAGGTTGCTGTCTCTCAGCTTAATTTATCTATTGCATTCATGTAGACTTGCTTCCCAAATCAATTCCCCGAATTCCATAGTGCAGTTATGTGGTTACCTTGCCCAATAACTAGTAATGACCAAAAGAAAAGGAAACAGAAATGTGGAACTTATTTTCATCTCAAGGTCCAAATGAGATGAATAATTAATGATTTGTTTTGAAGGGCTGCAATGAGCAAGTTTCTCATTAGCACGTTCATGCGCACACATACCCTGATTTCTTAGCTCTTTTATTTCAGTTGACTGCCTTCCCAAAATGTCAGGTTCTTATAGATATGAGGATAAGCAAATTTTTTCACTGCTGACACTAGGCGTGGACTATGTTCCCTTTGTCATTTTTTGATCCAGATGTGGTGCATTACAAGACAGCACGCATGTGAGATCATAAGACTCAGGTTTCAGTCTTGACTTCACTACTTTTAACGTGTAAACTTTACTTGCCCTCCTAGATTCTGAGATTCTACTTTTAAAGAGGACCATTATAGATTGTTGAATATTATTTAAACCCCCTGCAAGTATATAATACATGCCAAGAAGAACCCTAAAAAGTATCTCAAATGTTCATGCAAGAAATGGGTTTAAGTTGAATGAGATTCAGAGACTGTTTTTTGTTGCTATCTTAAAACAATTAGGATGATATAATCAAGTAAACTTAAACTTCTTCCTTTCTGCCTGCTTTTTCCTCTTCTTCCTAGGGACTAACAGGAATATAAATTGGGGAGTTTCCTTTCATTGGCAAGTTAATGTAGCATGCTCTGTGATGTGAGGGAACTGAAAAGAGGTTCAAAGCACTTAGCATACAAAATGTAACAAATAAATAATTTCTAAGAAACTGAGTCTTTTATGTGAATAGAACACTAGGAATTTCTTATGTAGACCCTGAAGGATATCTTTGCAATAACTTGATTTGTGCTATGAGATACCCACCTAATTTTAAACATCTCAGGAGACAATAATGAAAAGCCTTATTTTTAAGGCCCCATTCTTTACTTCCACATATAATCAATGCATCAGTTTTAGTCTATACTCAATTTCATAAGCAGACTTATCACATCAGTGCTTTGATCTAACAGCAGGGCGTGATATGGGTGCAAACGTGATTAAAACCAAACCGCCACCACCACCACTAACAACAACAACAATAGATATTGCTGGTGTTGAGGGACATTGATGGTGTCTGAGGAAGGCTACAATGCACTATAAAATTGGGCAAGACAGGATTAACTAAATCCAGAGAAGTGATTACATGAAGACTGAAGATGAGAAGAATTTTCCTCTGTCCTTAAAATGGATTTAACCTCTCAGGTGGGGATCTTCCTGTCTCTGAAGCTGTGATGGGCGTATGTTGACAAGCTTACAAACAACTTGCTCTGTGTCTCTTCTTCTGGACAAAACGCTGTTCTGTAAAAATTTACCTGTAGGATTCATCTAACCTCTACACATACAGGCAGAGACTAGTGCAGGGATGTTGAGGGTTTTGCCTAAGGACAGACAATAATGGGTTTCTAAGGAAGGAATTGAGGTCTCTTGCCAAGGCTTTTCTTCTATATTGTTCAGTCTCTCTAAGGAATGGCCAGATGATCAATGGTTTCTGTGTCTGAAACTGCACACAAGAAGGAAAGGGTCATAGAGGTTGCTCACTGAAACAACAAGTTCACCTTCTATCCTCACCAGCTTTCCAAAGCAGATTAACAGAAGCAGAGCAAAAAATTACTCCTCACATTTGCTTCAAAATGATGGTGTTTGATTAATCGTCCAAAACAAAATTATCCAATAAGAAACATTTGAGTAATAACATTTTCTTTGTATCCTACCCTGTGTTTCTTTCTCTGAATGAAATGTGCTGAATAAGCTAAGTAAGCATTGACTCACTACTGGCATTGTTAGCCTACTGAGTTAAGGAAAATAAGTCAAATGAGAAGTAAAGGAGAAAATACACATATGTGAGAAAAATCAACTAAATACATGTAAAAATCCAACCAAAATTAAGTAAAAATATTGAGATTTTATTAAATAAATTTTAAAATTCCCAGAAATTATATTAAAAGTTAACTTAACCATCAGAAATCCTTCATGCTTCTTCAAATTTAAATTTGTATTCTATAGTTATTTTTCACTTTTCATCTGGCTCACCCACTACTTTTCTTTTGAAAAAATACATATTTATTCTGAAATTTAAATTATTGCTATATATTTTCAATGTGTTAATAATTTGCCCACTTCTACATCTTAGAGTCCTTACAAATATAACTATATGTAACCATCAGATGGAAAATGATACTCTATATGTGTTGTATGTATAGTAATATGTATATACAACACTTATATATTAACATATAAATATATAACTAATATGTGTATAATATATACTTATATACTTATGTTATATACTTACATGTCTATATATATAGATTATAGTTTAAAAAGAAAACTATTTAAACTCTTTCCCCCAAGAATTGCTCACAAAATTATAAATTTTTAATGAGAATAGTTGAAACTTCAAATTATAATTTTAAAGCCTAGAAAATATTTTTATGTCTAAACACTTTTGAAGTCTGGATATATTTTAATTTGCTTAATAATCAACATTAAGTAGCATATTGAACTTACCCCACTTCCAATTGAGTAATATATTTTTAATCCCTAAAGTAAAAATGCATTGTATACTTTTCAAATAGTTATTTAAAAATTATATAAAAGCTTTTCAAGTACAAACTGTTTATGTTTTCCTAGAACTTACACAGAAGAGCTTACACATTTTAAATATGAATTAATAAGTAATTGAAATATGAAATGATGGAGCTAGAATAATATTTTTATAATGATAATTAATATTTTAAATAAAAAGTAAAATAATATGCACTTCCTCCTCTCTCATACGTCAAAAATTGCTTTTATTAGAATCAAGATGAAGTAAAATAAATCCACAAGGAAGCTGAGCCTTGTCTTCCTTGCCACACAGCCCTGAGCATCATGGAATTAGATAGTTCCTGATAATTTAGTGCAATTATAAAATAACTGATTGCAGCTCGTATATTCTACAACGTCAGCTCTTCAGGAATCCATACATCTAAAATAAGTCTGTCATATTACTTGTATATTTCTCAATTTAGAATGGTAACAAAAAATGATTTTATATCAACTGTCACTCAAAATGACACAAAACCCTGTGCAAGGGGGTTTAATTTCATTCTTTATTGCTTAATTTATGAGTAATCCTTAAAGTGTACATGTTTCCTGGCTGCACTTACACTACAAGCCAATTCATGCTTTTTGACCTAACTCTGCCTCAACCCCAAATTACAGAACTTCTTTTTTCAAATCAGTATCAACCTGAGATCAACACTTTAGGCAGCGTTCTGTGTTTTGGTTTGTTTTCTTCCCCACGACCACCACGTTCCAAAACATCCTAATTCATTTCAAAGAGAATTTCTCAAATCAAAAAGGGTTTTTAATCACAGCATCACTTTTGGTGTGAATGTTCACACATATTCTATTTTTGACTATCACCCTTGTTGATTTGCAGGACAAAGAAAAGAGACATGCAAGTACGACAGAAAGTACTACACACCACCCAGAAATTGAAACTGAAGGTGTGACAACAGAGAAAAGAGAGGGTAAAGAAAAGTAAAACAAAGGAGATGTGGGATATGAAAGGTGGATCCCATGTGTGGACATCAAGAAACGTTTTGGCTCCCACTTCTGCCACCAATTGAACCTGGAACCTCACTACTTGGAGTTGGGGGGAGGCAAGTGCTCATTCATCATCTGTGAAAATAGGGATTGAGAGTTCCCTAACTGTGCTATTTTTCCTCAAGCACTGGCTTTAGTTTTCTGAATGTCAGGTTCTGTGGAGGTGAGTCCTCAGCTGAGCCACGGGCTCGGCATTCCTGGCAGTCCACACACTTCATATCCTTTGTTTACGCTGCAATTTTGGAATTCAAACAGGTTAATGGGGCACATTTCAACAGATAATGACACACACTGACTGCTCATGAGCTATTTTATGGTGTGAGAATGTTGTGATGTTATGAAATAAGAAGGCATTGAGACATAAGGACATTTTCTAGAAGGTCCTTAGCAGAGGGTACAGAAGACTAAGGTCCAAATCTCTGAAATTATGTTTTCCAAGTTATTGCACAGCTGTATCAAACAAAATACCTTGATCCAGATAATGTTCACAAATGAAAAAAATATGAAATGTTATTTTCTAGGTATGGATAGTAGTAGATCTGTTGTGTAGTGGAGATTACTTAGGAAGAATAAATTTCAGCTTTACCAAGAAAGTACTAGATTAATTGCATTAGGAAATTGTGACAAAAGTGTCAGTGCAGTGTATAAAATCAAGCTTGGCAAAACTTAAATATACCTCCTAGCCTGAAAGTCCAACTGGCTGACAAACCGGGCATTTAAGGGTGAATTTTAGTTCTTAAAAAATAAAATTTGGCAGAAAAGTGATGAATATGGATGAGATAATGATTTGGAATAATAAAGAAACTTCTCAAATAGAAAGAAGATAACTTATCAGTGCATTTTATTGAAGAAAGGATGACAAAATAATCTACCCATCAGATTAGGTAACTGATAGGTAGCCTATGTACATCACAGAAACTTACAGTTGTTTCAAGTTGAAGTTTAGAAAAAGAAGGCCAGAACCCTAGAAATCAGTGAAGGGTGAAGTTTTTTTGAAGAAAATTCCAGTGGCCTATAGATAATCTTCTGAATAAAAAGAAAAATAAATAAACAAGTAGAAATGTGCTGCCACAGAGAGTTGCCATATATTGATGAATAATTCATTCATGAATTAGTTAGTTTGTACTATTTTTGAAAGCCATAGTCCTTAAACCATTTACCATGTGTGAAATCATGTCAAAAAGCACAATTATAAAACTCAGGGCATAATTCTACTTAAATGAGTTAAAAAGTCTTTTCATATGTCAAATTTTACTTTGCTAAAAATTCCCAATAGAATGCCAAGTTTTATATTTTTAATATGTATTATAACAACATAAAATGTCAACAGATAAAATGCTCATTCTTCTTTCAATAGCCAATATCTGGATACTATATCCTCTTGAATTTCTAAGATTTGCATCGGTTATTCTATTATTAGCTTTCCAGTTTATTGAGTGATTTATTTTACATACAAATATTTTCTAATATATTCCTTATAAAACAGTTTTAAAAATTAAACATTTCTCTAATTACACATTCCTTCCTAGCTGATACAATTTCATTTATTTGCTTAATTTCCCTGCCAGACATTCAGAAATTTTTTACTCATATTGTCTTCAATTGAATATTTGCTATTTTATAGCTTTTATTTTATTTTTTATTTCCATTTTGTTCTAGGTGTGGAAATAGCTAAGTGTAGTGCTTAATAATTTTTCACCAAAAAGATATGTGTCTAACTCCCTCATGAAGAAATAGCATGTTACCAACACTCCCAAATTTCCTTTGATGTTAAAAAGCATTATTTTTTTCAAGAGTCTTTTTTTTGTATTGGTATGATACATAAACAAAATCATATACACATGTATTTTTTCATTTACTTTCCTTCAATATTATGATTGAGACATTAACCTCAGTTTAACTATTTATGTCATTTTCATTGTTAGTTCATTATGAGAAGCATGCCTTTTATTTATCTATTCCCTTAATAAATATTCCTGTTTCCAGTGTTTGATTAATGCAAATAAGGCTGTTGTGAGCATTCTTTTACATGTTTTTCAATGTACAAATGTATGCTGAGAGAGGAATTACTGAATCATAGGAAGCAGTATACGCAGCTATAATAGATATTAGTACATCCACCAAACATTTAGTATTTCCTGTTTCATTTCATTCACTCTGGGGGATGTATAGAGATTTCACATTATATTATAATTTAATTTCTGTAATGTCTAATGATGGGGAACACCTTTTTCATATTTTTATAGTCAATTTGGCTATCTTCTTTTTCTAAATACATGTTCAGGTATTTCATCCATTTTTATTGGTCATTTTTTACTGGTTTAATTGAATTCTTTATATATTACTGATGTGAGATCTTTGTCAATTTTATATGTATGCATATATTCACTCCTACTTCACTCTGCAGCTTGCTTTTTATTTTTATGCTGTTAATAATGAACATAATTTCTTTATTTTAATAAATATCATTATTTTTCTTTATGGTTAGTATATTTGCAACGAGGTTAACAAATGCTTATCTCCTTTACAGGCACTAATATATTTCCCAATGTTATATTCCAAAAGAGGTCTGTTGTACCTCTTGTATTTAGGTATACAATACATCTGAAATTGATTTTTGTATATGTTGCAGTTAGTAATGAAGATTCTCTTTTGATATAAATATCTAACTGATTCAGCGTTATTTATTTAAAAGATCACTTATATCCATTGCTGTTGTAGGAAAGAAACAAAAGTCTCTTGTCATGGCTTTCCTCCTGTATTGCTCAGTCTCCCTAAAGTCTAGAAAATTCTAGAATTTTTTGAATTTTTTTTATTTTTTGTTATTATACTTTAAGTTCTAGAGTACATATGCACAACGTGCAGGTTTGTTACATATGTATACATGTGCCATGTTGGTGTGCTGCACCCATTAACTCGTCATTTACATTAGGTATATCTCCTAATGCTATCCCTCCCTCCCTCCCCCCACCCCATGACAGGCCCCAGTGTGTGATGATCCCCTTCCTGTGTCCAAGTGATCTCATTGTTCAGTTCCCACCTATGAGTGAGAACATACGGTGTTTGGTTTTCTGTTCTTGCGATAGTTTGCTGAGAATGATGGTTTCCAGCTTCATCCATGTCCCTACAAAGGACATGAACTCATCCTTTCTTATGACTGCATAGTATTCCATGGTGTATATGTGCCATATTTTCTTAATCCAGTCTGTCATTGAATCAGGCATTTCTCTAAATATGCCAAAGTCTATTTCTAGACTATATATGAATTTATCTTTGTTCTAGTGCACACTCTCTTGGACATTATATTTTTATATTAAGTATTGATATTCTATATTTTTATTCTGATTAATTCATCATGTAATTTGCTTTATAAATCTTTTGTGAAATAAGAATGTCATTTTTGAAGTGGCAGCATTTAAAGAATGTTACTTTAACTCAAAATCATGTATTGCATATTATACTGTACTATGTACATATATCTATATGCATATTTAATACCCCAAAAATCCCAATCAGGTATGCACTATTAGTATTCCCATATTGTAACTGAAGAAACAAAGTCACAGAGACACAGGCACAAAGACGTTAAGCAGAATGTGAATGCGAGATACCTAACACATGGTGAGTGGGAATGTCTGTATTTGAATCTAGGCACCTGGCTGCAGACCAAGTGCTTTTAGAGACTATGCTTTGCTGATTCTCGTTTGAGAGGAGATTTTATTTTTCTTCTTAAGGTTTTCCAGGAAAGAATTGGTGGTTGAGAATAGATTTTGGATGTAGAAGTTGTAAGAAGAGGTCGGGGACAGTGGCTCATGCCTGTAATCCCAGCACTTTGGGAGTCCGAGGCAGGCGGATCACCTGAGGTAAGGAGTTTGAGACCAACCTGACCAACATGGTGAAACCCCATCTTTACTAAAAATGAAAAATTAGCCAGGCGTGGTGGTGGGTGCCTGTAATCCTAGCTATTGGGAGGCTGAGGCAGGAGAATCGCTTGAATACAGGAGGCAGAGGTTGCAGTGAGCCAAGATAGAACCATTGCACTCCAGCCTGGGCAAAAAGAGTGAAACTCCATGTTAAAGAAAAAAATAAAAAATAAAAAAATATATATATATATAAAAGAAGAGCTAGGTTAAAGTTTTCTTTATTTTAATCTGGCTTGATAAATAGAATTTATTATCAGATTGAGATAGAAGATGAGAGAAAAAGTAAGAATCCTGAATGACTATGACATTTGGGGTCTGAGATAATAAGTGGATGGCACACTCAGTTGTCAAAGTAGGAAGCACTAGGGAGGCAAACATATAGAATGGAAGGGAGGATTATGTTACTTGGAAGATGTCTAAGAGACAACTAAACTTCAGGTTTCAAGTAGGAAGCCTGAGGTATACATGTAATACTTAAAACAATGGGACAGAATGAGACCATCTTGGAAGAACGTGTACATACATAAAATAACTTAGAATGAAATTATGGGAGCATGCGACTTAATTTATATGAAAAGAGGATGGTTTGTACTATTTAAACTTCTCTCCCTCTTCTGGAATTCTAAGAGAGATATGAAAGATCAAGTAACAATTGTGGCATAATTACAATGTCTGATAAACTTGTGCTATAGCCTACTATTCTAGAAGACCTGTATATAAGAGATTATGAAAGGGAACATGTATAAAACAGAGTGGTTGAAAATACTTACCATCATTGGAGTAATATAAACATTCAGAAGGAAGAAGGTGGAAAATACAGGCTAGTCTTGAGGATCCTGATTGTTTTGTATGGAAAATGCCTGGCTGTGCCATTGTTAAACTATTTCACCACAGTTTTAAAATGAGTCAATTATGCATTTAAATTTATGGTTAAAAAACTAAGCTACCAACAGTAAGCTGCAGAAGAGAAGTCGTAGGCTTATGGAATCTTCTTAGAATTCTGGATTATTTAGGAAAATCTGATGTCTTACTCAAAGAACACCTCAATAATAGAACAAATATTAAAAAGTGATAATTTTATACCACATTCCTAAAGATAAAATTACTGTAGTACAATGCCTGACAGTTGAGAAGCACTTTAACAATGGCATTAAAAATATGGCCTATTTCTAAGTGTTTAATCCATCTTGAGTTAATGTTTGTATAAGGTTTAAGGAAGGGGTCTAGTTTCAGTTTTCTGCATATGGCTAGCCAGTTTTCCCAACACCATAGGGAATCCTTTCCCCATTGCTTGTTTTTGTCAAATTTGTCAAAGATCAGATGGTTTTAGATGTATGGGGTTATTTCTGAGGCCTCTGTTCTGTTCCATTGATCTATAGACCCATTTTGCTATGAGTACCATACTGTTTTCGTTACTGTAACCTTGTAGTGTAGTTGGAAGTCAGGCAGCATGATGCCTCCACCTTTGTTCTTTTTGCTTAGGATTGTCTTGACTATACAGGCTCTTTTTTGGTTCCATATGAAATTTAAAGTAGATTTTTTTCCAATTCTGGGAAGAAAGTCAATGGCAGGTTGATGGGGATAGCTTTGAATCTATAAATTACTTTGGGCAGTATGGCCATTTTCACGATATTGATTCTTCCTAGCCATGAGCATGGAATGTTTTTCCATTTGTTTGTGTCCTTTCTTATTTCCTTGAGCACTGGTTTGTAGTTCTCCTTGAAGAGGTCCTTCACTTCCCTTGTAAGTTGTTTTCCTAGGTATTTTATTCTTTGTGTAGTAATTGTGAATGCGAGTTCACTCATGATTTGGCTCTCTGTTTTTCTATTATTGGTGTATAGGAATGCTTGTGATTTTTGCACATTGATTTTTTATTCTGAGAGTTTGCTAAAGTTGTTTATCAGGTTAAGGAGATTTGGGGTTGAGATGGAGGGGTTTTCTAAACATACAGTTATGTCATATCCAAACAGAGAAAATTTGACTTCCTCTCTCCTATTTAAATACCCTTTGTTTCTTTCTCTTGCCAGATTGAGCTGGCCAGAACTTCCAATAATATGTGGAATTGGAGTGCTGAGAGAGGGCATCCTTGTCTTGTGCCGGTTTTCAAAGGGAATGCTTCCAGCCTTTGCCCATTCAGTATGATATTGACTGTGAATTTGCCATAAATAGCTCTTATTATACTGAGACACATTCAATCAAACGCAGGACCTAAAACCATAAAAACCTTAGCAGAAAACCTCGGCAATACCATTCAGGACACAGGCATGGGCAAAGACTTCATGTCTAAAACACCAAAAGCAATGGCAACAAAAGCCAAATTGACAAATGGATATAATTAAACTAAAGAACTTCTGCACAGGAAAAGAAACTATCATCAAAGTAAACAGACAATCCTCAGAATGGGAGAAACATTTTGCAACCTATCCATCTGACAAAGGGCTAATATGCAGAATCTACAAGGAACTTAAACAAATTTACAAGAAAAAAAAAAAACGATCAAAAAGTGGGTGAAGGATATGAACAGATATTTCTCAAAAGAAAACATTTATGTGATCAATAAACATATAAAAAAAGCTCATCATCACTGATCATTAGAGAAATGCAAATCAAAACCACAATGAGATACCATCTCACGCCAGTTAGATTGATGATCATTAAAAAGTCAGGAAGCAACAGATGCTGGAGAGGATGTGGAGAAATAGGAACGCTTTTACACTGTTAGTGGGAGTGTAAATTAGTTCAACCATTGTGGAGGACAGTGTGGAGATTCCTTAAGGATCTAGAACCAGAAATATCATTTGACCTAGCATCCCATTACTGGGTGTATACCCAAAGGATTATAAATCATTCTACTACATGTTGATTGTGGGACTGTTTACAATAGCAAAGACTTCCAAATGCCCATCGATGATAGACTGGATAAAGAAAATGTGGCACATATGCATGATGGAATACTATGCAACCATAAAAGAGGATGAGTTCGTGTCCTTTGCAGGGACATGGATGAAACTGGAAACCATCATACTCGGCAAACTAGCACAGGAACAGAAAACCAAACACCACATGTTCTCACTCATAAGTGGGAGTTGAACAATGAGAACACATGAACACAGGGAAGGGAACATCACACACCAGGGCCTATCATTGGGTGATAGCATTAGGAAAAATACCTAATGTAGATGATGGGTTGACGGGTGCAGCACATCACCATGGCACGTGTATACCAATGTAAGAAACCTGCACATTCTGCACATGTATCCCAGAACTTAAAGCATAATGAATATATATATGCCCTATTTCAGTTCAGGTACACACCTGGACATAGATAGCATTCAGCATTGAACATGTTCTTGAATGGTTGCATTTCACCCTCGGCATGCTGGGTATATACCTCAGCTTCTTCAGTATAGCATTAACTATTCAATTTGTCATTTTTGTCTGAGAGAGGAAAGAATAAAAGTGAAAGCAAAAAGTTCAGGGGTATATCAAATTTAAAGTTCTCAGGAAGGAGGTCCTGATAGACAGGATATTCAGAGGAAAACTAGGAGAATGTGGGGTTATGAAAAAGTACAGAATAGATAAAGCAAATGTCCAATGTTGCTGCAAAACTGATTGCAATTAGGTCAGAGTCTGGTCAAAGTCTGTGGCAGATATAGGGTAATAATGACCTATATTTAAAAAATAGATTCAAAGTAAAAAACGAAATGAAATATGATTAAAATGAGTTGAAGGATGCTGCACGATTGAAGGCAAGGGCATAGAAAACTTTTGAAGATGCTACGCTTCAAGTGGCAGAAAAGAATGAGGCAGCGGTAGAATTGAAGACTCAAGGGAGGGGATTAAATATGTACAATCTGAGATGCATTTTGATAATCACGGCAATAATCCAGTGGGAGAGGAGAGCTTAATAGCAGTAACAGTGTTCATGGAACCTTCAGAAGGCACAGTTTCAAGGACACAAGCCAAAGGACTGGCCTTCTATAATTAGGCTTTCCTAGGATAGTTTCTTTTTTATACTTAGGTCTCTATGTACTCTGAAATTTATTTATCTAAATGGGATAAATAAATGATATATAATCAAATTATATTTTTCAAATAAGTAATAAATATTCTAACACCATATATGGAGGAATATTTCCTTCGGTCATTAATTTTGTATACCTTTTACTCATATTAATGTATAAAGATATGTATATAGCATTATACCAAAACACATGTATGATTGCACAATGTCTATTTCTGAGCTACAAGAAATTATTTTAAGTATGATATTGTAATAATATTTGGCTCTATACATTCATCCATCCTTTAAAAATATCATTGTGTTTTCCTAGGGCATTTATTCATTTCTATTAATTTTAAAATCTTACAGTGAGATTATAATTTTATTAAGATTTTATATGAACGTGAATGAATTTGACATTTTTATAGAATCAAGTTTTCCCATTCATGAACTTGATGTATTTCTCCATTTAATCACTTCATCACAAAAGGTCTATACTATTTTATTACACCAGATGAACATAATTATAGTACATCAAAAAGCTGGTGACCGGGTTTGGAAGAGTCTATAAATCATGTCATAAAGTAAAATGAATGTATTTAGTTTAGAAAATAGTAACTTAAGACATCTATAATAACCTTCAAAGTTTTTGAATGAATCAGTGGGAAAAAAAAAAAAAAGGAGGTAAATCTTTTTTAATTGCAGAAGACAAAAAGGAAGAAAAGTTACAGAAAAGAAACATTTTTATCAATTGAAGAAAAATTCCCTGGCAAAAACTGGGATTTGGAGAGAATACAAAGCATTCCTACATTGAAAGCACTGATGCACCCAAGAATCAGAGGAGAGTCCTTTGTTAGGTTATGTATCAGCTGGATCTGAAATGATGTGGAATATTAGATACGGTGGGAAAAGATGAGTATGAAAAGGGCACAAATAAAAACAGGGAAACGGAAACAGGCAAAGCATTCCCAGGAGACATGAAGCAAACATGGGGTAGGTTTCGTACATTGTGGGTTTTGGAGTTAACTTGTGAAGGAGAGTGGTAGCAATATTGGATTCCCTCAAGTAGTAAGCCATAGATACTTAAATACTTTCTGAGTTAAGTGTAAGCAATTCAGGATTGGATTTTGGGTAGAATTGTGACCGTCTTATTTTCTAATTTTTGTCTTTTTAAAGTAGGAGAAACACTATTAAAATTAATAGATGTTTTCCATTTTTTACACTCTCGATAATTAAAGCTTTATAATATAAACAAAGATATATCTCTGATGAATACTGATGTAAAAATATTCAACAAGATGCTAACAAACAGAATTCGACAGCTCATTACAAGAATTCTACACTATGACCAAGTGGAATTTATTCCTGAAATGCAAAGATACTTCAACATATAAAAGACAATCAATTTAATACTGTATATTGGCAGAATGAACAACATTCCGTTAAAAAAATATGATTAGCTCAATTGATCAGAAAAAGCATATGACAAAAAATCAACACACTTTTCTTGATAAAAAGACACAACATACTAGGAATAGAAAGAAACTACCTCAACATAATAAAGGCCATATATGTCAAGCTGACAACAACATAACAATCAATGGTGAAGAGTGATTTTAAACAAAATTGCAAAGCTCATTGGGTGGGTAAGGACACCAGTCTGGGCAACATATGGAGATTCCCCCATCTCTGCACAAAAATTAAAAACAACAAAAAAGCTGGGTGTGGTGGTGCACACCTGTGGTCCCAGCTACTCAGGAGGCTAAGATAATAGGATTGCCTGAGACTGGGAGGTCAAGGCTGCAGTGAGCCATGATTATTACACCACTGTACTCCACCCTGAGTGACAGAGTGAGACCCTGTCTCTCTCTCTCACACACACACACACACACACACACACAAAATTGAAATAGGAAAGGATAGCCTTTAACAAATGGTGTAGGCAAAATTAGAAATCTACACACACAAAAATGAAGTTAGATGCTTAACTTACACAATATCCACAAATAAATTTAAAATGGATCAAAGACAAGCATAAGACCTAAAACTATGAAACACTCAAGGAAAACAAAGAAGAAAAGTTTTATAACTTGAATTGGCGAAATTTCTTTGACATGACACCAAAAGCACAAGCAACAAAAATGTAAATAGATAAAGTACACTACACTAAAATTTAAAACTTCTGTGCATTAAAAGACACAATCGAGCAAGTGAAAATGCAACCAACCGAATAAGAGAAAATATTTTCAAGTCATATATCTGATGAGTGTTAATATGCAGAATATTTTTAAAACATTTACACTGCAACAAAAATAAAAGAACCCAATTGAAATTGGGCCAATTACTTAAATAGACATTTCAGAAGACATGCAAATAGCCACTAAATATCTGAAAAGATGTTCAAAATAATTCATAATAAGTACAATGCAATCAAAAGCACATTGAGATATAACCTCACACCCATCAGGATGACTACTACAAAAAAAAAAAAAAAAACCCTGAAAATAATGAAGTGGAAAGCAGAATAATGTTGGAAGCTGAAATCCAGCCAACCCTGCTTATTTTAATTCAGCCATGACATGAGCAAGAAACACATTTCAACAGGCCAAACATGTATTTTAGGCATTTATCTGCTAACAAAGTGTGTTTTTAATAATACAAGCACATTTACCTAGAGACCCTTGTCTACTGTGTGTAAGAATGTAAAATGGTGAGGCTGCTTTGGAAAATAGTATGACAACTCTTCAACAAATTAAAAATAGAATTACTCCATGATGAACAAGTTTTAACTATGAGTGTATATCCAAAAAAACTGAAGTCTTGAAAAAATATTTGTACATATGCCCATGTTCATAACAACATTATTCACAATAGCCAAATCATAGAATCTATGCAAATGTCCATTATTGGATGGATAGCTAAACAGAATATCTATATCTATAGGAATAGTACCCCTAAAAAAAGAAAATTATGATGCATTCTGTAGCTTGCATGAAACTTGAGGACAGTATACTAAATGAAATAAGTAACAAAGAGACACATACTATACAATTCCATTCATATGATATTATAGTTTGGTTTGTTTGACTCTTCCAGATTTCATGTTGCAATTTGAGCCCTGATGTTAGAGGTTGGGCCTAATGGGACATATTTGGGTTACGAGGGTGGTCTTTCTTGGATAGCGTGGTGCCACCCTCATGTTAATTAATGAGTTCTTACTCTATTAGTTCCCGTAAGAGCTGGTTGTTAAAAAGAGTCTTGTACCTCCCATTTCTCTCTTTTGCTTTCTTCTCTCTTGATGTGGTCTCTACACACTAGCCTCTCTTCTTTCACCATTAGTGGAAGCAGCCTAAAGACCTCACAAGAAGCAAAGAGTGGTGCCTTGCTTCTTGTACAGCTGGCAGAATCATAAGCTAAATAAACTTTAAAAAAATAAAGTACCTAGTCCTAGGTATTCCCTTATAGCAATGCTAAATAGACTAAAACATATGAGATACCTAGAATATTCAAATTCATAGAGGAGGAGGAGGAGGAGGAGGAGGAGGAGGAGAAGAAGAAGAAGAAGAAGAAGAAGAAGAAGAAGAAGAAGG
>NW_012105809.1:920866-939256 GCF_000951045.1 Mandrillus leucophaeus
GAAGAAGAAGAAGAAGAAGAAGAAGAAGAAGAAGGAGGAGGAGGAGGAGGAGGAGGAGGAGGAGAAGAAGAAGAAGAAGAAAAAGAAAAAGAAGAGGAGAAGGAGGAGGAAGAAGCAGCAGCAGAAGCAGAAGGAGGAGGAGGAGGAGGAGGAAGAGGAGGAGAAAGAGGAGAAAGAGGAGGAGAAAGAGGAAGAAGGAAGGAAGAGGAGAGAAGAACATCACTTAGACCTAGAGATTATACATTACTTCAAAATTATTTTGAAATGGACCAGAGACATAAGTGGAAAACTGAAAAGTATAACACTTCCAGAAGAAATCATAAGAAAAAAATTTATATGACTTTGGGTGAGGTAATGTGCTTCAGCATCACTAAGGAAAAAATATTTATAAATTGGATTTTATTAAAATTAAAATATTCTGCTGTGTGAAAGACACAGGTAAGAGAATTAAAAGACAAGTCACAGAATGAGGGAAAATATTTGCAAAACATACATCTGATAAGTGACTTGTATCCAAAATACACACACAAAAAAATCATAAAAATCAAGTATAAGGAAAATAACAACCCAATAAAAAATGTGCAAAAGATGCCTTGCCAAAAAAGCAATACAGATATAAAATAAACATATGGAAAGCTGTTTAACATTTTATGCTATTTGGGAAGTGCAGATTAAAACAAAATACCAGTGCATAACTATTACAATGGCTAATATCTAAAATATAGACGTAGTCAAATTCTGGCAAGGATGTGGAGTAACAGGAACTCTCGTTTATTGCTGGTGGAAAGGCAAAATGATACAGCCACTTAGGAAGACAGTTTGACAGTATATGGCAACGTTAAACATAATTTTATCATGTGACCTAGTAACTACTTGAAGTATTTACTTAAGTGATTAAAACACTTACATTTACACAAAACCTGAATATAACATTGTAGCTGCTATATTCACGTTATTGAACAGTGGGAAAAAAACAAGTTATCTTTCAATAGATAAATGGATAGATTATGGTACATTCACATAATTGAAAACTATTCATTGATAGAAAAAGAATCATTAATCATAAAGACATGGGGGAATCTTAAAGGCATATTTCCAAATGAAATAGCCAGGTCAACAGCTTACATATAGTATGATTCTGTAAACCAAAAATACAATCCTGTGCCCCTCAGTCAACTGAACAGATCTTCCTGTCAGCCAAGGGCATTTTAAAGTTAACCTAACAAACTATTTTAGGCCATGATGGGAAGGAAGAGGTGATACATGCCTCATTATACTCTTCTCCCTTTGGAATTCAGGCACAACTTACCTGCATTAACATTAAACAAAGGTCTTAATGCTGAGAGAACACTTTGTAGCAATAAAATAAATACAAACCCAACTCTAGATTACATCAAATGACAGATAGCATGCCCTGAAAGAAATAGAAATAGTTTACTCCAAAATATAAATATGTTTCTGTGACATATCTTGTTGAAAACTTGTTACAAAACAAAGACTTAATTTAATGTAAGAAAAAATCAATCATATAGGTCAGGGAATCTCAGCATAAAATGTTCACTGTGACAAAATACACCAAAAAAAAAAAAAAAAAAAAGAAAGAAATAACCTCACAGAACTGAGTGAGATCAAAGGTAAGGCTCTCAGGGAGTTGGAAAATGAATGGAGTCTGGAAAACTAAAGACAAGTCACTCTCATCTAGTTGATAACATTGCTTCTCAAAGGGTTACATGTTAACAATTCTGAAATAATGAAACATGTCTACTGGGATTGAGCAATTAAAGTTAATGCTGGATGATAGGAGCCTGGTTTCCCACTGATGGAGTGGCAGTTTTCAGAAAAGCAAGGAGAGAAGGACAGGATGGTCATGTGGTGATGCGGAAACCATCTTTGCAAAATTATAACTGAGACAGTGAAAAAGATCTAACTTAACTGAATCCAGCTTGCTTCTAACTTTCAAGCTGTCCTTGCTCATCCCTGGGCATAGACAGAACTAGCTTTGGGAGGAACTTAGTTAATAGTTTATATTTTAAAATAAAGGCGATAACAGCTTTTTCCCAAAACAAACTTCCTTCTTGCCTAAGGACTAGGCTGCCTTTATAGGACTAACATTAGCCACAAGATTAGAAATTATGGTTTAGGGGTCATGCAGCTGGAGGATACAAGATTCTGACCCTCCCTAAATTGCTCCTAAGATCAGCGCTTGAAATATTTTGCAGACCCTGCACTGATAGGTCAGCTGGTAACACCCAGGTGGATTAGCTGGCTTATCTGATCTTGTGGGCCCCCACCCAGGAACCGACTCAGCACAAGAGGACAGCTTCAATTCCCTATGATTTTGTCTTCCACCTAATCAATCAGCACTCCTGCCTCACTGGCTTCCCCTGATCCATCAAGTTGTCCTTAAAAACTGATCCCCGAATGCTAGGGGACACTGATGTGAGTAATAATAAAACTCTGTCTCCAACAGAGCTGGCTCTGCATGAATTACTCTTTCTCTGTTGCAGTTCCCCTGTCTTCATAAACCAGCTCTGTCTAGGCAGCAGGCAAGGTTTACCCATTGGGTGGTTACAATGCATTAATGCTGCAGACATTAATATCACCTCACGTTTAGTGTTGGGGTACAGAAAATTATTTCCCAAAATATGATGCTTGGTAGGTTGAGTGCTTTTGGAAATAGAAAGGCCTCAGGAATAAACCTCAGAATCTAGGTTTCTTTAATCACCATGCTTCTCCCAAAGGCCTCACTCTGGAATTTCCTTATCTGACCATGAAAACTTTTTACCAAAAGAAAGAAAATTGCTTTCTATCCCTTCCCTGAAATCTCATTATCTATTTCAGAAAAGAAGACCGAAGAATTGAACCACACCTGGATGGACTTTTCCACAAGATAATGCCTGCTTCTGAGGCTCATTCAAATTCCAAAAAGGATCATTTACAAGTTCATTTGTGTTTCCCTGGTTCATTTCTTCTCCCTGATAATCATTTACTGCCACTGCCCCTCAAAAAAAAAAATAGTCTACACATCCCATCTCCTCCCTGTCCTATGTAAGGAGTATATAAAACTTTATGTGGGGGGGAGTGATTTCCCCCTTCCCTCCAATGTTAATAAATGTATATGCCCTTTCTCCTATTAATCCATTTTGCCAGTTAACTTTCAGAGAACCTTCAGAGGGCAGATGGAAAGTTTCCTCTGGGTCCTGACATTAGCTTAATACAGATACAGATGGGTATTTATAGCTATGTGTACATACCTGGCTGTGTATACACATGGATATGCCCTTGCTCTGTCTGATGTGATGGCCTAAGGAGCAACATCACCCCAGCAACAAAGAGAAAGCTCACTGCAGGGTCTTGTTTTCCTAAAACCCATCTCCAATAAGTATAACCAGCTTCCTTGGAAAAATAGTTGATTCTAGGACTAAGGCAGCAATATAAGAGTTGATCCTGGTGTATCTTGTCCTGCCAGAAAGTAAGACAGTACTCAAAAACAACACAATTATGAGGGTATGTGAAAAAGAGAGAAGAGCTAACTGACAGCTCTCCCTGTAAGAGTTAAAGAAAGAGGAAAGAAACACGAAAAGTGGCTCAAAAGTCAAAGACAGGTTTATTTTGGAGAATCAACCTGAGAGAGGCCTCAGGCTGATTTTGGTCAGGGGCATTCTTTCTTACAGACTAAGAGTATTTAGGGGTTCAGGACAAGAGAACTTATCACAGGCTTGGAATGTTTCTGTGTTGGGGACAAGTTTATTGAGGGTTCGAATGTCTCTGGTCAGAGTGGAGATTTTCTTGGGGCTGACGTCTCTCTAGTAGGGAAGGGGTTTATGTTATGGTTGGAATGTTTCTGGTCGGAAATGTCATTTGTGGTTTATGGTCATGCTGACCTTAGCCATTAGGCTGATGCCCTTTGAATGTAGGTGGTTTTTGATCAAGGTGAACTTTAAAATGGTGGTGCTTGTCCAAGATGGCAATGCTCCTGCTCTGTCACTCCCAAGGACCAAAGCTGGAACAGTATGAACAACATAAATAGTTTTGTATAATCAGTTAAAATTTACAATTTACCAGTGTTAAACTAAATATGGCTTCAGAAGGACTCTGTACTATAATGTGAGTCCTTATGGATAAACTGTAACCTAGCTTAATAGTCAGACAAAGTTAAAAACCTAACTTAGTAGTATATGCACCTGTAACAATCGCTGGGTGTAGGCCAATTCCAGCGGCCATACTTCAACCACCCATAGACTGCTGAATGTTCAAACTGCATTCAAATAAGGCAAACACCGAGCTGTAACCAATCTCATTGTTTCTGTACCTCACTTCTGATTCCTATATGTCACTTTGCCTTTTTTGTCTATAAATTTGTTCTGACCAGGAGACCCCTTTGGAGTCTCTGTGAATCTGCTGTGATTCCGGAGGCTGCCCAACTTGCAAATTGTTCATTGCTCAAACTCCTTTAAATTTAATTCAGTTGTAGTTTTTCTTTTATCACCACAGTGATGTTCTCTATTTTTTTTCAGACAATCTCTCTCTCATTAATTATATTAAGATAGGGAGGAAGTATGTTAGCACAGTAGTTGGCTGTATTAGTTCATCCTCGAACTGCTATAAAGAACTACCTGAAAATCAGTAATTTATAAAGAAAAGAGGTTTAACTGGCTCATGGTTCTCCAGGTTATACAGATTTCTGCTTCTGGGGAGGCCTCAGGAAACGTACAATCATTGGGAAGGGGAAGGGGAAGCAGGCCTTGTCCTCACATGGCCAGAGCAGGAGGAAGAGAGAGCAAAGGAGGAAGTGCTACACACTTTTAAACAATCGAATCTCATGAGAATTCACTCACTCCCGTGAGAACAGCAAAGTGGAAATATGCCCCTATGATCCAATCACCTCCTACCAGGTCCCTCTCCCAATATTAGGAATTACAATTCAACATGAGATTTTGGTGGAGACACAGAGCCAAACCATATTATCTCACTCCTGGCCCCTCCCAAATTTCATGTCCTTCTCACATTTCAAAACAAAATCATGCCTTCTCAAGAGTCCTCCAGAGTCTTAACTCCTCCCAGCTTAATTCAAAAGTCGGAGTCCAAAATCTCATCTGAGACAATGCAAATTCCTTCCACCTATGAGCCTGTAAAATAAAAAACAAGTTAGTTACTTCCAAGATACAAGGGAGGTACAGGCATTGGGTAAATGCTTTCGTTCCAAAAGGGAGAAATAGGCCAGAACAAATGGGCTGCAGGCTTCATGCAAGTCTGAATCCCAGCAGGGAAGTCACTAAATCATAAAGTTCCAAAATAATCTCCTTTGGCTCCCGGTCTAAAATCCAGGCCATACTGACACAATGGGTGGGCTCCCAAGGCCTTGGGCAGCTCCACTGCTTTATTAATGGACTAATAAAGAAAATTGGTATGAGAGAAGCAGAGCATTGCTATAAAGATACCTGAAAATGTGGAAGCAATTTAGAAACTGAGTAATGGGCCGAGGTATTGAGGGGCTTTTCCAGATGCACAGTGCAAGCTGTCAGTGGATCTACCATGCTTGGGTCTACAGAATGGTGGCCTTCTTCTCTCTGCTCCATTAGGCAGTGACCTGTTGGGGACTCTGTGTGGGGGCTCCAACCTCATATTTCCCTTTGGCACTCCTCTATTAGAGGTTCTCTATGGGGGCTCTACCCCTGCAGCAGACTTCTGGCTGCACATCCAACCATTTTCAAACAACCTTTGAAATCTAGATGGAGGCTTCCAAGCCTCAACTCTTTTGCTTGCACACCTGCAGGCTTAATACCATCTGGAAGCCTTGGCAGCTTCCAGCATGCACTCTCTGGAGCAGCAGTCTGAGATATATCTGTAGTCCTTTAGCCATGGCTGGAGCTGGAGCAGTTGAGATGCAGGGTGCCCTGTCCTGAGGCTGCACAGAGCAGCAGTGCACTGGACCTGGCCCTCAAAACCATTCCTTCTTCCTAGGCCTCTGGGCTTGTGATGGAAGGGGCTGCCATGAAGGTCTCTGAAATGCTTGGAGGCATGTTCCACATTGTCTTGGCTATTAACATTTAGCTCCTTTTTATTTATACACATTTCTGTAGGTTGCTTGAATTTCTACCTAGAAAATTTGTTTTTCTTTTCTAGCACATGGTCAGGCTGCAAATTTTCCAATATTTTATGCTATTTTTATTTTAAAATGTAAATTCTGATTTTGGGTCATTTCTTTGTTTATGCAGATGAGCATTGACTTTTAGAAGCAGCCAGGCTACATCTTGAATGCTTTGCTGCTTAGAAATTTCTTTTGCCTGATATGTTAAATCATCTCTCTCAAATGCAAAGTTCCACAGATATATAGAACAGGGGCACAATGCCCCAGCCTCTTTGCTAAAGCATAGCAAGAGTGACCTTTACTCCAGCTCTCAAGAAGTTCTTCATCTCCATCTGAAACCACCTCAGCCTGGAATTCATTGTCCATATCTCTATCAGAATTTTGGTCACAACCATACAACAAGTCTCTGTAAAGTTCCAAACTTTCCCACATCTTCCTGTCTTCTCTTGAGCCTCCAAATTGTTTCAACCTCGGCCCATTACTCAGTTCCTAAGTTGCTTCCACATTTTCAGGTAACTTCATAGCAATGCCCCACTTCTCTGGTACTAATTTTCTTTATTAGTCCATTATTGCACACCTATAAGAAATGCCTAAAAATGGGTAATTTATAAAGAAAAGAAGATTAATCAGCTCATGGTTCTGAAGGACATATAGGCTTCTGCCTCTGGGGAGGCCTCCTGAGACTTACAATCAAGGCAGAAAGCAAAAGTGAAGTGAGTCTGGTCTTCACATGGCCAGAGCAGGAGGAAGAGACCAAGAAGCAGGAAGTGCTATACACTTTCAAACAACCAGATATGGTGAGAACCCATTCATTGTCATGAGAACAGCAAGGGGGAAATCTGTCACCATGGTCCAATCACCTCCTACCAGGTCTCTTGGGTAAGGGGTTTGGGGATTATGATCCAACATGAAATTTATGTGGGTACACAGAACCAAACCATCTCATTCACCAAGACTCTAAATGTGTATCTTACCTGTTGCATATAAAAATGGGCTTTTTCTTTATTTCTATTAGCAGTATAAAAGAAAGCTTTAAAGATCAGTGACCACATATCACATATCTGAGGTTTTGTTAATTTTATTTAGTGAAGTTGCCGTATCTGGCATGCAATCTGCAGTTGAGCTACTTTTTGCCTGGGTTTATGGTAACCTTCAGCTATCATCCAGGATCCACATGGATTTGGAGTGTAGATTATGAATTGAGTGGATAGATGATAGTATTCACCACTCTTGTTCTTTAGGTCTTCCAGATTGGCACTAAACTCTACCATGCCCTCAAGCCAATGTAATCAAGGCTGGCAAGGCAATGGTGGTATCTGAGGCTTCCATTTGGCCTTCCCCATTAAGATGGATTAAGGAACCAATGTAAGGATTCTACTAATATATTTCCTAATTCTGGAGACTTAATGTAAGACTTCTTCTATGCCCATTTAGAAATCTACATTAATTTCTACCACCTACTTTTTCATACCTAGAAAACATCTGCTATTTCCTCTTCCCTTCTAGACTATATGACAGAGAGGACAAGAACTCTATGTTGTTCTTTATTGCATTCTCAATACCTAAGAGATAATTCATCCTGAGGTAATTTTCAATAAATATTTGTGAAGTGTTTGGATAATGTGCATTTCCTTTCTTTATGCTTGATGAATCACTAGCGCTATTGAAAGACTTTTTATCTCAACATTTTCATACGTACGTGTTCTCCTATTTAAAATCAGATTAGGATTTATGTTAAAAAACAATATACTACAGATATAACTATACATTTCTCAAAATCCCTTGGAAAAGGTTAAGACATTATAAGGAGAAAAGTTGTGTGAAGTGCTGAAAAGTACAAAAGATACCTTTCAAAGAGAGAAATTTCTGTAAATATGCTGAATGAAATAGAGATACAATGGGGCATAATAGGGTGACATGCACTTTTTATTTTCTTCTGTGAAAAAAATTGGGAGGTAACTGGATAAAGCTCCAACAAAATCTTTTTAATTAATAGGGGAAAGGTTACATTTTGGAGCAAGCAGCAGCTAAACCAGACCAACACAATGAGGTTGATTCCTGAAAGAAAAGTTGCTGTGAGCAGAAAGTGAGCAGGCAAGATTCCTCCAGGATGTGGTGGCCACTAGGAGAGAGCCAGAGGAAAGTAAGATACAGAATGCATGTAAGGACTCTTCTAGGTCTTGGAAGAACAGGAAGAAAACAGGCAAGGAGATGCTTCCTTCTATAGTCAATATAAAAAGCATGTTGAAATGCCCTGTGGAGGAAATTCCCTCTGTATTAGACCACATGAGAATCCTTATGGTGTGTATCTTGCAGCTCAGAGGAAAGGATCCTCCTTGAATCCTGTCAGAAGAACTACTCCTCTGGCTTATACTTCTTTAAATAGGTTATCAGGTAAAATAAGCTAATGCTAACCCATCAGCATAACATTATCTGTAGATATCACGTTTATAAAACCAGGGCCTTCAGCCTAAAGAAGAGGCAGCAATTTGACAACAGGAAAGAGTTCAATGAAGAAAAGCCAGAATTGTCTTTGTTTATATTTTTCTTTAAACTGGATTATCCTTCCTACCTGGTCAGCTTCTCTGTGAATCCCAGTTGTTCTTCAGTATTCTCTTGACACATCCTCCTCCACAATGTCTTCCCTTGCCTTCAAGGCAGTACTTACCCTTCTGCCTTTGGTGGGATGTTGGCTCTACGGCATCACACTGATTGTAGTCAGCCTTGAAGTGTGGTTAGTTTTCTATGCCTCTTTCCTGCGTGAATTAGATTACAAACTCAGTAAGGGCAAAGGCAATACTTTCCTGGATTCAGTAAGTCCAGAGCAAAATACTCCCCATACTTAATGTTTTTTTGTTTGTTTGTTTTTTGACACAGAGCACTGCTCTGTTGCCCAGGCTGGAGCACAATCTTGACTCACTGCCACCCCCGCCTCCCGGGTTCAAGCGATTCTCCTGCCTCAGCTGCCTGAGTAGCTGGGATTACAGGCACATGACACCATGCCTGGCTAATTTTTTTTTTTTTTTTTTTTTTTTTTTAAGACAGATTTTTGCTCCGTCGCCGGGCTGGAGTGAAGTGGCGTGATCTCGGCTCACCACAACCTCCGACTCCCTGGTTCAAGTGATTCTTCTGCTTCAGCCTTCTGAGTAGCTGGGAGTAAAGGCACTCGCCACCAAGCCCAGCTAATTTTTGTGTTTTTAGTAGAGATGGGGCTTCACCATGTTGGCCCGGCTTGTCTCAAACTCCTTACCTCAGGTGATCTTGCCACCTTGGCCTCCCAAAGTGCTGAGATTACAGGTGTGAGCCCCCACTCCAGACCCCCATACTTAATATCTAACAAACATCTTTGAGTTCTTTTTTATTCTCCCTAGCTAGAATGATTAAACACTGACATCACTACTATATAAATTTCAAGGGGTAGAATATGTTGGTAGTGATACTGGTAGAGAAATTTGAAGTCACTTCTCTTATGTGGTCAGATTTATCCCAATTGCACATGCTACTACCTCAGTTGTTACTCTTTGGATTAACATATGAAAGATCACATGGGGTATTAAGTATCTATATAGTCATTTGATTTAAGGCAGATAGCTGGTAAATACCACAAGTTACAAAATATCCTTTGATTGTTTACATGTCCCCCTTAAAAAGAGTGACTTTTAAAAATTTTATTTTCAGTTCAAGGGTACACGTCTGGGTTTGTTATATAGGTAAACTTGTGTCATGGGGCTTTGTTGTGCAGATTATTTCATCACTCAACAATTAAGCCTAGTACTCATTAGTTTTTTTTGTTTTTTTTTTTCTTGATCCTTTCCCTCCTCCCATCCTCCACCCTTCAATAGGCCCAAGTATGTGTTGTTTTTCTCTGTGTGTCTACATGTTCTCATCATTGAGCTCACACTTTTAAGTGAGAACATGTGAACATATGGTATTTGCTTTTCTGTTCCTGCGTCAGTTTGCTAAGGATAATGGCCTCCAGCTCCATCCATGTTCCTGCAAAGGACATTGTGTCATTCTTTTTTATGGCTGCATAGTAGTGGATGGTATAGCTGTACCACATTTTCTTTATCCAGTCTATCTTTGATGGGATTTCGGTTGATTCCATGTGTTTGCTCTTGTGAATAGTGCTGGAATGAACATACACATGCATGTGTCTTTATATATAATAGAATGATTTCTATTCCTTTGGGCATATAGCCAGTAATGGGATTGCTGGCTGAGTGGTAGTTCTGTTCTTTTGGTCTTTAAGGAATTGCCACACTGTTTTCCACAATAGTTGAACTAGTGTACGCTCCCACCAACAGGGTATAACCATTTTCATTTCTCCACAACCTTGCCAGCATCTGTTATTTTTTGACATTTTAATGTCATAAAAGAGTGACATTCTTAAGGTGGAAAAACCCTTTCAGAGGGGGAAAATAGGCTTAGTCACATTTCTATAATCCATGGGCCCAAGAATATCCAGTACCTGTTACTCTCCAGTGATATGGGAGTACTGGGAAGGGAAGAGCATAGTCCCTTTAAACGATATGAAAAAGGAGAACAGGGAAGTAGAGAGAGGCAGGTCCCTGGCTAGGGCTCCACCCCCACAGACCTAGGTGAGGACCGGCACTCCTGATTTTACGCACAAATTTTGCATTTTCCAAGACCATCCTGGCCCACCATGGCCCCATCCTGGGCCTATCATAACCCCAGACCCTAGTGGTCAGATACACAGGTGGCTGGACATCAAGCGAAGCAGATCAGCAGAAGAAGACACAAACAACTGGATGGCAAGAGGACGTCGAGGGAGCATGCAGTTAAAAGAGATCACCTAGAGATTCTGGTGCACCTGATGGCAGGCCATTGACCGGCAGGACTAGGCAGAGTTTGGTTGGGGCAGTCAGAGAAGAGCAGGGACCACCAAGTGGCAGAACTCTAGGAGAAAACCATTTCCCTTCTGGCTCCCACATCGGCTCAGAGCTACTTTCACTCAATAAAACTTTGCACTCATTCCCCAGGGCCATATGTGATCCGATTCTTCCGATACACCAGTGAAAGAACCCAAGATACAGAAAGTCCTCTGTCCTTGCGACAAGGTAGAAGGTCTAATTGACCTGGTTAATGCAAATCGGGCAGACTAAAAGATGGCAGACTAAAAGAGCACCCTATAACATGCCCACTGGGGCTTCAGCTGTAAACATTCACCTCTAGATACTGTCTTGGGGTCAGAACCCCACAACCTAGCCGTCTGTGTGCTCCCCTAGAGGTTTGAGCAGTGGGGCCCTGAGGAAGTGAGCCCCACCCCCTTGCATGCCCTGGAAGGGGGACAAGGGAACATTTCCCATTTAACCAACATCCTCTCCTCCCACTCCGGCCACACTTCCCTTGTCTGATAAGCTCAGCCCCAGTGCCCTGGCTGCTTCTTCTAAACATAGGCATTTGTAGCCCAGCTTCCAGCACATGTGCTTCGTCTGCCTGGACTGTTCTCATCCCAGTTTGCTTGTTGCTTCTTATCCTCCTCAGGTCTCTGCTTGTTACCTTCTCAGTAGACCCTCCTCTGACAACCCTTCTAAAGATCACTCATCCTGCCATAGTCATTTCTATCTTTTTCTTTTTTCTTCATTCATGGGAGTTGTCATCACCTGTCACCTTCAATGAAGGTTGAGGTTTCTATATTTTTATGCACTCAGCTTACTCTTACCTCTCCAGAGCTTGCAGTGGTACCTGACACAGCTGGTTCTCCTTCTCCCTTGATACAGAGGCACACGTGTGCGTACGCGCGCACACACACACACACACTTGTTCAATGTATAAATTAATGGCTGAGTGAGATGAAGGGTAGTTAAGACACTTGACAAACTCACACACCTAGTAAATGCTCTTTCCATTTTGAACTCTTCTCTTCATGAGTGATGAGATGTAGCATTGGTGCTGATAACCAATTTCGTTTGCATTAAAAATTAGGTCAGTGAAGGCCTGGGGCGGTGGCTCATGCCTGCAATCCCAGCACTTTGGGAGGCCAGGGCGGGTGGATCCTGCAGTCCAGGAGATCGAGATCATCCTGGCTAACATGGTGAAACCACATCTCGCCACTACACTCCAGCCTGGGCAAGAGAGCAAGAGTCTGTTTCAAAAAATAAATAAATAAATAAATAAATAAATAAATAAATAAATGAAAAAGAATTCAGGTCAGTGAAGCAACAGCCTTTGTTCAAAGACTTAGAGTGTCATGCACGACCATGTGAAGAGACCACCAAACAGGCTTTGTGTGGTCTGTGTGAGCAACATGGCTGTTTATTTCACCTGGGTGCAGGCGGGCTGAGTCCAAAAAGAGAGTCAGTGAAGGGAGATAAGGGTGGGGCCATTTTACAGGATTTGGGTAGGTAAAGGAAAATTACAGTCAAAGGGGAGTTGTTCTCCAGCGGGCAAGAGTGAGGGTCACAAGGTTCTCAGTGGGGGAGCTATTTGAGCCAGGATGAGCCAGGAAAAGGAATTTCACAAGATAATATCATCGCTTCAGGCAAGGACCGGCCATTTTCACTTCTTTTGTGGTGGAATGCTATCAGTTAAGGTGAGGCAGAGCATTTGCACTTCTTTTGTGATTCTTCAGTTACTTCAGGTCATCTGGGCGTATAGGTGCAAGTCACAGGGGATGCGATGGCTTGGCTTGGGCTCAGAGGCCTGACATAGAGTACATGAAACCTTTGGCAGGAAAAAAGAAGTGACTGGAAATGAAGACTGACTTGCATGTGATTGATGTGATTTCCATGTCTGGTCTCCTGACCAGGATGTCTGAAACATGGCTTCTTCCTAGTTACTCTTCATGGCATTCTGTGTGCCCAGGCCTTGAAATTTTTCTTTTTTTCTTTTCCTTTTTTTTTTTTTTTTTTTTGAGTCGGAGTTTTTGCTCTTGTTGCCCAGGCTGGAGTGCAATGGTGCGATCTCAGCTCACTGCAACCTCTGCCTCTCAGGTTCAAGCAATTCTCCTGCCTCAGCCTCCCGAGTAGCTGGGATTATAAGCATGCGCCTCCACACCAGCCTAATTTTGTATTTTTAGTAGAGACAGGGTTTCACCATGTTGGTCTGGCAGGTCTCGAACTCCCGACCTCATGTGATCTGCCCGCTTTGGCCTCCAAAAGTGCTAGGATTACAGGTGTGAGCCACTGTGCCTGGCCCAGACTTTGTAATTTTTCAAAAATATCAATTGAATTAGTCTTTCTTATTTGCTAAAGGCTAGTCTCTACAGAACAAAAAAGGCAATTGAGAACCTCAACTGAATAATCAGATTTGATTTGCCCAGAAAGAATTTTTTTTTTTTTTTTTTTCCCCGAGACAGAATTTTGCACTTGTTGCTCAGGCTTGAGTGCAAGGGCATGATCTCAGCTCACTACAACCTCCGCCTCCCAGGTACAAGTGATTCTCCTGTCTTGGCCTCCTAACTAGTTCAGATTACAGGCATGCGCCACTACACTTGGCTGATTTTTTTGTATTTAGTAGAGACAGCATTTCACCATGTTAGTCAGGCTGGTCACAAACTCCTGACCTCAGGTGAACCACCTGCCTCGGCCTCCCAAAGTGCTGGGATTACAGGCGTGAGCCACCATGCCCAGACATGAATTAATTTTAAACTTGAATTTTTCAAGATTTAATCATATATCTGTCATTTAAAGCAGGTTTTTTTGAATCTGAGCCTAGTTAGTTTTGGAAACATCATGGAACCAGTGACAAAAGACCTCACATAATTATATACATGGCTAAGTATTCTCCTTAATGCCAAATCTTAATTGGGTGAGGAAGAATTTTCAAACTTACAGCATAAATTTTTGCTTCAAATTAGGGATTAGTTTTACACCTAGTATTATTTGGACTTTTCATTGAATACCTGGCATTTGATTTAATTGCAAGCAACATCTAATTAAAAACAAGGAGTAGTTTATTGCTTAGAGAACTGAAAACTCCTGCCTTCTCTAATCCATAAACAAATTTCAAGTGATCTATGAAAATAGCCAGTATGTTCTATAATACAGATATAAATTTAAGATCGTTGGAGCTTCTGTTATTTTTTTATAATACCATGGGATTAAACCTTTTCACAGGTTTGGTTTAACAGATATTTGACTCCTACTGAAACATAATAAGTTATACTATAATTTTTTCAAATGCTGGTTGCTTCAGGTTTCCAGGCTTACATAAGAGCTGAGTAGCAATTCAATAGCCTTTTATTCCCAAATATGTTTCTTAGCAAATGGACATTTTGTAAAATTAGTAAGCTTCACAAATTTCTGAAAAAAAAATCAGTGTTTCTAAAAATATTTATAGAATGCCTTTTATACCTTAGAAACTGTGTTAAGGACTAGATAGGTGATATAGAGTAAATAAATTTGGAAAGGTATTATACTATGAACAATAAAATAAACAACATTTTAAATGCAACAATGAATCAGAGAACTCACACACCATTCTTTTTAAAGTTTCTTACAAACATGATTCTAAGTAACCTACTGGACCCCTACTCTGTAGAAAATGGGGAAACGTGGGGATACATGTCTTCTTAACAGTTCTTTGATTTGAAACATAGTCATTTGGCATTGTTTTGATATCCCTTGCCTAAATATTTATTGAGAATCCAAGTGAAATATTAAGAAAGCATACATTAAATAGAAAATAAGTTTATTAGACCTTCCAAAATACTTAGTGAATCTGAAAATAAAGGGTATTCATAATCCAAACTTCTCTTAAACAAACAAAACATAAAAATATATATTATCAAGAAAAAAACACTCACTTTATTACTTCAAAAATGTATGAGTTCAAATACAAATTAATCAAAGATTTAAAGGTTAAAAACATTGAACTTTATTGTTGTGAAGAAAAGAATTAAAAGTGGAATAGTAATTTATTTCCCCTTTCTTAGGAACACCAAGGCAAGTTGAACCCTCATCAAAATCTCTTGCAAATGTTTATTAATGGAATTTACTGGTTAAAAGAAAAGTGAAGAACTTTTAAATGTTTCTATGTGTTGATTACTTTTCTAGGAATGCAAGGATTTTTAAAATATTCTTAGTGATGGAGAAAGTTTTTCTAAGTACAAGACCATAGATCAAAATCAGAAAGTAGTATGTCAATTGGTTTTGACTACTTGGATATTTAAAACTTCTAAATGTCAAATCATACACTGACACAAATGCAAACACTTAAAACAACTACAAAGGTAAAAAAAAAAATAGTAAATATTCTAACACATTTAATAATCAGTACCTCCTGGAAAGAAGTAAAACATTTTAACATATTTGCCATTAAATATATTAAGGGACAATAATGCTGGTCATTCTATATTAAAAAGTTCAATTTTATCATTATCAAAGATACATAAATGTAAACAATTGTTCTTTTTGTTTTTTTTGTTTTTAAAGATAACTCATGTGGGGGCACTCAAGATGGCTGAATAAGAACAGCTCCAGCCTCCAGCTCCCAACATGAGCAACACAGAAGACGGGAGATTTCTGCATTTTCAACTGAGGTACCAGGTTCATCTCACTGGGGCATGTTGGACGGTCAATGCTGGTCCATGGGTGTGGCCTGACCAGCAAGAGCTGAAGCAGGGTGAGGCATCGCCTCACCTGGGAAGTGCAAGGGGAAAGGGAATTCCTTTTCCTAGCCAAGGGAAATTGAGACACACAACACCTGGAAAATTGGGTAACCCCCACCCTAATACTGCACTTTACCAAGGGTCTTAGCAAACGGCATGCCAGGAGATTATATCCCACATTGACCCGGAGGGTCCCACGTGCACAGACCTCCCTCATTGCTAGCACAGCAGTCTGAGATCTAACTGCAAGGTGGCAGCAAGGCTTGGGGAGGGGCACCCACCATTGCTAAGGCTTAAGTAGGTAAACAAAGCCTCCAAGAAGCTCGAATTGGGTGGACCCACCACAGCTCAAGGAGGACTGCCTTGTAGACTGCCCCTGTAGACTCCATCTCTGGGGACAGGGCATAGCTAAACAAAAAGCAGCAGAAACCTCTGCAGATGTAAAAGTCCCTGCTGACAGCTTTGAAGACAGCAGTGGTACTCCCAGCATGGAGGCTGAGAACAGACAGACTGCGTGCTCAAGTGGGTTCCTGATCCCTGAGTAGCCTAACTGGGAGACATCCCTCAATAGGTGCAGACCAACACCTCACACTTCGCATGGCTGAGTACACCCCTGAGACTAAACTTCCAGAGCAAGAATCAGACAGCAACACTCACTGTTCAGCAATATTCTATCTTCTGCAGCCTCCACTGCTGAAACCCAGGCAAACAGGGTCTGGAGTGGACCACAAGCAAACTCCAACAGACCTGCAGCTGAGAGTCCTGACTGTTAGAAGGAAAACTAACAAACAGAAAGGACACCCATACCAAAACCCATCCGTATATCACCATCATCAAAGACCAAAGGCAGATAAAGCCACAAAGATGGGGAAAAAGCAGTGCAGAAAAGCTGGAAATTCAAAAAATCAGAGTGCATCTCCCCCTCCAAAGGAACACAGCTCATCGCCAGCAACAGAACAAAGCTGGATGGAGAATGACTTTGACGAGTCGAGAGAAGAGGCTTCAGTCGATCAAACTTCTCAGAGCTAAAGGAGGAACTATGTAACCAGTGCAAATAAACTAAAAACTTTGAAAAAAGAAGGGATGAATGGATACATGAAATAATCAATGCAGAGAAGACCTTAAAAAAAAATTATAGAGATGAAAACTATGACACGAGAACTACGTGACAAATGCACAAGCTTCAGTAACTGACTCAATCAACTAGAAGACAGATTGCAGATCAAATGAATGAAATGAAGTGTGAAGAGAAGTGTAGACAAAAAAGAGTAAAAAGAAATGAACAAAGCCTCCAAGAAATATGGGATTATGTGAAAAGATCAAATCTACGTCTTATTGGTGTGCCTGAAAGTGATGGGGAAAATGGAACCAAGTTGGAAAACACTCTGCAGGATATCATCCAGGAGAACTTCCCCAATCTAGGAAGGCAGGCCAACATTCAAATTCAGGAAATGCAGAGAACACCACAAAGATACTCCTCCAGAAGAGCAACTCCAAGACACATAATTGTCAGATTCAACAAAGGTGAAATGAAGGAAAAATTGTTAAGGGCAGCCAGAGAGAAAGGTCGGGTTACCCACAAAGCGAAGTCCATCAGACTAACAGCAGATCTCTCGGCAGAAATTCTCCAAGCCAGAAGAGAGTGGGGGGCAATATTCAACATTCTTAAAGAAAAGAATTTTCAACCCAGAATTTCATATCCAGCCAAACTAAGTTTCATAAGTGAAAGAGAAATAAAATCCTTTACAGACAAGCAAATGCTTAGAAATTTTGTCACCACCAGTCCTGCTCTACAAGAGATCCTGAAGGAAGCACTAAACATAGAAAGGAACAACCGGTACCAGCCATTGCAAAAACGTGCCAAAATGTAAAGTCCATCGATGCCAGGGAGAAACTGCATCAACTAACGAGCAAAATAACCAGCTAATATCATAATGACAGGATCAAGTTCACACATAACAATATTAACCTTAAATGTAAATGGACTAAATGGTCCAATTAAAAGACACAGACTGGCAAATTGGATAAAGAGTCAAGACCCATCAGTTTGCTATCTTCAGGAAACCCATCTCACATGCAGAGACACACATAGGCTCAAAATAAAATAATGGAGGAAGATCTCTCAAGCAAATAGAAAACAAAAAAAAAAAGCAGGGGTTGCAATCCTAGTCTCTGATAAAACAGACTTTAAACCATCAAAGATCAAAAGAGACAAAGAAGGCCATTGCATAATGCTAAAGGGATCAATTCATAAGGAAGAGTTAACTATCCTAAATATATATGCATCCAATACAGGAGCACCAAGATTTATAAAGCAAGTACTTTGAGACTTACAAAGACACTTAGACTCCCAGACAATAATAATGGGAGACTTCAACACCCCACTGTCAACATTAGATAGATCAACGAGACAGAAAGTTAACAAGGATATCCAGGAATTGAACTCAACTCTGCACCAAGCAGATCTAATAGACATCTACAGAACTCTCCACCCCAAATCAACAGAGTATACATTCGTCTCAGCACCACATTGCACTTATTCCAAAATTGGCCACATAGTTGGAAGTAAAGCACTCCTCAGCAAATGTACAAGAACAGAAATTATGGCAAACTGTCTCTCAGACCACAGTGCAATCAAACTGGAACTCAGGACTAAGAAACTCAATCAAAACCGCTCAACTACATGGAAACTGAACAACCTACTCCTGAATGACTACTGGGTACATAA
>NW_012105809.1:944522-958401 GCF_000951045.1 Mandrillus leucophaeus
CAACCCCATCAAAAAGTGGGCAAAGGATATGAACAGACACTTCTCAAAAGAAGACATTCATACAGCCAACAGACACATGAAAAAATGCTCATCATCACTCGCCCTCAGAGAAATACAAATAAAAACCACAATGAGATACCATCTCACACCAGTTAGAATGGCAGTCATTAAAAAAATCAGGAAACAACAGGTGCTGGAGAGGATGTGGAGAAATAGGAACACTTTTACACTGATGGTGGGATGTAAACTAGTTCAACCATTGTGGAAAACAGCGTGGCGATTCCTCAAGGAACTAGAACTAGAAATACCATTTGACCCAGCCATCCCATTACTTGGTATATACCCAAAGGATTATAAATCATGCTCCTATAAAGATATATGCACATGTATGTTTATTGCAGCACTATTCACAATAGCAAAGACTTGGAATGAACCCAAAGGTTCATCAGTGACAGACTGCATTAGGAAACTGTGGCACATATACACCATGGAATACTATGCAGCCATAAAAAAGGATGAGTTCGTGTCCTTTGTAGGGACATGGATGCAGCTGGAAACCATCATTCTCAGCAAGCTATCACAAGAACAGAAAACCAAACACCGTATGTTTTCTCTCATAGGTGGGAATTGAACAATGAGATCACTTGGACACAGAAAGGGGTACATCACACACCGGGGCCTATTGTGGGGAAGGGGTTGGGGGGAGGGATAGCATTAGAGGATATACCTAACGTAAATGACGAGTTAGTGGGTGCAGCACACCAACATGGCACATGTATACATATGTAACAAACCTGCACATTGTGCATATGTACCCTAGAACATAAAGTATAATAATAATAATAAAAAAAGATAACTCATATAAGTGGAATGATGAGGTATTTGTTCTTCAGTGACTGGCTAATTTCACTTCACATTATGTCCTCCAGTTCATCCGTGTTGTCACATAGGGCAGAATGTCTTATTTTTTAGGTTAAATAATACTCGCTTATATTTATATACCATAGTTGTTTTTTTTTGTAATCCCTTCATCTGTCAACAAACACAAAGGTTGTTTCTATATCTTGGCTATTGTGAATAATGCTGCAATGAACATGACTGTGAAAATATCTTTTGAGATGCTGATTTCAACTTTTAAAATATATATCCAGAAGTGATATTGCTGGGTCACATAGTGATTCGTTTTTTAATTCTTTAAGAAAACTCTGTACTTTTTTTCATAGTAGCTGCACTTTTTTACATTTCTACAAAGAGTGTACATAGATTTTAATTTCTCCACATGCTCACCAACACTTCTGTCTCTTTGGTAATTGTCATACTAATAGTATGATTTTGATTTGCATTTCCCTGATCAGCGATATTGAACATTTTTTTAAGTACCTGTTGGCCATTTAAATGTCTTCTTTGGAGAAACGTCTATTGAAGTCTCTTGCCCATTTTTTTTTCAAACCATGTATAAGGATCATCATTATGGTATGTACGGTTTTTCAGGTATTTCCTTCATTCTATAGGCTGCCTTTTTACTGTGTTGATTGTTTCCTTTGCTATGGAGAAGCTTTTCTGCTTGTGTAACTTTTCTTTTGTCATTTGTGCTTTTATTGTCGTATCTAAGAAATAATTGACAAATTCAATGTTACGGAGCTTTCTCTGTATGTTTTCTTTCAAGAGTTTTGCAGTTTTAAGTCTTATGTTTAAATTTTTCATCTATTTTGAGTTTAGTTTTATACATTGTTGTAAGATAGTTATTGTTTTGGTGGGTTTCTTGTTTTGTTTTGTTGCATGTGCTTATCCAGTTGTCGTGAATTCCTATAATTTTGTGTTGACTCAGCATCAATTTTGAATATAAGTTGGAGTTTCTCATTCCAGAAGCAGGTTTCGGTCACCCTTGGGACAGTTGGCCCCACAAAGTGTGCTGCCTCCTTTTCTCCAGAATCTCTAAATATTAAAATTGCTTCTGTGATTTTTGTGTTTTGACCTGCGAGGTCTCTTTTGTGTCTCACCTGACCCACACACCCGAACCAAACTCTCTTCCTGGCCAGAGCTTTCCTAGAGAGTGATTATCTTGGTAGGAATAAGCTGGACACAGAGGAGACAAGAGCCATGATGCTGTCTGATAGTATAAACAGCTTTTCTCTCAGGGAGTTACTAGGTCATGGGTTGAACACAAAGGCATTAAGTCACTCACCAGCATAAAGAAGTGCCCAGGATGGGTACACTATTAACATCCAGAACCAAATCCCTGGAGCCTATCTGGGCTAGGGTTCCTAGAAGTTCTCCAGTGAGAGACCTCATGAGCAAACTTGAAGAAAACACAACACCAGCTTTCCCAGTACCATTTGCTGAAGAGACTACCTCTCCCCATTGTGTGTTTTTGCACCTTTTTGAAGTGTATATGCATGGATTTATATCGGAACTTTCTGTTCTATTCTGTTTGTCTGTACGCATACTTTTTTGCCATGGCCACACTCTTTTGGTTACTGTAGCATTACTATAATTTACAAGCAGGAAGTGTTATGCCACCGACTTTGTTCTTCTTTCTCAAGACTGTTTTCCCTATTTGGGGTCTTTTGTGGTATCATATAAATGTTAAGGTTATTTTATTGTTGTAAAGATTGTGTTTTTATTTATTCTGGTTATTATAACAAAGGAGCATAGGCTGGGAGTCTTATAAAAAGCAGAAATTATTTCTCACAGTTCTGGAGGCTGGAAGTCAAATAGGTGCTGGCAGATTTGGTGTCTGCTGAGAGCACATTTCCTCATAGACAGCCACCTTCTCTCCCTAACCTTCCATGGCAGAAAGGAGTAAGTATCTCTCTTGGGTCTCCTTTATAACAGCACTAATCCCAATCAAGAGGGCTCTGTTCTCATGACTAATTACCTCAAAAACCTAACCTCATAATACCGTAGACTTTGCGGGTAGAATTTCAACATATGCATTTTGAAGGTGCAGAAGCATTCAGACCATAGCAGAATGCCATTTGAATTTTGATAGGGATTGCACTGAATCTGTAGATCACTTTGCCTAGTATGAACATGTTAAAGATATTAAATCTCCCAATTCACAAACACAAGCTATCTTTCCATTAATTTCTTTTATTAAAGTTTTATAGTTTTCATTATACAAATCTTTCACCTCTTTGATTAAGCTTATTTTTAAGCATATTCTTTGTTTCATTATCATTGTGAATAAGATGACTTCTTAATTTTATTTTTGAATTGTTTGTTTGTAGTATAAATATCTTTATTTTTAACCTAACAATTATTTATTTTCAAATGTTCTGCAGATACATTCCATATTACTAAGAATGTTTAAAACTGAGTTCTGGAAGTACTCCTGATGTTTTATTTTGTTTATCTGTATTTTCCACATTAACCACAATGAATATTTATTTCCTTTTGTAATCAGATAAACTTATTTAGACAAATAATTCATTTCGAAGCTTGTAAGCATTTTAAAGTACTTATCAATACAGTATTTTGTTTCCTAGTGTTTTATCATGCTACAGTATGCCCATGGAGTGAAATTAATGAACATAAACATGCAAGAAGGCTTTAAATGCTTGCAGTAGCAAAGAAGGAAAGGCATTTTGATCTATGACAAATTGCTTTGCCACTTGTTCAAATTTATATCAGTCCTCAAACATTTTGCTAATAAAAGGTGATTCTGAGGGCTACGCTCTGTGAATTGAATGAGATGGAAATATCGTACGTGCCACCTAGTATACGGCTTTTCAATCTCATATCCTCTGAATTAGTCATGGAATTTCTACACCTGTCATCTAAATTTGCTCAGGAATTTCAAAAGAATACATACTGCTGATTTTGTTATTCTCTACTTGAATTACGATATTATGAGTTGAATTGCAAAGCAGTAGAAACCACATAACACATTTAAGATAGCTGGAACTGGATAGGCAACTGCTAAGGAAATAAAATACATATAAAACATCAAGTTTGAAAATAAATGTTACCTAGATTGCAGTATTTTGTACCAAATTATCATTGATTAGAACTCGTCTAATTGTTTAAGTGTTTGAGATTTATGCAAACTTTAGACATATATGTTATGCTGATTTTTGCAAAAATACTAATTCACAGTGCATATTACACTTTTATAGATACTGGTAATATCCCTCCAGAATTTACAATAGGTAGTGTAGTAGAGGTTGCAGGAAGATTGTGTTGCTTTTCTATTGCTGGAAAACAAATCACCACAGATGCAGATACTCAGATACTCATATGTGGTGCAAGCCTGTAATCCCAGCTACTTGGGAGGCCGAGGCAGGAGAATCTCTTGAAAATAGGAGGCAGAGGTTGTGGTAGAGCCAAGATTAAGCCATTCCACTCCAGCCTGGGCAAAAAGAGTGAAACTCCATCTCAAAATACATACATACATACATACATACATACATACATACATACAAACAACAAAAAAGCAATACACATGTATTTCCCGTAGTTTCTGAGGGTCAGGAGTTCAGGCACAGGTTAATTGGGTCCCCTGCTCGGTTTCTCACCAGGCTAAAATTAAGATGCTGATGAACACTGCAACCTTATCTGAAATTCAGGGTCTGCTTCCAAGCTTATTTGGGCTGTTGGCAGAATTCATTTCCTTGCAGTGGTAAGACTGAGATTTCTGTTTTCTTCCTGGTTTGTATCTGGGGATCACTCTCATAATTTAAAAGCTATTCTCAGATTCTAGCCACAGGGACCTCTGACAAGACTCACTTCTTGAAAGTCAACTGGATAGTTTACTGCTCTTTACTACAACAGAGTCTTATGTAACATAATCTAATGAAAGGGGTGCCTAGAAGAATCCTGCTCAGTGGACCTGCTCACACTCAAGGGGCAGGTATTACACAGGTGTCTCCTCTAGTGAGTGGTAACCTTGGGGTCATTTGAAATTCTAGCTGCCATAGAGATGGAGCTTTCTGTGGGCTAAGAGACAGATTATGTCTTTCCCAAGGTCAGGACAAGAAAAGCCAATGAGAGCATGGAATTAAAACTGCTCTGTGTCACATAGGGTGTTTTGTCCTCAAATAATAATAATACTAATAAAAACTCCAACTAAAGTTATAGTAAATCATAGGAATATTTGTGAAGTGATGTTGCCAAAAATCTGGAGGAGGAGTCATTGTGGTGTTGGTGAATTCAGCTGCTCATTGACAGCCTGTAGTTGAAAGTGCATTCTCTCTATCTCTCATGCTCAGCATGAAGATTATAGGTAAGAGACTCTTTGCAACTAGAATGTAGCTGCCTTCATTAACAATGCTTATCTTAAGGTTCTGGATACATCTCACAGCAGATCTGAATAAACTGCCCCTTGTGGAAGGATATTTTATAAGGAGGGGAGAAATCTGTTTGCTGCAGGACAAAATGCCGCTGGATGGGACCGAATAAACAGGCAATCTTGGCTCCCTGGCCTGCTCCCTGGTAGGATTCTCAGACCCCTAGAGACTGGTGGAGGTGAAGTGAATAAAGACAAGAAATGTCATCTTCTCTTTTGTTTTCTTTGACTGCTGCAGGTGAATGGATGCTTACATATGAATCCCCATGGAGAAAATGTCTCAAAATTTGGGTGGAAGAATAAGCATTCCATCTAAATTGGAACAGGGCTTTAATAAACTCCATTACATTGAGCACAGAAAACAAAGTCTCAAAAGAAAAAAGGAGTAGAGAAGAAGTAAATTATCCAATAATATTTTTTCTTGGTTTTTCTATGGCCCTGGTTAAGGACATGAGAATGTAATGTACTGTGCATGACTGGAATTGTCTGAAAATGGCCCTGGTGTTCCTCTTTAATGGATGAGCTCATGGTTAACCAAGTTCATTAATATTCTCTTGGATTGATGACCAAATAATCTGTTTAATATATAATTTAATTTAATGATGTATATAAATTACTAATTTAATAAGTCATTATTTTAGTATTAAACCATGAGAAATCCTGCTACTTGAAAGTCACTACTAAAAGATTTGGAAAGTGGACTAAGAATTCCTGGATGATGTCAGTGTCCAGTAGGTAAAATGTGATTAACAGAGGAAGCAGCTACTAGTTTGGAGTGTAAAATAACTTATAATTCTGTCCGAGTTAATGGTGCATCATATCCTTTTGCCATTTTCTTACATTAGCTTCATTTCAAAATGTTACAAATAAATTATTATTCATGACCACATTCTCTAATATCGTAGATTATCAGCTTGAGAGAAGGGAGTCATTGGTCATAGTTTGGGGACCGGGACAATTTGGCATATGACTTTTATCCCTTCTTATTGCAGCTGATGGCCTCACACTGATCTTTCTGTATTGATTTCTCTTCTGGTCCCATAGATGGCGTTGATGGCTAATTGTATGTGTCCACTTGACTGGGCTAAGGGATATCCAGAGAGTAGGTAAAACATTACCTCTGGATGTATCTGTGAGGGTGATTCTGGAAGATATCAGCATTTGTATTTGAAGACGGAGTGAAGAACATTGCCTTCACCAATGATGGTAAACATTAACTAATCTGTTAAGAACCAGAATAGAACAAACATATAAAGGAGGGGCAAGTTTTGCTCTCTCTTTTTGAGCTGAGACATTCATCTTCCCCTGCCCTCTGACATCAGTGTTCCTTGTTCTCTGGCTTTTGGACTCCATGACTTACACTAATAAACCTTACTCCTGTTCTCAGGTCTTTAGACTAAAACTGAATTACACTTCTGTTTTGCTGCTTCTCCCAAGCTTGCAAAAAGCAGACTGTGGGACTTCTGGGCCTCCATAATCAGGTGAGCCAAATCTCATTTTATATGTATGTATCTTCCTGTTTCGCAGGAGAACCCTAATACAGCTGGATATCTTTGAGAGATCCCACATCACTGCAATCTTTACAATGTTGCTTTGCATTTGCAGGCTTTTGAGACTGAAATCTCTTAGAAACTTGAAAAGATACTAACTTTATGTATATCAGGATTTCTTAATTGTTTTCTTTATTTTGTCATGGATCTTTAATCTCATCCTCTGTTTGCTATACCTGAGTAAATGATATTATTTGAATACATACATTTGGTACTATTATTTTCAATTTCAAATTCTGTTTCTTTGGGCTAATAATGTCAATAATAATATAATAATGGAAGTTTTGATAAAAACATGTTGGCTAATATGATCCACATGAGATGAAGAGTGTGGAATGATCTTTTTATGGCAAAATATATCGTGTTAGTACAATTTGCATTTACTCTTCTAGTCTTTAGATCTCAAGATTAGAACTGCATACATTTTCCTAACTATGATTCTGAAGGATAATCAATGTATTTTAAAAATGAATGAGTATTCTTCAGACATGCCACTGTTCTTGTGGCGAGTGCACAATGTGTTATGCACACTGTTAGGTTGGGGTGTGAATGCTCCAGCAGATCCCCATTACACAGGTGCCCTCTTTTCCACATCTGTGACCTTATTTGAGCTCAAGCTTTGAACAAACCCACAGATAGCATTAGTTGAAGAGCTTCATGAAAATCCCCCTGTTGCCAGTCTCTTTCTGCCCGGGTCAAAGGCATAACTGACACTTTCCTAATTACTTAATAAGCACGTACTCAACATTGTCCTCATCGACCCCCAACCTTTAAACTGGTTTGTGCCAACACCTCATGTGCGTCCAGGCCCGTTAAGCAGCCCTCACCTTTATGGGTTAGTCAAGTCGGTCTGCTCATGATTCAGTAATCACCCCTTTCATATTCCTGCCTGAAAACCTGGCCTAGGTTCCTTGTCCCGTCCTCTTAGCTGTCTCTAACATTTTTTCTCTTTCTTTGACATCCAAAACTATGTGTCTCAAAAAATATTCCCAGGTTATCAAAGATAGAAATTTGTCTTTATTCCAATGCAATTGATTGGTATACATTTCAAAAATAATCATCCTGACCTATATTTGATTATATCTTGAATTATATCTTGAATATAGAGATGATATATTGCCAGTTGTGCCAGGAACATACTTTCAAAAGGATGCTTTTCTATGAAATTCTTGTTGAAACAACAACTACTAGAGATGGGAAAAAGCTATTTTCTTCCAATAAATGTTTTGGCTCACCACAGTCTTAGCTAGGTGCGGTACCCTTTTCTCAGTAGGTCTGGCCGGAAAGATGTCTAACAGTCTGGATGTTTCTTGTCTTTCTCCAAAAGCAACTTCTTCCTTATTTTCTTCCTCTCTGTCTCCCTCCTTCAATCTTCCCTTACCACAACTGCCATCGATTTTCCATGGCAAGCCTTCCTGGACCAGCTTTTGGTTTTGTACATAGCAGCGATAGGAGTGAAGGACCTTAGTGAAGCTTTGCTGTGGGCACCACTGTTCTCTCCCTTACACTTGCACCACAAAGGAGGCTTTCTTCTGCATCTCTCCCTGTTCCCATATTTCTCAAGAGATCCGTGAGAAAAGGGTGCTGCAGGTTTCTATATTGTCACACTTGCCCACCTTTGGCCTCAATTATTCACTCAAAATTTAGCAAACTTCTTGTCATCAGCTGTATCTTTTCCCACAAATGCTCGCCTCCTTATCTCCCTGGAGGTTCTTTTACTTCAGTTTGTTTTCTTGTCTTCAGCACTCTAGTAGGTTGAAGAAAGTGGTAATTTAATAGACAATCCAGCATGTTTTTGTTGTGTTTATGTAAGGGTGGAAACAATATTCCTTCCAGCTTTCTATATTCTAAGTAGCAGCTACACACACTGCATATGTTTAAAACCATGAAGCATAATTAAGACTTTTGTCAGAGAAAACTGATAATTTGATATTATTTGCATATATATACATAATCTCAAACTCATTCACTTTCTACTTCCCACACATCAACAACTGAGATTCTCTTTGTTGCCTTTTAGATCCAGAATTTGAGAGCATTGGACTTATTTCTATATGTTTCTTTTTAAGGTCACCCCCAGGCCACCTCTCTTCTCACCACTAATATACACGCACTTCAATGTTCTGTGTGATGGGTAGTATAGATAGGACACTCCATCTTGGCCCCAAGAAGAAACAAAAATATATCATTCTTTCCGGAATAGAAATATTTAGACACAGTAATAAGATGGTACAATCAATGGGAGGTCTTGGATCCATTTCAAACATTTGGAAAGGTGCTCGCATCTAGAGGTGCTGAGCAGTGTATTAGTGTATTCTCACACTGCTAATAAACATACTCAAGACTGGATAATTTCTAAAGGAAATAGGTTTAATTGACTCACAGTTCAGCCTGGCTGAGGAGGACTCAGGAAACATACAGTCATAAAAGGGAAGCAAACACATCCTTCTTCATATATGGCCGAAAGGAGAAGTGCCCAGCAAACAGAAAAACCCCTTATTAAAAAAATCGGATCTCCTGAGAACTAACTCTATCATGAGAACAGGATGGGAGGACCCACCCCCTTGATTCAATTATCTCCACCTGGTGCCTCCTACAACATGTGGGGATTATGGAAACCACAGTTCAAGACAAGAGATTTGGGTAGGGACACAGCCAAACCATATCATTCTGTCCCTGGCCCCTCCCAAACCTTCATGTCATCACAATTCAAAACACAATCATGCCTTCCCAACCATCCCCTAAAGTCTTAACTTATTCCAGCATTAACCCAAAAGTCCAAGTCCAAAGTCTCATCTGAGACACAGCAAGTTCCTTCTGCCTATGAGTCTGTAAAATCAAAGCAAGTTAGTTACTTACTAGATACCATGGGGGTGGAGGCATTGGGTAAATACACCTGTTCCAAACAGGAAAAACTGGCCCAAACTGAAGGGGCTAAAGACCCCATGCACATCCAAAGTCCAGCAGAGCAGCTATTAAATCTTAAAGCTCCAAAATGATTTCCTTTGACTCCATGTCTTACATCCAGATCACGCTGATGCAAGCGTGGACTCCCATGATCTTGAAAAGTTTCACCCCTGTGATTTTGCAGGGTACAGCCCCCATCCTGGCTGCATTCATGGGCTGGCATGGAGTGTCTGTGGCTTTTCCAGGTGCATGGTTCAAGCTGTCAGTGGGTCTACCATTCTGGGTTCTGGAGGACGGTGGCCCACTTCTCACTGTTCCACTAGGCAGTGCCACAGTGGGGAGTCTGTATGCGGTTGCAACCCCACAATTTCCTTCCACATTGCCCTAGCAGAGGTTCTCTCTGAGGACTCTGCCCTTGCAGCAAACTTCTGTCTGAACATCCAAGCATTTCCATACATCCTCTGAAATCTAAGCAGAGGTTCCCAAACCTCAATTCTTGACTGCTATGCACCTGTGGGCTCAACACCACGTGGAAACTGCCAAGGCTTAAGGCTTGCACTCTCTGAAGCCATGGACTAAGCTGTATCTTGACCCCTTTTAGCCATGGCTGGGATGCAGGGCACCAAGTCCTGAGGCTGCACAAAGCATCAAGGCCCTGGGCCTGGCCCACTAAACCGTTGTTTTTTTTTTTTTTTTCTGCTAGGCCTCTGGGCCTGTGATGGGAAGGATAGCTCTGAAGATGTAAAAAGTAAAGTAGAGGTTCTTCTTAAAAAACTTTCCCACCATCTAGTTAAAAATAAGTAGTAACTTCTCTAAGAAGTAAACTTTATTCAAAGACCTGTGCTAACATTCTTAAATATCTGCTAGCCGTAATGAAAAAAAATCAGTGTACTTTATTTTCTGAACTCCGACAATTTAGCCTAAATATTTGCCCTGGCATGCTTATACTAGTCCAAGTAAGCATTGGGTCATAGCCTGTTCCTCTTCCTTATTTAAAAGTGTTTTTACCTTTCTCAACATTCCACAAGTTACTTCCTCCTTCCTTTATTCTCCTCTATCTTTGCCTTTTTTAAAAGTTCTTAGTTGCTAGCCAATCAAGACAAACACAAAATATAAATTCCCGTTCCAGCCAATAAAAACCGGACACAGCAATAGGGTAAACGTGTCAGGTTATAAATGACCCTGTCTCCTTTGTTCAGTGTAGTCTCATGGCAAAACTGCTGACAAGTGTACCCCTTCTGCAAAAAGTAAAAATGGCCTTACTAAATAAATTAAATGTATGTTCAAGTGCTATTTCTTTCCTACCGAAAAACAAGCATTTCAAACAAAGACCTCTGACATACCCTGGAGACATTTTCCTCATTGTCTTGGCGATTAAGATTGGGCTCCTCTTTACTTATGGAAATTTCTGCAGCTGGCTTGAATTTTTCATCAGAATTTTTTTTTTTTTTTCTATCACATCATCAGGCTGCAAATTTTCTATACTTTTATTCTCTGCTTCCCTTTTAAACATGAATTCCAATTCCAAACCATATCTTTGTGAATACATAAAACTGAATGATTTTAACAACACCAAAGTAAATTCTTGAACACTTTTATTGTTTAGAAATTTCTTCCTCAAGACACCCTAAATCATCTCTCTCAAGTTGAAAGTTCCACTTATCTTGAGGGCAGAGGCAAAATGCCACCAGTCTCTTTGCTAAAACATAGCAAGGGTCACCTTTAGTGCAATTCCAAACAAGTTCCTCATCTCCACCTAAGACCACCTCAATCTAGACTTCATTGTCCATATCACTATCAGTATTTTGGCCAAAGCCATTCAACAAGTCTCTAGTAAGTTCCAAACTTTCCCACATTTTCCTGTCTTCTTCTAAGCCCTCCAAACTGTTCCAATCTCTTCCTGTTACCTAGGTGCAAAGTTGCTTCCACATTTTTGGGTATCTTTAAAACAGCACCCCATTCCTGGTACCAGTTTACTGTATTAGTCCATTCTCATGCTGCTAATAAGGACATGTCCAAGACTGAGGTAATTTTTTTGATAAACAGGTTTGACTTGCAGTTCATCATGGCTGAGGAGGCCTCAGGAAAGTTACAATGATAGTAGAAGGGAAGCAAATACCTCTTTCTTCACAAAATGGCAGCAAGGAGAAGAATGATTGCTGAGCAAAGAGTGATGCCCCTTATAAAACTATCATATCTCGTGAGAACTAACTTTCTATCAAGACTATAGGATTGGGGAGACCTCCGCCATGATTCCATCATCTCTACCTGGTCCCTCCCACACAACATGAAGATTCTGGGAACTACAATTCAAGATGAGATTTTTGTGGGGGCACAGGCAAACCATATCAAGCAGTGACTATGACTTACACATCACATCACATATACCACCAAGAGTAGCAACAGAGCTACCCTGCTCTTCCTTCATTTCTCAATGCACACTTGGTCTAGATCTATGCCTTGAACACTCAGAAGCATCTAAGCAAAGTTTTCATGACACTGAGTTACAATGAAGCATGAGCTATTTATACACACATATTAATGGTATGGCCACTGTGGGGAATGCATGTATATTATTTGTGTTCATTGATCAGAGCTGAGAGGAAAGGGGGAACAGATGCCGCTGACCAAGAGGGAAAGAAAGACCAATTAATTAAGTTCAGTTAAGTGTTACTTGAGAGGTCTGGGTAAGGCAGGGTTAAATAAGTTTCTTCCATGTCTTGAAAAGCCATCAAGGAAGCAAGCACATCAAAAAAGTCACATTTCTGAATGGGAAGGAATATAATATACTAATTGATTTTATAGCAACAGGAGAACTTAGGTTCCCATGATTTTTGAAATGCTAAAGAATTGGAGAGTAGATACCATTTAATAAAAGTTGATGTTGGCTTAATAATTAAAATGCATTATGGGCTGAGCATTTTTTTGTATATGCATTGCACTCGAACAAGACTGTGAGGGATCTTGTGAGTTTTTGCTTTGCTTTGTGTGCTTGCTTCTGTTTTGGCAGAACCTGGAATTGAGAAAGGGACCTGATAACTAATGTCAGAGGAGAATAAGGGACAATGGACTCTAATTAAATCCTAGGTAAGGAAAATTCATAAGAACTGCCATCTTGACATACCTATTTCCAGGCAGATGAGGCTCTAGGGGATGAATTTATGAATAAAAAAGATCCCTGAGGCCTGGATACACAGTCCATCACCCAGGAAACACTAACGATAAGATTCAGTACTTAAACTGGGAGAGGTCCAGCCATAAATTTCTCAGGTAATAAAGAAATAAATAAAAGAAAGATAGTTCTGACGCTTACCTGAAGCTAAATACTCGCTTCTGAGGCACCATGTGCTCTCCTTTGTGTAATATAACTTTTAGAGGAACAATTTACAAGTTGAGTAGTTAATGAAATTACAAATGCCAGTTTGCAGACTCTTAATGCAAGTGCTGCCTGAATTGCAGTGACCTCATCTATGTATTGTAGGTCGTTCCATATTTGCTGCAGAACTACATTGAGGAAGACATGGGGTAATGTTTGTGATGTATTCAGTAAAGTTTCTAAGTATGGTGGACGATCAGAAATGGATATGGCAACTATAAATTTTTACATTAAATTATAGCAATCCATAATGAAAGAATAATTAGAATCATTTTTTTAAAATCTTGAACAAAAAAGCCAATCAGTATTTGTCTATTGGAAATAAAGATGGTTGCCAATAAATTAAGTGAAAAGGACATTTGAGAGTCATTGAATATAGGACTTGAGGGGCAGCACCTACAACAGAAAAGGAAATGACAGCAAGTCAGGCGAGACAAGTTCTAGTATTCCATAGCACTGTAGAATGACTGTAGTTAGCAATAACATACAGTTTTGCATAGCTGGAAGAAGGATATTTAATGTTCCCAACAGAAAGAAATATTAAATGTTTGAGATGATAGATATGCTAATTATCTTGACGTGATCACTATACATTACATGAATCAAAACATCAGTAGGTATCTCATACATGTGTACAATTATTATATATCAATTTTAAAATTAAAAAATTGAGCAAGAAAATAAAAGTTCAGAGCAGGAGACTCAGGATTCTGAATATTAATTTCAATGACATTATAGTTTAAACCAGGGCAAAACCCT
>NW_012105809.1:958451-959415 GCF_000951045.1 Mandrillus leucophaeus
GGAGTGCAATGGCACTATCTCAGCTCACTACAACCTCCACCTCCTGATTCAAGCAATCCTCGTGCCTCAGCCTCCCAAGTAGCTGGGATTACAGGTGCCCACCACCATGCCCAGCTAAGTTTTGTATTTTCAGTAGAGACAAGGTTTCATCATGTTGGCCAGGCTGCTCTCAAACTCCTGACCTCAGGTGATCCACCTGCCTTGGCCTCCCAAGAATGTGTGATTTTTAATCACGTGATAAAGTACTTCAAAATAGCGTGATTTTTATCAGACAAACTGTTCATTCTGCTGGCAAATTATGTAAGTACCAGACTCTATAACTACATATTTTCCATATAACATGTTATTTAAAATATTAATGTGCCTCATAAACATATTTCTAATAGTCACTGTCTCTCTTCCTTTTAGCAGTTGTCAGACAAAAAGACTCTGTAGTCATTCTACATAGGCTTCAGGATAGTTTAAGAAATATTCTTACCTATCATGGATTCTCGAAATCCCTGTCCATTATGGAGTAAACATTTGATCTATTGTCCAATTTATAGACATCTTTATATTGTTTTGAAAGATGGATAATATTATTGATTCTTATCCGTCCCCCAAACTGTTTATTCTATATTTGAATACATTACAGTATACATAAGATAATAAACAGACTAATAGATTTGAAAAAAGAGCTCAGGGAAACATCAATGTATGTATGGAAAGTAAATATATAATGAAATTAGTAACATAAACAAACTGTGAAAAATAAGTTGTTTAACATGATGTTGGGGAAACTGCACTTAAGTTTCAATACAAATAAAAAAGTAAAGATACAAATAAAAATGTAAAACCTAAATAGACTAAAATACAATTTTTACAATATGGATTTATGTTCTTAATATAAAAATGTAAAATAATATTTTCTTGAATTTCTATAAGTGATATATTTTAAACAAAACATCTAAAGCATAAACCTTGA
>NW_012105809.1:961305-962655 GCF_000951045.1 Mandrillus leucophaeus
TGACTTCTGGTCAAGTAACATCTAAGAAGGTGATTTAAGAATGTTAAAACACCTATAAAATGACAGATATTTGTGTAAGCTACCTTAAAATGAGATGGAAAATGAAGTATAAATTTTTCAGCTGATGAGAATACTTCCCAAAATATGAACCATGAAGCAGAAGAGACTACAAAATACTCCAACAAAAAATTAAATATTAATAAATGAACATTTGCAAATGTAAAAGAACAGCTCAAATCAGAATCTTAAAAGTTAGAAAATTAGAAAATATCCATGTAAAGCTTATCTAATCTAGGTTTCCCCGCAAAAGAAATATACCACCTTATTTACAATGAAATGAAATCAGGATGGTATAAGATTTCTTTTCCACAGCAAAAAATCAAAGCATGATGGAAATTAGCAACATTTTCAGAAGGAGGCTGGAAATAAATTTACGAGCCAAAGATTTTATATTTTGCCAAGTCATCCTTCAAATCTGAAGATTATGGAAAGACATTGTAGGAAGTGTATACTCAAGGATTCTTCCTGAGGGATTGGCCCCATCATGGCTTAATCATATTCTCCCTCTCTCTCTCCTTTCCTCACTCCCTCCATGCCCCCATCCACTTCATAATAGTGAACTGCTATTTGTAGTTCATCCTAGAGTAACTTTTTGAGAGTAGGATCAACTGTTTTTATGTTGCAAATTGTACCTCTCTCTTTTTTTGTTTTTCCATTTTTGATGAGCTGTAACAATATTCTATTGCTTCCTTCAGCAGGCTGTTTGCTCCTTTTCCCCCTTGAGTCTGAGAAAACCTACCAGAAAAGGAGTGATCAAGAAAAGAGACAGAGAGAACTATGGTAGGAGACAGAGTAAACTGCTGTTGTGGATCCTAAATTCAGATCAAAATTGTGGCTAGAGGGAGAAATAAGAGCCAAAAAAGAGTAACAGAAAAAAAAAAATGTTATTGGAAAACTGAGACTAGGAAAAGGGAAAATATTCGGTCAAAGGACATAAGATTAGATGCATATTTTTATTTGTGAACTTGTTCAAAAATGTCAAAGCAATCTGCAAACAATCACAATTTTTGCTGACCTTTGAAAGCCTGGGTAGGTCACATGTACAAGTGCCTCAGCAGGGTTGCCTCTGACATAATGGCATTTCGCATTAAACAAACAAACAAAAATCCTGAATCCAGTTACCATTCAAATATATAATTCTTCTTCTGTTTGTAAAAATAATATTTATTTTATGAAAAAGTTAAAAGACATAAAATTTAGTCAAAGAATATAACAGTAAATATTCTATTACTAATTAGAGAGAATATTAGTAGCATTTTGAATATCTTCAATTTTTTTTTTTTTTTTTTT
>NW_012105809.1:967250-989439 GCF_000951045.1 Mandrillus leucophaeus
GATTTATGTTCTTAATATAAAAATGTAAAATAATATTTTCTTGAATTTCTATAAGTGATATATTTTAAACAAAACATCTAAAGCATAAACCTTGAGATAAAACTGCATTAATATGACTATACAAAAGCGATCAATTATCTTCAGAAAAGGGCACCATTATCAAAGTTAATAGGCAGATGAGCAGATTGAGAAAGTGATTTGCTATGTCTAAAATGAAGAAGAAATTAATCTGAAATCCTGCATGCCATGGAGACACAGACAGTTGCTTCCATGGGAAAATGGGCTGAGGGTATGCAGGTGCAATGAATAGCAGAAGGAGCCATACAAGCTAACTGGCAAAGAGATGTTTACACCCATTAGTAAAAACACCAAATACAAATTATACATATAAAATATCATAAGGTATCATTTATAAATATTTTTATATATAATATATTAGTTTTAATTGATTAAACTCATAGGTGGTTATTGCTAAACTTTAGCAGAAATGTGAGCATAGAGAAACCTTCATGTTAGTGAAAGTGAGGATCAGTCCAAACCTACATTTGGCCACGAATTGAAGAGTATGACTAACTCAATCTGCAGCACTTGAAGTCCAGACCAGACAATACAAAACAGCACGTAATGACCACAAATCCCCCGTGCCATACACTTGCATTACCCCATTGTCTTTCTGGATGAAATAACAGATGCATAGCACAGGGTACTTTGTTAACTCCTATGATGTAATAATATAAATACAATAATTCAACATCAGAAGGACATAGAACTGTGTTTCATCATAAAATCAGAGGAACATGATTAAAGTCAGAGCTGCATGGGACATTTGAAGGAAATGAGTCAGTGGGAGGAGGAGGTGACTGAGGAGGAGAGGAAGTGTGAGTGGGGAGAAGGGAGAGCAAGGGCAAGGTCAGGTGAAGGACAAAAGCAGTGTAAGAATGATTTTTTTCTTTTATGTTTCAAGGAATCATTACCACTTTCCTCCTCAGCTGAACTGTATCCCTGCAGTTACCAGTTATGCTCTTCATGCTGCTAATCATCAGGGGGTTTCTTCTAAGAGGAGTCCGGAGGCAAACACTGGGAGGAGGAGCCTAAGCCACGAGTCCGGTAGCCCAGTGGTCAGACCAACGCTACTGCAGAGGGAGGTCCCAGGGAACACTAGGAAGGTATAGGGATTCTAAAAGTGCAAGTATCTCTCAGGTTGTGTTTAGAAGGGTGCTGTGCACCTTTTAAAATTCTCCTAGACCATCTGCCAAATTAACATCAGTTCCTGATAATTCAATTTATTAAGACTTCACATTGTGTCAGGCATTATGAAAATATGAATCTAAATAGATTATTCATGCCATTGAAAGATTCACTCTTAAGTAGGAACTATAAAATGTCCTTTTCTAATTGCAGTAAAATATACATTTTCTATGTGTTAAAATCTTCATTGGAATAAAAGAAGGAAATTTAATTTAAAGGGGAGATGATATTGAAGCTGAAACTGAAGCCCAAGATGTTAGAGCTGAGATTTACCCATTTCTCCAGGAAGAGGGATTTGTGTGTATAAATTTCATAAGGTAATTGCTACACTTGTTTTTTATTGAACAAACACTGTGTTTAAATATCTGATTATATTATCTCATTTAACCCATATATAAACACTTAAAATTTGCCATTTTTATCCGTCTGTAAAGAGTGAAGAAACATTAAGTCAGCTGCCAAGAGTGGGAAGCTCAGCCAGACAGTGACTGAGCTACAGTTGTCTAACTAACTTCAGTTCAGTCTGCATTTTAGTCTCCCTGTATTTTCTCCCAGCAGAGAAACTAACACAATATTTTGAGAAAGTTTAGAGCTATTGCATGGCTAGAACATAGAGGATATTATCCATGTAAATATCTAAGAAAGATAAGTTAGGGCAAGCTTAGAAGGACCTTAATGCCCAACAATAAGACCCTGTACACAGTTGGAAAATAGTATCAGAGATATCTTATTTGGCTTTATATTCTCTCGATTTTTTTTTTTTTTAATTTTAGGTGATTACCTTTTGGGGGATTGCTCAACTATGATTAACTCTTCAGAAGAGAATTTTGACCTTACCAGGGAAAGTAAATTGTATGGATATTCTCATGTCAAAACATATCCACAAATATGACTTTTACAATGGTTTAGGCAGGAGATGCTGAATTCCTTAATAAGACATAGAAGATGTTTGCTGAAGATTGAAAACAGAGGGATGTTAGCAAAAGAAGCAAATCAAGAACAGTGCCTTAAATAAAATCAATCAACAGATGCCCCAACTAAATCCAAGAGGCCAGAAAGAAGGCACAATGGAAGAATCACCAGAGGGTCTTGCTTTTTAGCTCTTTAAACTGTAAAGATAGGAAATCAGAGTAAAGCTACATTGATTAAATGAACTGGATTACACCCCCTGCAGAGAATGCTTCCACTCTTCCCTACCAGTTTTCTTTAAAGTTGTTCAGTTGATAGTCTTCTCTCTGCAAGTGAATGGATTTTCTGACAGGCCACAACATTTTTCTGTCACAATCAGGTATGTAAATAGGCTTCTAGCCACTCTCAAATGGAGAAAGACCAAGACTAATTGAGCAATCATGTGAATCTACGCTCTTCCTCCATTTAAGGTTTCTCCCTGCTCAGTGCACCCTCAGCTTATTTCTGCATGGGAAACCCAGCAGTGGTGGAATGGACTCCTCCTGCTTCTGCCTTTCAGGACTCTGCCCTCCCTTGCTATGAGCTACTACTTGTGTCCTCTCAAGACAATTCTTTCCTCTCACTGAGAAAGAGATTCGGGCAAAAATCATAGCTGTGTCTTATTGGACGCTTGTCACCTGGATTCATTGCCTCTTAAACACAACAGTAAACAGTTTCCTGTAGGAAATAATTAATATAGAAGAAATATAAATAAATTTAACTATCAGGTTGAGAAAATTGAGCCAGAAAAACTGAGCCAAGAAGAGAATCTAGAGTCATACACTATTACTGAGATAAGATGGATGAAGTCAATTATTTCAAACACCTGCAGACTAGTGTTCCTCCCAAAGATCAGTACTGGTGCACAGACTACCTGGCTGGCCCCTGAGAAACTAGTCAACGTAAATACATTGCAATTCTCAAATAAAATGAAGTAAGCGAATTTTTCCTATTATGATGGAATGATCTTAAATAAAGTTTCACATTTTCTTTTGTATTATGTTTCAGTCACACAATAGATAAAATGTTTTCTTCTTAAATTTTATGCTTCATATAGAAATCAAACACCATTTAAAAATGTGTCTCTAGGGGAAGTGGCTTCAAGCAACTCCAAATATTCAGTTTACTGAAACAATCTTTTGTAATACAACCTATCTGTGAACTAGAAAGTGCTCCTGTGTGCCTATTGCATCACATTAGGAGAAAATTTAGATATACCATATATGGTACTTATACTTGATACACTTAAATAGAAATTATCAGGGAAAACCCCACCCCCGATATTTATCATGGGTTCTTTTCTATTCCCTAAGTGTCTTGGCTGGTTTGAGAAATAAAGGCAAAGAGTACAAAGGAGAGAAATTTGAAGCTGGATGTCCGGGGGAGACATCACATGTCGGCAGGTTCTGTGATGTTCCCCGAGCCGTAAAACCAGCAAGTTTTTATTAGTGATTTTCAAAAGGGGAGAGAGTGCACGAATAGGGTGTGGGTCACAGAGATCACATGCTTCACAAGGTAATAAAATATGGCAAAGCAGGTAGAGGCAGGGCAAGATCACAGGACCACAGGATGGGGTGAAATTAAAATTGCTAATGAAGTTTTGGCATGCATTGTCATTGACAACATCTTATCAGGAGACAGGGTTTGAGAGCAGACTACCTGTCTGACCAAAATTTATTAGGTGGGAATTTTCTCATCCTAATAAGCCTGGGAACACTACAGGAGACCGAGGCTTGTTTCATCCCTTCGGCTTCACCATAAAAGGTGGTCACCTTAAGGGGGCCATCTATAGACTTACCCTCAGGGACATTCTCTTTCTCAGGGATGTTCTTTGCTGAGAAAAAGAATTCAGCGATATTTCTCCTATTTGCATTTGAAAGAAGAGAAATATGGCTCTGTTCTGTCCAGCTCACCGGCAGTCAGTTCAAGGTTACCTCCCTTGTTCCAGGAACATCACTGTTATCCTGTTCTTTTTTCAAGACGCCCAGATTTCATATTGTTCAAACACACACCCTCCACAAACAATTTGTGCAGTTAACACAATCATCACAGGGTCCTGAGGCAACATATATCCTCCTCAGTTTACAAAGAAGATGATGGGATTAAGAGATTAAAGTAAAGACGGGCATAGGAAATCACAAGGGTATTGATTGGGGAAGTGATAAGAGTCCATGCAATCTTCACAATTTATGTTCAGAGATTGCAGTAAAAACAGGCATAAGAAATTACAAAAGTGTTAATTTGGGGAACTAATAAATGTTCATGAAATCTTCACAATTTATGTTCTTCTGCCATGGCTTCACCTGGTCCCGCTGTTCAGGGTCCCTGACTTCCTGCCACAAGAAACAACGTCATTATTCTCATAGAATGTGTAGTAAAATTATTTCTAATTGCCATGACTAATTTCTATTCAACACTTAAGCCACTTTCAGGTGCCAGGAAACTACTTTTCTTAGAAAAAAAGAAAATCAACCTCTTTAAATAGCTAAAATCAGGAACAAATTGAGGTGATTGTCTCTAACATAAAATATTCTACTAATAAGAGAATGATATTATTAATTTTTTCAGAGAAAACAAACTCTTGATAACACAATTAACAACAAGTTACAAATGTTGAAATGTAAGTTAAATGATTAGAAGTAATGTGTGTGTGTGCATGTGTGTGTTTGTATTCTCAACTTTATTTCCCTAATCTTAAATCTGAGGTCTGCACATTTCCTATACATACCATCATTTGTCATAATTGTCTTTTGCTTTTGAATTGGTAATACTAATGAGTGGGAAACTGGGGACAATGGCTACTCTGAAAGCACTGGGGAATGTGATAATATATGCCAGGCACATGGTAGGGCCTCAGTAAATGATAATTACTCTCCTTTTTACACAATCTTGACAGACAAAGTTGTGCTCTCCGAAATAGTAATGCTGTAAATGTTCCTGTAACATTAGCCACCATAGGATGTAATTCTGAAAACTAAAAACCTACTATGAATTGAGGAAAGAAAGTTACATTAGAGTAGACAGTATTGTGCTAGAATATTTATCACAAACCACTTACTGTCCATGATCTTCCCACCAAGTTTAGACCACTCACTACCTCTCAGTGTCCTCTGCCACTGTTTTCTTCAGTTTCTCCTAAACAGGCTGGATGATACTCCCAATTTAATGATATCACTCATCTCTCTTAGAAGCCAGTGCATTCTAAAGGCTTCAAATAAAGAAGGAGCTGCCTAGAGTAACACTTTTCTGTGTCTTCTATATGAAATAGATCCTTACACGGGGGTCATAAAACTATGATCTGTTAGAATTGTATCAGTCAGTGCTCACCAGAGAAACAGAACCAAAAAGATATATAGGATCATTGATTTTTAAGTATGTCAACTGACTATGGATGTTAACCACACCTACAAAGTATCCTCACAGCAATATCTAGATTAATGTTTGATTAAATCACTTGGTCATATAGATTAGCCAAGCTAACACATGACTCTAATCATCACAAATATCTAAAAATTGAATTTTAGATATTTTAATGCAGATTTTATTGATGGATTTTATTTTGTTGTGAAGGTTTTTTAGTGTCTATTGACATGATCATATAGTTTTTATCTTTGATTCTGTTTATATGGTGAATCACATTTGTTAATTCATGTATGTAGAAACAACTTTGCATCCCACTTGATCATGTTGAATTAACTTTTCTATGTGTTACTAGATTTGATTTGCTAGTACATTGTTGAGGATTTTTCCAAGTGTATTTATAAGGAATTTTGGCTTAGAGATTTCCTTTTTGGTCATGTCTCTGCCAGATTTTGGTATCAGGATGATACTGGCTTCATAGAATGAGTTAGGGAGACATCCCTCCTTCTTGATTTCTTGCAAAAGTTTCAATAGGATTGGTATTAGTTCTTCTTTGTACATCTGGTAGAAATTGGCTGTGAATATATCTTGTCCAGGGCTCTTTTTCGTTGGTAGATTTTCTATTATTGATTCAATATCTGGACTTGTTACTGATCTGTTCAAGTTTTTACTTCCTTCCTGATTCAATCTTTGGAGGTTGTGTGTTTCTAGGAATGTTTTCATTTCACTCAAGATTTTCTAATTTGTGTGTGTAAAAGTGTTCATAATAGTATATGAGGACCTTTTGTATTTCTGTGAGATTGGTTGTAACATCATCTTTGTCATTTCTGTTCGTGCTTATTTGGAGCTTCTCTTCTTTTTCTTAATTCATTAATCTAGCTAATGGTCTGTCAATCCTATTTATTCTTTTAAGAAATCAACTCTTGTTTTCACTGATATTTTGTACGTACTTTTGAATTTCAGTTTTATTCAGTTCCTCTCAGACTTTTCTTTTCTTCTACTAGCTTTGAAGTTGGATTATTTTCTTCTAGTTTCTCTAGTTGCAATGTTGGGTCATTAATTTGAGGTATTTCTACCCTCTTGATGAAGACAGTTAGCACTATACATTTATCTCTTCATTCTGCTTTAGCAATGTCCCAAACGTTTTGATAAATTGTCTATGATTTCCATTACATTCAAATATTTTCTTAATTTCTGCCTTAATTTTGATGTACACCCAAGAGTTATTCAGAAGCACGTGTTTAATTTTCATGTTTTTGTGTAGTTTTGACAGATCTTCTTGGTATCGATTTCTATTTTTATTCCAGTTTGGTCTGAGAGTGTGTATAGTATAATTTTGATTTTTTAAATTTCATTGGGACTTGCTTTATGGCCAACCATGTGGCCATTCTTAAAATATGTTTTATGTGCAGATGAGAAGAATACATTCTCTGTGGTTGTTTGATGGAATACTCTGTAGTGTCTATTACATTCAATTGCTCAAGTGTTGAGTTTAAGTCCAGAATTTCATTGTCAGTTTTCTGCCTTGATGATTTGTCTAATGCTGTCACTGGGGTGTTGAAGTCCCCCCTATTAATGTGTGGTTTTCTTTGTCTCTTCCTAGGTCAATAAGAACTGATTTTGTGAATCTGAGTACTCCTTTGTTGTGTGCATATGTATCTAAGATAGTTAAGTCTCCTCATAGATTTGAAGCCATTATCATTACATAATGCCCCTCTTTGTTCTTCCTGGTTGTTGTTGGTTTAAAATCTGTTTTTTTCTGATATAAGAAGAGTGATTTCTGCTCTTTTTTGTTTTCCATTAGTTTGGTAGATTTTTATCCCCTTACTTTGAGCCTGTGGGTGTTATTACATGTGAGGGTGCATCTCTGGGAGACAGAAGACATTTGGGTATTCTCTTTTTATCCAGCTCGACACTCTATGCCTTTTAAATGAGGTGTTTAAACCATTTATATTCAGCGTTGGTATTGACATATGAGATTTTGATCCTATCATTATGTGGTTGGCTGTTTGTTTTGTAAGCTTAATTATGTAATTGTTTTATATTGTCTGTAGGCTATGTGCTGGAGTATAGGTAGCAAGTTTCAATATTTTGCTTCCATGTTTAGTACTTGCTTGAGAACTTTCTGCATAAGTTCTGGTGGTAATGAATTCCTTTGGTGCTTGCTTGTCTGATAAGGATTTTATTTCTCTGCTTTTAACGCTTAGTTTGGCCGACTGTTATATTCTTGGTTGGAATTTCTTTTCTCTAAGAATGCTGAAAGTAGGCCCCCAGTTTCTTCTGAGTTGTTAGGTTTCTGCTGAGAGGCTGCTGCTACCCTGATGGAGTTCACTTTACAGGTGACCTGACTGTCCTCTTTAGCTTCCTTTAAGATTTTCTTTATTTTTGACCTTAGTGAATATGATGACTATGTGCCTTGGTGATGGTTATCTTGTGCAGTATCTTGCAGGGGTGTCTGTAGTTTTTGAAGTTGTATGACCTCATCTCTAGCAAGGTTGGGGAAATTTTCATGGACTATATCCTCAAATATGTTTTCCAAGTTGCTTACTTTCTTTCTCTTTCAGGAAAGCCCATGAGTCATATGATTTAGTCTCTTTGCATAATGTATTTCTGTTCATATTTTAAATTTCTTTTTTTATTTGTTTTTTTCTGAGTTGATTCAAAGAACTGATCTTCAAGCACTGAGACTCTTTCTTCGGGTTGATCTATTCTGCGGTGGATGTGTGGATGCTTCTCATTGTATTGAGAAATTCTTTTTTTTTTTTTTTTGAGATGGAGTCTCACTCTGTCGCCCAGGCTGGAGTACAGTGGCACCATCTGCTCACCGCAACCTCTACCTTCAAGTGATTCTCCTACCTCAGTCTCCTGAATAGCTGGGACTACAGGTGTGTGCCACCATGCCTGGCTAATTTTTGTATTTTTATTAGATATGGGGTTTCACTACGTTAGCCAGGCTGGTCTCGAACCCCTGACCTCGTGAGTCGCCCACCTCGGCCTCCCAAAGTGCCGGGATTACAAGCATGAGCCACCATACCCGGCTGAGAAATTCTTGAAGTGGATTCTCAAGTACAAGAAGTTCAGTTTTATTCTTTTTTAAGATAACCATTTAGTCTTTCAGTTCCTGGATTGTTTTACTGGATTCCTCAGATTCCTTGGATTGGATTTCAACTTTCTCTTTGATTTCCATGAGTTTCTTTGCCATGCAGATTCTGAATTTTATATCTGTCATTTCAGACATCTCAATGTGCCTAAGAACCATTTCTGGGGAAGTAGTGTGTTCGTTTCTAAGGGGGAATTCTGGCTTTTTGAGTTTCCAGAGTTCTTATGTTGATTCTCATGTGTGAGGGCTGATGTTCCTTTAACTGTGACGTAAGTTGAGTATAGTCAGTTGGCTTCATTTCTGGCTGTTTTGAGAAGGCCAGGACCCTGTACAGAATCTATTTGTTCTCCTTGTTTTTTCCTTGGTTTTCATAGGCACTGTATATTGGCAAAATGTTTTGGTGTTGTTTTGGCGTTCTGATCCAGTAGATGATGCTTAAGAGTATTGGCCGGCAGATAGGCTTTTATTCAGCCAAATGACTCTTTTGAGTTTTGGCACAGTTGGCAGTAGCTCTGTGGTTGACGAAGAGAGACATGACCCCTCACCTGAACTGCGCCTGAGCCTTGGAGGAGCCTCCTCTGATCATTGGCTCCATGCCCACATTTCCCTGGTTAGGTGCTCTGGCAGGCAGGGGTTGTGGTTGGCAGACAGACCCCATGCTTTCTGTGCCAGTCCTGTGGAGGGAGGCACACCCTGCTCCTCCACCAGCCCATGAATCCAGACACCTCATCCCTCCCATTGTTTCAAGAGTGAGGGCTCTCCCTTGCTCGAGTGCTACCATGCTGGCGAGTCCCATCTGCTAAGAGCAGTGGATGTGGGTGAGGTCACCCAATCCACTATCTGTGTGCTTCCCAGGGGGCATGGATCTGCAACCTCCCAGAAAGTTTAGGTAGAGATGGGTCCATTGTGTGGGAATCCCCAACTAGTGTGGCTTGCCAGACTAGGAGGAGCAGAGGTGGATGGGGTCACCCAATCCACTGACTGGGTGCTTCCCAGGGGGAACACAGAGCTGCACCCACCCACAGAGTTCAGGCAGAAGTGGGTCTGCTGTGCTGGTAGCCCCAAAAGGCATGGGGTTGCGAGCAACAGGAGCGGTTGGAATTGCCCACCCTGCTTTCCAGATGTTCCATGGGGGAACACAGGACTGCACTGGGCTGCACAGTTCAAGCAGAAGTAGGGCATTGTGCTGGAAGCTGGCACTGAGTCTTGTCTGGTGAAGGGGAGTGGAGCAAATTTACTGCTCTTGGGCACTGCTTCTGTGGCCTCTATTGTGACTATGGCATTGGTGCCAGGCTGCTCCGGGTCTGAGACCTGTGGAGGTCTCCATGGATATTGCGTGTTGTCTCCTGAAAAACTCTGGGCACTCTCTGTATAGTTTAGAGGCCCTGGGGAAGTTCAGGACGTTCCTCTCATTTACAGGCTCGGGCAGGTCCCTGCAGAAAGTGTGAACCCCTGGGGGCTGTGACTCACTCACTCTTTCCCCATGTTGGGAGCTTCTCCTGGCTCTGCACTGGTCCTAGATGGGATGCTGCCCAGCTTTGCCCTTCTCTGTCCTCTGCATCCCTTGCTGCCTTGATGGATCCTTCAATGTTTCCTAGGTGATTGGCTCACAGTCATTACTCAGGGCTAGTGTTCACCATCCACCTTGTTTTCTCATCCTAAGAGTGGTTCAAGAGCTGCTTCTAGTCTGCCATCTTGACTTGAATCTCATTATATTTTGTTTTATTTATGGCTTGCTTTAAGCTGTTTTCCTATTTTCCAGCTTTTCTTGAATATATTTAGGTATATTTTTTTATTTGTTTTATTTTCTTCCTTCCTTATCTTCCTCTTTCATTGTTACTTTCCTTCCCTTTATGCTAACGATGTTTTGCATCTCATTCCATTTTTACCTCCTACCAACTTTGGAAGTTATATACTCCATTACTGCAGTTTTAATGGTTAAACTGAAAATGTTAATTTCTCTATTAAGAAGTTAAACTTACCATAGTATTGTATAAGGTATGCAGTACACTTTAGTATAGGGTTGCTCCATATTTTATCTTTATCCTAACTTCTAAATTTAGCATGTACATGTATTGTTCTATAAATCAATATTTATCATTTTATTTTATTTTATTTTTTGAGACAGAATCTCGCTCTGTCATCCGGGCTGGAGTGCAGTGGCACAATCTCGACTGACTGCAACCTCAGCCTCCCAGGTTCAAGCGATTCTCCTGCCTCAACCTACCAAGTAGCTGGGACTACAGGCATGTGCCACCAAGCCCAACTAGTTTTTGCATTTTTAGTAGAGACAGGATTTTGCCATGTTGGCCAGGCTGGTCTCAAACTCCCGACCTCAAGTGATCCACCCACTTTGGCCTCCCAAAGTGCTGGGATTACAGGTATGAGCCACCACGCCTGGCCAAAACAGTATTTATTTTTTATTTTTGTTTCATTTTTATTTTATTTCTATTTTTTAAAATTAGAGATGGGCTCTTACTCTATCACCCAGGTTGGTGAGCAGTGGCTCAATCATAGCTCACTGCAACCTTGAAATCCTAAACTCAAGCGATCATCCTGCCTCAGCCTCCCAAGTAGCTGGGACTACAGGCACACTTCACCTGGATGATCTTATTTGGACATTTGCCACGTCCAAATCTCATGTTGAAATGTAATCCCCAGTGTTGGAGGTGGGACTGGTGGGAGGTGATTAGATTATGGGGATGAATTTCTCATGAATGGTTCAGCACCATCCCCTAAGGCTCTCCTTGAAATATAGTGAGTGCTTTCTCTTGACATCTGGTCTTTTAAAAGTGCGTGGTACCTTTCTCTGCTTCTTACTGTTGCTTTTGCCATGTGACATGCCTGCTCCCCCTTTGCCTTCCACCATGATTGGAAGCCTTCTCAGGCCTCCCCAGGAGCAGATTCTAGTGATTCTAGTACTCTGCTTCCTGTACAGCCTGTAGAGTTGTGAGCCAATTAAACTTCTTTTCTTTATAAATTACCCAGTCTCAGATATTTATTTAGAGTAATGCACGAATGGCCTGGTACACAGGATAATTTATTTTATTTCGTTTTATTTTTGTAGATGCAAGGTCTCACTTTGTTTGCCATGCTGGTCTCAAACTCCTGCTTTCAAGTAATGATTTCATCTAGGCCTAGCAAATTGTGGAGATTTCAAGCATGAGCCACCTCACCTGGTGCAATGCTTCTTTATGTTTGTTCATATGTTTATTATTTTATTTTTCATTGCTTCCAATATTTCAATCTTTTGTCTGGAAGTTTGCTACTTCTTATACAATGTTTCTGGAAATTCCTTGTTAAGACTATTTTGAAAACAAATTTCTCATTAATTTTTAAACTGAAATCATCTTTCTTCTACCCTGATTTGTAAAATATTATTTTCTTACGCTTTTCTTAATTGAAAGTTATTTTCCATCACCACACAATGAAGATATTTTTCTACTATCTTCTGACTTCCAATATATACGCTCTCACATATTTATTTATTGTAATTTTCTCTCTATCTTAAAAATAGTCTTCCTCACTGTTTCTCATTTTCTGTTACTGTTTTTCAGTTTCACATAGATTTTCTATTTATTCTACTGAAATATGTTGTGCTTCCTCTGTCTGTAAGCCCATCAATCTTAGAACTTTCTAAACCATTATGTTTTCAAAGCTTTATTCTCATAACATTTTTCCTTTCTGCAGATCTGTGTAAATGTTTACTGTTCTTCTATTCCTTTCCTCCACATCTCAGAATTTTTTGAAATTTTTATTTCTCAAATTTATCATCTCCTAATATCTTTGTGTACATTCTGAGAAATTTTTTTGATCCTTTCTCCAGCTCAACAAATCTCTTTTAAATTATGCATACTCTGATATTTAACCTTTCCATTGAGTATTTTATAGAAATTATGATTTAATATGATTTTACATGAAAATTTTATAACTGTAAATTTAATATAAAATTGAATTAAAGATTTATTCTAGAATAGACCAACAGTTAAAAATTCTATGTCTAAGCTCTTAAACCAGAAACATGAGCAGGCAATTTCCATTCTGCTTCCAGAAAAAGGGAGCGGTTGTTTGCTTGGTTGGTTGACTAGTGGGCTGATTGATTGATTGATATACACCTGTTCCTTTGCCTGCAGGATGTAGCCTCCTCAAAATGTCCCAGCTGTATGTGGATGTGGTGATTATTTCCCTGTGTTTTTGCTCATTACAACTAAAATTCTTATTTTTGGAAGGCATTTGTCTTCAAGATATCCAGGTGTCTAGTTTCATATTAGTATCCATCTCTGAGTGAATTCCTGTACTTTTATGTTGCCTCAGCATTATTCTTTGACTGTAAGTTGTGCTTTCTCATACCAGACACAGGGCTTAGTCACCCTTGACACAATTTCTAGTTCTCTGCCCTCCCCAGTTCCTCAAGGCCGTCAATCCAGATAACTGCCTTATACAACCAGCTCCTGGTGACCACCTTTTTATGGGACAGCTCACTACAACCTACTCAACTTGTCCTGCTGATTCCCATGTCCCGTGTGAACTGCACAGATACGGTGCAGTGACCATCTCTCAGTCATACCGTGACTCCGCATAACTCATGCCTGCTTGCTTGAAATCCACCCATCAGAATGTCGCAAGGGAAACTTGCTTGGTATCCTGGGACCCAATAAAAGCTTCAGCTCACAAGTCCCCCCACCTCTCTCTTGCTCTCCACTCAGTACATCAGTGTATATGTCCCAGACAGCTCCCACTTTCCACTGGCCTTCCAGGTGTGCTGCCCCCTGCTGTGTGGTATCTGTGAGTATTAAACTGATTCTGTTATTTCATGTGTTTTGTCAAGTGGCTTCGTCTTACCAATACACCAAAACCTAATTTCTTTTCTGGTCCTGTTCTCTCAGAGAGTGGCTGTCTTCGTAAGAATAAACTCAACACGTGTCAGACAAGAGCCACAAAGGAATCTTCCAATATAAATAAGTTTCCTGTGAGAGGCACACCTGGTCACACTTCAGCATTAGGCCATCTCCTGCAATAAAGAAGTACCCTGAAAGGCACACTATACACATTCACGAACAAATTCCTTGAGCCCTATCAGGACAGGGCTGAGGTTTAGAGCCATTCTCTAGAGAAGGACCTCAAGATCAAATTACAAAAACAAATAAGCAAATAGTCTCCTATCTACTTTGATATATGTCTTATCATTTTTGCAAGCTCTGCTATGTTTCACATCATTTGCATAACATCTAATTTTTTTTTTTTTTTTTTGATGGAGTCTCACTCTGTTGCCCAGGCTGGAGTGCAGTGGCATGATCTCGGCTCACTGCAACTTCTGCCTCCTGGGTTCAAGTGATTCTCCTGCCTCAGCCTCCCAAGTAGCTGGGACTACAGGAGTGAGCCACCATGCCTGGCTGATTTTTGTATTTTTAGTAGAGACAGGGTTTCACCATTTTGGACAGGCTGGTCTCAAACTCCTGACCTCGTGATCCGCCCGCCTCGGCCTCCCAAACTGCTGGAATTACAGGCATGAGCCACCGCACCCGACCCACATCTAAATATTGTTTAGCAGAAATACTTTTTGGCTATGTACTTCATAGTACTGTTGGAAGATGAAGTTTGTGGTTATTTTTATAACTTAGTTATAGACCCTGATCATTAGGGACTCTGCAACTTAATCATTACTATCCTAAAAAAAGCAATGAGACATTATGACTGCAAACTTCCAAATGTGATTGTACACATATAATATCTGAAATCTTTAAAGAGAGATAAACAATAAAGTCAATGTTTGTTATTTTTGGTCCAAGGCTTCACACAGGTGAATATCTTTCACTACTAAGTATACATGCTGATATTATACACCCTAGAAGAGAATAACAGAACTGTTTCTAGACAAAATTGGCAACAAAATAAACATTGAGGTAGCTGTGCCTTTTCCATTTTTGCAGGAAAATCAATTTTAGTCTATAAATGACCAAGTTCCTGGATAATTTAAAATGTAATTAAATCAGGGACTATGAATCCAAGTTTAGATCCAAAATTTCATGATTAAATATTGCTGAGAACAGAAATTACAAACTATTTTATTGTTTCCTGTAGCATAGTCTAATGGATTTTGAAGAATATACCTTCTAAAACTGGCTTTTATGTAGGAAATTTCTGAAATATTTAAGCAAATGCACCTGAGAAGGAATGAATACATTTGACACAAACCTCCATTACTTCAGATATGTGTAATGGTCATAACATTTTATAAGTTATTCCTTTAATAATATTCCTTTAATGCAGTCTTACTAGTTTGGGTCTCTTCTTGGCCTAATATAAATGCTCAAAACAAATCGTAGTTTAGAATTTTGATTGTAAGTCTTGTACATAAGCAGTAAACTATGTATGCCAATAAACTCTTTCATGTGTCTCAAAAATAGCAGTTTAAAAACAAGTGTGGTAAACTATGCAGTAAAATCATAATTCGCTCATTAGTTTGATGATTTATTGCATGAAATATAAACCTCTGAGCAATGGCAGATGCCTCTGTGGGAAATAACTTTAGAATATCCTCACAGGTTCATCTAATGTCTCAGTGTGTTGAGAAACAGGATGTTGCTGAAACATGTATGTCGTGTGTTCTAATTTTGATCTGTACTTATAAACTATTCATTCGTATACATACTTCAAAGGATATATTAAAAGAACTGTGTATACTATTTGGTTTCTAAAAAGAAGGAGATCCTGCCATTTGCAACAACATGGATGAACCTGGAAAATGTTATGCTAACTGAAATAAACCAGACACTGAAGGACAAACACTTCATGATCTCGCTTATATGAAGAATCTAAAATAGACTCAGAGAAGCAGAGAGTGGAATGGTGGCTGCCAAGGGCTGAGAGGAGGGGACAATGGTGAGTTGCGGTACAGTGGATGTAAAGTTTCCTTCATGAAGGATGAATCACTTCTAGAGATCTCCTCTACAACATTGCACCTGCGCTTGGAGATGTGTTAACAGAGTAGATCTCATGTTGAGTTCTTAGCACAGTAAACAACAACAACAAGTCTGCATAGTAGTCCATGGAAACTTTATTGGCACCTACTCTCTGAATCTGCCCAAAGCTTTCTTCATCAGCTCCAATTCTACACAAGTGCCACTCTGCAGGTAGCATGCAGCTCATCCATCTCAGGTGTGAATATGTTTAGGCTGCTAGTGAATCGTGTTCTGGGAACTACAGAAATGATGACGTGCCTATCTTTCCTTTGAACTGCCAAATTTGCTCGTCTCTGGGGTAGCTCAAACTTGAATTGCTCTCATGGTAGTGAAATGGCAGAAAATCTCACATTATTCCTGTTGATTTCCAAAGCCAAGTTTTACCTAGGTATTACCTGTTCTGATTTTTTGTTTGGGTTGTTAGAACAAAGGGAAGATTTTAGAGAAAGGCTTCAGACCAAGCAGTGTTGGGAAAAGGAAAGAAAATGTAGTCATCAATTGGCACGAGCAAGACAAAGTGAAAAATACATGCAAATACTTGTACTTTCTAATTTCTACTTAGAGATAAAAGATTGGAACAACTAGGGTTAAGTAGGCATAGCTTTCATCCCTTTGTTTGTAAGAGTAGATAACTCACAATGATGGAGCAATAAAATAAAACCTGAAGAATTACTAATTATAGATATTTACATAATAAAATATGAATCATGTGTTTCCTTTACAACTTAGTATTGAGTTGTAATACATGGATTGCAGCAAATAAATATCATAAAAAGTGTAAAATAATAAACGTGATTTCTGAGTAAACTATGTTTATTTGAGATTAAATATAGTTTTCTCTCAACAGTATTTTTGCAGGCAAACAAAATTTTTAAGACATTATATTTTTAGAAATCTGTCTTTCATGAAAAAAGGAATGTTTTCTGTGATTTTAAGATCCTCAGCAGAACATAGTAACAGTTTTGCACCTAAAGTAAAACACTCTCTCAGCTTGACTGTTTTATGTGTGAATTTTCTTCAGGCTAAAAAACAATTTGGGAGAAAGAAAATAATTTTCGAGGAGGTGCCATCTCCATTCACACTTACATGGACGAATCAAGTGCAAAGAAGAGACTAGGGGAAAAAGTGATATGACACCATAGTAACTAACTAATGCTATGCCTATATTTTCTTATAAAAACTAGAGTTAAGCAGGAGGTCAAATTCTTTTTACCCCACTTGAGATTTTAGCATCCAAAAAAAAAACTGTGAAATTCATTTTTTTTCTAATAATTCATGTTTTCCCAACAGGTTATAATTTTCCCTGAAAGCTAAGCTGCAGGCAGGGTCCATTGAAGAGGAAGTCCCTCAGCCCTAACCTGAGATCATTCATATGTGAATTGGCACACATAGGGTGTCTACAGAGGCTGCAAGGCCAAGTCCTGCCCACAGAGGCTGAGCTTCCACTTCCTCTCCATGACTCATCCCGGCATTGAACATGTCCTTGAAAGGAGAGAGCTCTGGGTGGACTGCTCTGAGCCAAAATTGAAGAGGAGATAATTCTAGGAGAAATGACTGGATATAGAGAGAAGGAAATAAATCTCAGACATGTAGAAGGAAAATTATCCATGATATACCCAGATTGAATTTGGTGACTTCTTTCTGTTCTTTTATATGAAGGTCAGCCAGGTACAGTCACAGGAGAAGACACAGCAGAAGCTCAGGAAAACTATGTTTGTTATGCTCCCCCATCCTAGATACAGCAGGCACCCATGTTTCACAGGTCACACAGGGAAGCACAAACCTTGGTCAGGAGGCCGAGGGGCAGCAACACGGGGAAGGACCAGGCCAGGCCATTACTGAAATTTCTGCAGGGAAGTCAAGGCAGAGCAGGTGAGCAGTTTAGGACTGACTAGTTTGCAGAATTTCAGTGGGCGCTAAGCTGAAAGAACGATCTCCAGTTACCTGGTACCTGGCCCGGACATGATTAAACAGAGCAATATTGCCTCCTGGGGTGCCAGGGCCAGATAGAAGAGGTAGGGCTCTGAATCTGTTAGTTTGCATACCAGAGAGGCACTCCTGTCTGGGCCCTTTGTATAGAAGACTTGGCTAACCCCAGGAAGGGCAGTTGCTTCCCTAACAGGAAAGTATGTAACATGTCAAAACACCGTAAAATAGAGAAAGTGAAAAGTAAAAATCCAGTGACTTATTAATTTTTATTGATCATTAGAAGGAAGGTTTATTTTTATGCCCATTTTGAAATAATTTTAATCAATTATATGCAAGATACAGGATATAACAAGTGATATTTTATTTTGCAGATAATCTGTTAAGTATAGAGAGGTGTTAGTGCAGGATATCAGGAGACAGTATAGACACATGTTGTGGTGAGGAAACTGTTCAAATTGGAGCACTGAATGTTGAATTAAGACGAAGACTGGTGGCTCTAAAAGAGTAGATAACTCAGAAGCAGGGTTTCCAAGCAAGAGTTTGCTGAATACATGTTTAATGGCTAAACCTTTAGAGTCCGAATGAGAAAGGTGTGGCTGGGCCCCTGCTGCTCAGCACAGCGGCCTGCAGTCTGGTATGATGATGTGATGAGGCAGGCTTGTCCCTGATGACAGGGTGCCATCTGACCTTGTTTTGTAAATACTCTCAGAGAGATTCTTGGGGCACAGGGGGAGCCTGGAGAAAGGCAAGAGGAAGGAAAAGTGCAGAGAGGCGAGCATGAAAGTAAACTCCCCCATTGCTCCTTGATTAGTAATCCATGGTACGGTAAAGATGTGTTACTGCCTGCTCCATGCTCCATACAGTGTTATGAGTTGAATGATATTTTGTGACAATAGCGAATGTATAACTCATGGTTGGGAAATTGTTAGTAATGATAAGATTTTCATTCTAATTGTCTTATAAGTGTGTTCCTGAGTGGCATCTGCAAAATCTTATTGGAATGAATAACAGTCAATCCAGTCCTTTCAACTGTGCCAACAATTGAATGAATCCATGCATAAACCAGTTCCAGCCAAAGCATCAGTAAACATTGACCAAAATGATCATACACACAGTAGATGAGGAATTACTGTTATTGAAACACCAATTCCCTCATAGCAATAACCCCCATAAATACATACATTAAATCAGTATTGGGGCATGAGTAAATTAAATATGATCAATGGGTAGTTGTTGAGCTGTAAAAAGAGTTAAATCAAATCTCAGGTGAAAATTTATTATTTATTATTTTCTTATATTTCCACTGAAATATTCATGACAATATACAAAGATTTAGAAACACTGCATCTAGTAATATTAATAAGTGATCCATCAAATTATTGAAATGTATTCATGAATAAAGGCTTATATGCAGTCCTCAGGAAATATAATGGGGACACATAATGAGAAATGGTAGAAAATGTATATCCAGATGCTTCCTGTAGTAAAACTATAATTAGCTCAGAGTTATAGAATTCTTACTATATGTCAGGCATTATGTTAAATGCATTATCTTATTTAATCCTCTTTCAACACAGAGGTAGGAACTGTTATAGTACTCAATTTACCAATGAATAATGGGAAGTTAAAGAACTCACTAGGGTCACATAGTAAGTGATAAAAGCAGAAACTAAGAAACTTGCTGCACAGACTACACTTAACTAGAAGCCCAACTCACAGAGATTAGGATTTTGCCTACTAAAGGGTTTTGAGTCCAATGATACCGCAAAAACATGCTTCCTCTTTAGCCAAACCAGCCACTCACTTTCATCCCTCAAAGTATAACCTCTCCAAGATAATCATTGGTTGGAAAAAGATCATCTACGCAAAAGGAGATGTGGCTGCTCCAGAAAGTGAGGAATGGCCTGTGTGCAGTTAGAAGCAGATTGTAGTAGTCCATTCTCACAGTACTATGAAGAACTGTTTGAGACTGGGTAATTTATGAAGAGAAGAAGTTTAATTGACTCACAGTTCTCCAGACTGTACAGGAAGCATGGCTGGGAAGCCTCTCACAATCATGGCAGGAGGTGAAAGGTAAATGTGATAGTTAATACTGAGTATCAACTTGATTGGATTGAAGGATGCAAGGTATTGCTCCTGGGTGCGTCTGTGAGGGTATTGTCAAAAAAGATTAACATTTGAGTCAGTGGGCTGGGAAAGGCAAACCCACCCTTTTTGTGGGTGGGCATAATCTAATCAGCTGCCAGGACAGCCAGAATATAACGCAGGTAGAAAAACATGAAGAGACTAGACTGGCCTAGCCTCCCAGGCTACATCTTTCCCCTGTGCTGGATGCTTCCTGCCCTCAAACATCCGACTCCATGCTCTTCAGCTTTGGGACTCAGACTGACTTCCATGCTCCTCAGTCTGCAGACAGCCTGTTGTGGGACCTCACCTTGTGATCGTGAGTCAGTACTCCTTAATAAACTCCCTTCTACATATGCATCTATCCTATTAGTTCTGTCCCTCTAGAGAACCCTAATCAGGAAGCAAGCATATCTTACCATGGCAGAGCAGGAGAGAGACAGAGAGCTAAGGGGGAAGTGCCACACACTTTCAAGCCATCAGATCTCCTGAGAACTCACTATCATAAGAACAGCAAGGGAGAAATCTTCCCCCATGATCCAATTACTTCCCACTAGGCCCCTTCTTTAATTCAGATGTGAGATTTGGTCAGGGACATGAATCCAAACCATGCCACAGATCACCTCTTAGAAAAAAAGAGAGAAGATATCTGTGGAGATTGGGTGCAATTTTGCCCAATGTAGTGTAACTGGTCAATAATTCTATTCAGAATAGAAAGGGAGAAGAAAGTACCAGCAAATTTTATTCTAGTAAAAGTGATGGGAATATATCAAGGATTTTGAGACAGTAGCAGAGAATGTCTTTGAGGTTGAATAGCACATTCACCAAGGATACAGTTTGTCTCTGTAAGCCAAGGCACCAGTGCCCAAGGCCGAAGCAGTGAAGTTCTCCACTGCCTAGTACTTACTATGTTGTATGTGCCTGCAGAGTTTCTAAACCTGATCCCTGAACAAATCAGGGCTTCCATGAGCAGCCCTACTGTGCAAACTTTCTACTTTATTTTGTTAGAGTAAATACTGTTGTTTGCAACACAATGTGCTAACTGGACTGCTAAAAAATAAATTCCTTCTCTCAAAATAAGGCACATGTCCATTAAGTAATTCCCAAAGAACTTACTGAACAATACTACATGTCAGGCACATTAATACATCAGTACAAGAGAGAAAGAAGAATAACGCAATGACTATTTTAAAGAATCCAAACTAGTGGGAAATACATAAAAGACTCATTTGCAGGACAGTGAATTCAAATGTAAATAGGAAAAAGTATTAAACAAACATGGTTGTATGAGAACATATAGGAGGGTCAGAAAACCAAGTCTTGGGTTGGAACTTTGGAATAAGAAAAACAAAACAAAACAAAACGACACAGCATTGGAGAATTCACAGTGAGTTGAGTGAATTTACGCTTTAATCAGGAGAAGCGGTAGGAAGAGGGTTTCAGTCCGGTACAAATTTGCGTGCAAATCTTTGGAGATGAGAGATCTCCTGGCACTTTTAGGGATCTGGTGATGGTTCCAGAAGAGCAGTAACTTAGATGGAGAGGGGGGATTGCAAAGAAATGGTCTGCATATCTGCGCAGGGGCATATGACACGGATCCTCAGAAGCAGCCAGAGCACTGGGGAGGAAGTACATTATTGGGCTGGAGAGCAGATAGCCCGCTACGCAAAAACGTATCAACTCGTAAAAGGTACAAAGCCCCCAAAATCTTGGCTACAAGCTGTGCGCATCAAACATAATCTCAAATTAAAAAGCAGGAAGATTGAATTCTCTCAGCAACCTAGGGAAATTTTAGAATCGGCTCATTTAATGGTATTTAATGGTAAATTCTAGCGCTAGCTAAAACTCTATTAAGGTGAGCAAACAGGGAAAACTGACATCATGAAGCCAACAAAATATAATGAATTTAAAATAATGAAAAGATAAAGATAAAGAAAAGCTTTCCATACACAGGTTTGCTTCAGGAAAAAGAATTACATTATAGAAAACGTCTTTGTAATCTTGATAGAATTCAGGGAGAAATTAACTCTATCAACATGGTAAGAACGATATGGCAATTCTATATATAATATAAATCTGCAAACATCAGTAAGAAATATAGGACAACCCTAATAGAAAAATAGTTTCTCAGTGATATGGGGACTAGGGTGTGGAAATATTAGATTTTCCCATTATTTCCTTTTCTCTAACAAAAAAAGTCAAAGGCCTGATAATTTGAAATTGTAGCACATATAAGCCAGATGACATCATTCTCAAACACTAGCAATCAAAGTTATTTACATTAAAAAGACTATGTTTATTTTCTGGCCTAATTAGTAAGAATCATGATTTTCTAGCAAAATAACCCTTCTCATACACTCTATGCTGATAGTAGTGATACAGAAGCAGGGCAGGGAAGTTCTGGGTAGAAAAGAGTGGGTCTGGCTGGGCGCAGTGGCTCACACCTGTAATCCCAGCACTTTGGGAGGCCAAGGCAGGCAGATCACGAGGTCAGGAGATCAAGACCATCCTGGCTAAC
>NW_012105809.1:992255-995848 GCF_000951045.1 Mandrillus leucophaeus
TTATTACTATTTTTATTTTGAGACTGAGTCTCGCTCTATCACCCAGGCTGGAGTGCAGTGGCGCGATCTCGGCTCACTGTAAGTTCTGCCTCCCAGGTTCATGCCGTTCTCCGGCCTCAGCCTCCCAAGAAGCTAGGACTACAGGCGCCCACCACCACGCCTGGCTAATTTTTTGGTATTTTTAGTAGAGACGCGGTTTCACCCTGTTACCCAGCATGGTCTTGATCTCCTGACCTCATGATCCGCCCATCTCGGCCTCCCAAAGTGCTGGGATTACAGACGTGAGCCACCGTGCCCAGCCTCTAACAGAAGATTTAAAATATTTAATATAAAATGTCTCTAGATAATATAGTAAGGTAAAAGGCAACATTGACATTAAAGTTGTACAATTTTCATTATTGTTTTCCTAATCCAGGTATTTATTTAGTTGTTTATTTATTTTAGATTTGGGGGTGCATGTGCAGGCTTGTTACATGGATATACTGTATAATGGTGAGGTTTGGGCGTCACCCAAATAGTGAACATTGTACCAAATGGGTAAGTTTTCAATCCTCACCCCCTTCTCATCCTACCCTTTTTTCAAGTCCCCAATATCTATTTTCCTCTGTATGGCCATGTGTACCGATTGTTTAGCCCTCACTCATAAGTGAGAATATTCAGTATTTGATTTTGTTTCTTCTAATCCCTTTATGTTCCCAGTCTATTCAAACTTCATTCTTTCTCCTCTACCTTGCAGCTCCAAGGCCTCCTTCACCCTCAGCCACTCATTCATAACAGAACCACTCATTCATAACAGAACCACTCATTCACAACAGAACTTCCAGCAAATTTTCACCACTGCCTCTTCTACCTGCAGGTACCCCAGCCATCTGCACTTAGCTCTTCGCTAAGCCTAGAACAGACCCTCATTCATGCACTAGGGCCCAAACCTCCCTGCCAACCAACAGGTGTTGCTTCAGCAATTTCTAATCCCTCTTTCTGTCAAAAACTGGTGAAACATTAGCTTTTCACCTCTATACTTCTAATTCCCATCAATATACAAGTATTGTGCTATTACTCCCATTATGAAAGAAAATCTCACTTGACTCCACTTCCAGTATCCATGCACCCTGTTTGGATGACGTTTTTTGTTTTAAATCAAAATACTTTAATAGAATTATCTCTGTCTCTAAACCTATTCATTCAATTTCCTCTCAACTCTATTAAAATCAGTGGCTTAAAAGCACCATTCACAGACACTGCCTCCACTTGACTAATGCCAGCACTCGGTAATTCTCAATCTTTTATGACGTGGTCAAGTAACTACAGCTGGGATAGTTGATTTTTTTTTTTTCTTCTAGAAACCTATCATTCACAGACTTCCAGAATATCACATTCTCCTGGAATGTTGGTTTTAGTCTCTTTCTCTTGTTCCTTACACCGCAACCCGAACTGTCCCAGATCTCAGTTCTGAGAGCTCTTTTCTCAGACACACTTTTGGTGAGCTGCTTGAAATATCTACTCTACTCTGAAAAGTTCATTTACAGACTCTACCACTCCACTGTAGAACATATCCGCAGAACCATGTGCTTTCCCTGCATTGCCACTGCATGCCAGACACCACAACGTAAACACACACCTAAACAGCACCAATGTCTGCTGCACTTACAGTCTTCCTTTCAGTTTATTTAAACTAAATACCTGCAATTGACGAAAGAGACTTCCACCTCCTTGTATTTATTTTTCTCATCCACACAGCCGTCTCATCATTTGTGTTCCACCCTCAAAATCCAACCTGAGGGTGATCACTTTGCATGACTTCCACTGCCATTAACCTCACTCAAGCCCTGACTCTGATTGACTGATTACTGCAGTTGTCTCTTATTAGGGCCCTCCGTTCTACCCATTTCTTTTCCCTGTTTATGCTTAGCACAGCAGCCCAATGAGCCTTCCAAAATGCATGCAAACCTTTGCTAAGAATCATCTCATGGCCTGCCGCATCACTCAGTGGAAAGGGCAACTCATCTAGAAGAGACTGCAAGGCCTTTGACAAGCAAGCGCCCAATATTCTTCTGACTCCATCTCTACTATTCTATGCCTCCCTAGCTCATCTCCAGGACATCAGACTCTGGGCTCTTCTGCATACATGCCAGCCCTGAACCTATCTTTGGACCACTGCACTTGCTGGTTCCTTGTTCAGGAACGGTCTTCCTCCGAAGTCCATGAGACACAAATTTTTGCTCAAATGTTACCTTCTTAAATTAATGTTTCCAACAGTCTTTATTGCAACTCTTCCTGATATGTCGGCTTCATCTTTCCTCATTAAACGTATCACCTTTGAGCACCCCTAACTTACTTCTTCAGCTTGCCACCTGATTCTGTATTATAATGTAAACTTGGTGAAAGCAGAAGTGTTGTATGTGTTTAACCGCAGTCATCCATACTTCAAATAGTTTACAACATCTAGTGTGTGCTCAAAATATATTTTTTGAATGAATTAAGAATGTGGTTTTTCAAAGTCCTTCCCAAAGCATTCTTGTTTTTATGTTTAAATGCTATGTTTAATGTGCACCACTGCCTAGTTAGGTAGGGAAAATCGAACATTGTGGCATCTGGAGTCAGAGTCCTGAACTCTAATCTCAGCTGTGCAAGCCACCACTGATAGACCTCCGTTTCCTTCTCTGTACAATTAGGGATATTCACAAGACCTATCTCATGGGGTTGTGGGGAGAACAGAATGAGTAACTCCAAGTAAAATCATTTAAAGAACTAAATAGATACTGTTTAAGTGTTCACTGCTATGAATTCTGTTACATTTTCAGATTTTATTTTATCTGCCAAGGGTGTGTGTTTGAAAAAGAGGTTTTTGTCTTTATTTATTTTTTTTGGAGACGTCATATAACATCAGGTTTCAGCATATGCTAATGTTGTCATGATTTGGTCTTTGTTATTCTCACAATCTGTTAGCAGGAGCAACTCTTGCCTCCTGGTTGCTAAAGAAGAGCAAAATCCTGGAACTTATGTAGAGATTTGGAAAGACTGGGAGGAGGGAGAGCTGCTCCGAGTGGAATTTAGATGTAACTGGCTTAGAGGAATATGGTCTGAACTCATTTGCCTAGAGTTCCTCCAGCCAGGAGCAGTTAAATTAGATAATTACCTCTGGGGTTAAACATCTCAAATGATGTTTAGTGAAAACGAATTGGAGGGAATAGACACACTGTGTTCTAAATATTAATTAAGGGTGCCAAAATTTTAGATCTTTTTATCTTATGTTGTTCTTAGTCTCTTCTCTCGCTCACTTTCTCTCTCTCTCTTTAATCTTTCTTAGTTTTCTCTATATAAAGTATCTGTGTTGCCATCTTCCCTGTATATTTTTAGAAATAATAAAATTAAATTTCTTAATATAAAATAAAAATTAACTTTTGGATTATGGTGCCATCTGATCAACAGCCCCAGTACAGCCTCACCAACTTTTCAGTATAGAATACATAAATGCAAAAGAAGACAAAATTATACAATAGAGAAAATGGAAGTTAAGGCCAGTTTGCCCATATTTTGCTGCATGAGCAATTACTTAGCTTTTCTTTTATCAGTGAGTGGGAGGTAAAAATACC
>NW_012105809.1:997049-999172 GCF_000951045.1 Mandrillus leucophaeus
CCCGGCTACTCAGGAGGCTGAGGCAGGAAAATCTCTGGAACCCGGGAGGCAGAGGTTGCAGTGAGCCAACATCTTCCCTTTGCACTCCAGCCTGGGAGACAGAGCGAGAATCCCTCTGCGGGGAAAAAAAAAAAAAAAAAAAAAGCCATTGTCACTAGCTATGAAATCATTTTTTTCTTCTAAAAATAATTGAACTATTTCACTTTTTTGAATGTATTAACAAAAAATTTTCTATATGAGTGTTCAATCACATAGCATTTGAAATTATAAATATTAGAAGTAATCCAAAATTCAAGAACACAGAAATTGATTAAATAGTATGTGCTGCATCCTTCTGGAAGGATTACCACTACCAAGAGGCTTTAAGAGCACAGGTGGTGAGATAATAGATTGCACAGTCTTCATGCTCCATATATTCCATATATTGTCAAGTGAGAAGACCATTTTCAAAGCTGTATATACAGTGCAATTTCAATTATGTGAAAGTCTTGTGTGGCTGTAAATGCTGACTTCATCTAGTTGTTTTATAACCGACAATTCAAAATTTTATCGGATTTTCTGCATATTACCAGGTAGAAAATATTATGCACCTATTTATGTTGATAGGTATTTATTTAAGTCAAAGAGCATATTACACAGACATTTTATTTGACAATATTTGCTTATCTTTTGCAACATTTTAACATAAAATTATTTTATGGAAAATAGTTACAGTAAGAGTTAAAAGGATTTCCTCACCGTGTTTTCACCACTGCAAAGAATCTTGATGAGATTTCCAACTGCTACACCTTCCAACAGATTCCAAATTACCCTCAGAACATCTTACAGAACTTCTGTGGCCCACTATGGTTATTTCATTTCATGCTTTGCAGACAGATATGAAACATATGCTTCCCTGCCAACAAGATCCGACCAAGGAAGACATGGCTGATTATCTGATGTCGTTTGAATAGCATCATCTTTGGGAATCTCTCTTTCTCAAAACCAGTGTTCAGTGTGCTGCCAATAATCTGTGTTGGAGGCATGAACAATTATTGTTCCCCCTAAGAGATGAAATCGTCCTTTCCTTTCATTTTATTATACCTAATATGCTCACGGGAGATTCGGAATGAAACGCCTGGCATCAAAATTACCACGAACAGTTCCTCTCAGGAAAAAACATCATAAAAAGGCAAAGTAGACAGGAGAGTATCCGAGATGGTGCCGCTGCACTCCAGCCTGGGAGACAGAGCAAGACTCTGTCTGAAAAAAAAAAAAAAAAAAAAAAAAAAGATAAAGAAAAGTGTTGGTCCCTGGCTATGGCTTCACCCTCAGGCCTGTGCCCACGGACCTAGATGAGGACAGGCAATCCTGTTTATGCACCCAAATGCTGCCTTTTCCAAGAACCACCCTGGCCCCCAACTCCATCCTGTGCCAATAAAAACGCTGAGACCCTAGTGGGTACAGACACAAATGGCTGGAGTCCAGAGGAACACACTGGCAGAAGAACACACCAGCAGATGCGGGCAGGCCATCCACGTTGGAACAGCGCAGAGGCTGAGGGAATTTGGTTGGAGGAAAGATCGGCTGCTGGGTGGCCCCACTCCATGGGAAGACCACCTTCCCACTCCATTCCCCATCAGGCCTCCCCATCCACCACCCAATAAAAAACCTTACATCCATTCTTGAAGCCCACACGTGATCCAATTTTTCTGGTACACTAAGACAAGAACCTGAAATACAGAAAGTTCTCTGTCCTTGCAATAAGGCAGAGGGTCTACCTGAGCTGTTGAACACAAGCCACCTGCAGGTGGCTAAGCTGAAAGGGCACACTGTAACATGCACTCACTGGGGCTTCAGGAGCTGTCAACGCTCAACCCTGGAGGCTGCCATGGCGTCGGAGCCCCAAGACCTGCGTGTCCGCATCCTCCCTCTAGGGGTATGAGCAACAGGGTACTGAAGAAGCAAGCCACAACTCCATCACGTGCCCTATGACTGGGGGTAAGGGAACTTTTCCCATTTCAGTAGGAGTTTAAACAGGAAGATTTAAAATAAAAATTGTCAATGGCTGGGCCAGGCGCTGTGGCTCACGCCTGTAATCCCAGCACTTTGGGAGGCAGAGGTGGGTGGATCATTTGAGATCA
>NW_012105809.1:999317-1015896 GCF_000951045.1 Mandrillus leucophaeus
AGAGAAAATGGAAGTTAAGGCCAGTTTGCCCATATTTTGCTGCATGAGCAATTACTTAGCTTTTCTTTTATCAGTGAGTGGGAGGTAAAAATACCCAGCTTTGGTTGCGATGGAGAGGGAAGGGATAATGTGTATAAAGCAATTAGCATAATGCTCTATAAAATCTAGGAATATATAAATTAAAATAAGCATACCTATAAACATATACATATAATCTTCTCAGAATGACAACTAAATATAAGGCTAATGGAGAAGGGAGTCAGATTAACTACAACACTCACTCAACTTCAAAAGAACAATAAAAAAGCCTATTCTTCCTATGCTGTCTACTTGCCAGCCCAGAGAATGCATTTCTCTAACAGTCCAAAAATGTAACAGTGATTTCTGATCTAAGATTAATGTTTTCAAGAATTTCTGTTGCACATGTGTCCTATTTTTATTGATTATAAGATAGTACAGTTTTCCAGTTAAAGGAGGAAAAAAGAAAGCCTTTCTCTTTTCCAGTATTCCTTTGAGAACAATAAAAGACATAACTTAGAGATGAAAGTCCATCTTCAGGGGCCAAAACCATAGGTCCCAGGCTATAAAGAATAGCTACAAAATTGGTAAAATGTGGCCCAGAATGGTGGCTAGGGAATCAATCTTCTCTTACAGCACACACATTTCTGCCTGGATTTGAAGGCCCAACTGACAGCCTCTCCCTTAGCCTATGCTTGTGCAGCCTGCAGGGACAGTGAGAGCTCAGAGGGCAGAAGCAGACGCCTGTTTTGGAGGGTCATAGAAATATTGGGGACAATCATCTTTTCAGCTGGTAACTAGAGTCATCTGGAGGAAAACACACTAATGAAATTCTCACTGTTAAGTACCTGAGCCTCCACTGGGGCCACACTCATCGAGGGAGAATGAAGCTCTGCTCTGACATCTAACTCCACTCCCACTGCCCGCAGTCCTCACGTGACTTCTCTGCCCAATGCCCTTCTCCATTCATCCACACATCTTTTTGTTAAGTAATTTTCTGGCTCAGATAGAGAGAACTTAAAATTATGACTTCAAGCCTATGAATGGATATGATAAGAAAAGGGCAGGTAACAAATATCATTTTTTAAAAAACAAATAACACAGAAGGAAAACTCAGGAAAGAAAAGGTGCTGGGCAATTCCATTCCCAGGGTGAGAAATGATGCATCTCACAATCAAAGGCTCAGAGAAACAGAAATGTTACAAACTCAGACAAAAGGAGAGGAAAACAGACCCAGCAGAGCAGAGAAACAAAGCAGAAGAGAAAAATAACTCCAATACAGAAATGAAAGGGACATTGGACAAAGCAAAATAGAAAATAGATGTTGATGCAAATAAAGTCAGGAAGATGAAAGATGACCTTGTTAGACTCAGGCATAAGTGGTGGAAAACAGAAGCAAATGGTCAAGGATTAGAATAAACATGAGAGAGATGAAAGGTGACCACCTTGATAAGTACATTTGCTTTCCTACAAACAGGGCAACCAAAGAGACAAACATAAAATTGAAGGTGAAACCAATGATGGTTTCCTAAAAATACAACCTGTAATCAATTTATCTCATCCCTGAAATATCAGTGATAAAATATATACTAGTGATTGCTGTAAAATTTTAAAAATAATAATAAAATAAGAAAGAAAAAGAAATTAGAGATCCATTTAAAAAGTAACGTCAAGGGGGGAGAATAGGCTTTTCTCAAATTTCCATGGAGTAATGTTCCATTTTAAATGACAATGTAGCAATGTTTACCAAATCCAATAGTTAAGAATATAGGAGTCCTATAAAATAAGTAGTCTTGATAGGATATACCTGAAAGAGAAAAGACTAAAATTAGAAATTTCTAAAACAAGACCATACTTTCACGAAATAGTGATGGGATGAATAAATTTTTTTGTATCCATTTACACACAAATATGTATAGCTTATTGTACATAAATATGTATTAATAAAGTTGTCTTAATAAAACAAGTTAAGACTTTCAGTTCCCAGTCCATCATGGAATAAGTTTGGAAATCATTACTCTTGTCTACGTAACAAGAGAAAACCTGAACAAACTGAAAATCAACAACCCTTCTTATATCTGTGAGAGAATGGAGGTAGCAGGGCACATCACTGCCCCCACATCGCAGAAACAGACAGGTAGAAACATAGAATAACAGCTTCACAGAGCTGCTGAACCCACAGACAGAAACCTCCATGGGCACCGGTATTGTGGAAGAAAAACTCAATTGTTTTTGACAAATGGCTGGTGGATCAGTGTGGAAAAGTTTGAGAGTGTTACAAGAACAACCTCACACAAATTAAATTTAAAATAGCTTAACTGAGCAAAGAATGACATGTGAATCAGGTAGCCTCCCAAGCCAAAGTAGGTCTAGAGAGATACCAATGCAGCTGCATGATGGAAGAAGATTTAAGGACAGAAAAAGGAAATTGTCAAACAGAAAATGGAGCTGAGATACAGAAACTGCTGGATTGGTTATACCTTGGTGTTTGCCTTATTTGAATAAGGTTTGAAAAGTTGGACACTCTTGATTGGGTGAAACTCAGTGATTGGCACAAGAGTAGATTATAGTCTGTTTACACTTTCAGTTAGGTTATAGTTCATTATGCACAGAGAAACCTTCAGGCTGAACTTAAAATATTTAAGGGGCAGCTTTGATCTAAACTTCATGGAACAATTTCATCATTTTGGTTATCTTCTCCAATATGAGAGACCAAAATGTGAGGAACATGTCTCTATCATCATCGCAATGTACTTATTCAGTCTCAAATCATACTGGGAAATAGCGAAAAAGTGGGTTTGGGGAGGTAGAAACAAGGTCTTTAGGTTATTTTTTAAGGAGTTACAGTAGAGGGGACTTCCTTGTTCTGGCTTCTCCTATTTTGAGAAGAGAAAAAAAAAAAAAAACTTATCTGTTTTGAAATCTATCCATTTCCTTAAGGTTTTAGTTGAGTATGTCACGTTTACATGTGACTCTATTTTGGTTTGGTCTTGTCTGTTGGGAACTAGTGCATGAGCTTATTCTAAAACAGTGGTCTCCCATAATTTTGTTTAACAATTTCCCTCTTTGATCAAGTTGTCACTTATATGAGAGTGTGAGCAAAACTGAGGGCCTGAGCATCACTCTGTTACCATCATTTTGAATTCTGGTTTCAGCATGACACTCATAGGTTAAAGTTTTTTAAAATATGGAGCAAAAGGAAAACTTATAACATAATACCTAAATTTGTATCTACTCAAACGATCTAAATTCAGTGAATTTAATGAAGAAAACTTCATTCTCTTGAGCAAAGTATGTATTTGTAAAGTATGTATTTGAGCAAAGTATGTATTGAAACAGTCATATATACAGATATATTTTTCTTGGATGCATAAACATCATTATAAATGCAGATTTTTTATTGATACAAAGACAACATGGTAGAGCTGTCATATTTCTCTATAGATACGACAATCTAAAAATTTAATTATTTTTTAATAAGTGACAGCAGATATTCTTTATCTTGATTTTTTTTAAAGATCATATAAAGATTTAAATGCTTGAGAATATCCAAAAACATTCTGAAAAACGTTAAGTAATGACGGAGTACTATCATCATTTGTTAACATGTATTAAAAATTGCTGTAAGAAAAATACCTATGGGTGCAGCACACCAACATGGCACATGTACACATATGTAACAAACCTGCACATTGTGCACATGTACCCTAGAACTTAAAGTATAACAATAAAAAAAAATAAAATAAAAGACCTTATGATTAGCATGTTACTTGAGAAACTGATCATACAAATAAAATAGATACAAGTAACACAATAATTCAGTCTACGATGAGAAATATCATCAGAGAGAAATGTGCTATTAGGTAAACTAAAATGTTTTTAAAATCCATGTATAATTGTCATACAGCAAAATCTCCTCTTTGGTGCCCAGCTCTATGAGTTTTAACAAATAAATATTGTCGTGTAATTGCCAGAGAGACAAGACCCACCACCTTAAAATCTTTGCTCATACACCTTGGTTGTCAAACCTGCTCCTCACTCCCAACTCCTAGGCACAACTAATCTGTTTTTCATCTAGGTAGTTGAACTTCTCCAGAATATCTCAAAAGTTGAACGCTATAGTATGAGTCTGACAAATTTTTTTAAATGTTCTATGTAAATAATTGTGTCATCTGTGACCAGAGACAATTGCATTTCTTCTTTTCTTACCTATATACTTCTTATTTCTCTTTTTTGCCTTCCTGTACAAGCTAGGACCTTGAATTTAGTTGGAATGGTGATAGTGAACATCCTAGATGGTTTACATTCTGAGGGAAAATAACTCAGACTTTGACCACAATATATGATGTGAGTTGTTGTTTTTTGGTAGAAGCCCTTTTTCAGTTTGATGACATTCTCTTTATCTATAGTTTCCTGACATTTTTGTTCTGACTAGATGGTGAATTTTTAAGAATGTTTTATCTTTATCCATTAGGATGGTCCTGTGGGTTCCTTCTTTAGTGTGTATATGGGCAATTGCATCAATTGACATTTTTTTCTTTTTCAAAATATACCAGAATTCATTTATTTACTTGTATGACTATGGACATATTAGTTGTTTCAAATTTGAACTGTTATAGGGACACATTGATCACCTTCAAGCATGTACCCTTGTACACCCAGTAATACATTTTCTCACATTTGCACCTAAAGATACTAAGGATGAGACTGGTGTAGGCTGTAGGTTTTGTCCAATATACTAGATATTGCCAAATTCTTCTTGAATTTCTATGCCTTAGGCAGGAACTTGTGTGAGTTTCTGTTTCCCTACGTCCTCTCCAAGACTTGACATTTCAAGACCCTTTGGTTTTCCCTGACTGGATGGCATGAAATAATTATCTCCTTGTTTTAATGATACTTCCAGATAACTAGTGAGGTTATGATTTTAATCTTTAATTATTGCTTACTTGCATCTTCTCTTCTAAGAGTTGCTATGCTATATCCTTTGCCCATTATTCTATTTTATATTTGTAGAGGTTTGTTATACAATCTGTATGATAATTTATTATTATTAATATATGCTGAAAACACCTTTTCCAGCTTGTGACTTGCTTATTTTATTAATATATCGTAGTCATACATATTTTGGGGTACATATGATATATTGATACATATATGCAATGTATAATGATCAAGTCAGAGTAATTGGGATATTCGTCACCTCAAACATTGACCTTTTCTTTGTGTTGGGAGCATTGCAATTCTCTCCTCTAGCTATTTTGAATGTTTAACCCACTTTGCATTTCTGGGATAAAATCCAGTTGAATACAGTATATTATCCTTTTTATATATTGCTAGAAGTGGTCTGTTAATATTTCATTAAGTTTTTCTTCATAAGGGATATTTATGGTTACATTTACTCTCTGGCAATATCTTTGTGTGTGTGTGTGTGTTGGTTGATTTTATCAGCAATGTTGCCTCCAGTAAATAAACTGGGAAACAGACCCTCATCTTTAATATTTTGGAGGACTGTGTAGAATTGATATTATTTATTCCTTTAAAATTTTGTTAAATTTGGCCGAGTGCCGTGGCTCAAGCCTGTAATCCCAGCACTTTGGGAGGCCCAGGCGGGTGGATCATGAGGTCGGGAGATGGAGACCATCCTGGCTGTAATCCCAGCTCCTCAGGAGGCTGAGGCAGGAGAATGGCGTGAATGCAGGAGGAAGAGCTTGCAGTGAGCCAAGATCGTGCCACTGCACTCCAGCCAGGGCAACAGAGCGAGACTCCGTCTCAAAAAAAAAAAATAAATAAATTGTTAAGTTTGCCCATAAAGCTATCTGAAATATCTGAGCTCCAAAGTTCTTTCTTCTGCCTCTTTGATTTTTATTGCTGAGGCTTTCTACTACATTTTGCATTTCTCTAAGTGTGTCCTTTATTTCTTGAATTTGTGATTGTTTTTTATTTATGCTATCTATTTCACTGAAGATTTCTCCCCTTATATGTTGTATCTTCTTTAAAATTATCTTAAGTTGGACTTCACCTTTCTCTGGTGCCCCCTTGATTAGCTTAACAATCAATCTTCCGAATTCTTTTTCAGACAATTCAGGAATTTCTTCTTGGTTTGGATCCATTGCTGGCGAGCTAGTGTGATTTTTGGGGAGTTGTTAAAAAACCTTGTTTCATCATTTTACAGAATTATTTTTCTGGTTCCTTTTCATTTGGGTAGGCTATGGCAGAGGGGAGACCTGGTGCTCAAGACTTCTGTTCAGATTTTTTGTCCCATGGGGTGTTCCCTTGATGTAGTACTCTCCTCCTTTTCCTAGGGATGTGGCTTCCTGAGATCCAAATTATAGTGACTGTTATTTTTCTTCTGGATCTAGCCACCCATCAGAGCTACCAGGCTCAGGGGTGGTACTGGTGCCTGCACAGAGTTCTGTGATGTGAAGCATCTTCAGATGTCTCAGCCATGGATACAAGCACGTGCTGCAGTGGAGGTGGCAGGGGAGTTAAATGGACTCTGCCAGGTTCCTGTAGATGTTTGATGCACTAGTTTTGTGGTGGTTGACCTCCTGTCAGAAGGTGGTGCTTTCAAGAGGGCATCAGCTGTGGTAGTATAGGGAGAATCAGGCAGTGCGCAGGACCCTAGAAGTCCCAAGAGAATATGACCTTTGTCTTCAGCTCCCAGGTGGGTAAAGCAGAACCATCAGGTGGAGGCAGAGTTAGGCGTGTCTGAGCTCAGACTCTCATTGGGCAGGGCTTGCTGCAGCTGCTGTGGGGGATGCGGTTGTGATTCCCAAGTCAATGGAGTTATGTTCCCAGGAGAATTATGGCTGCCTCTGCTGTGTCCTGCAGCTTGTCAGGGAAGTCAGAGAAAGCCGGCAGCTACAGGCCTCAACCAGTTCCTGTGCAACCCAAAGGCTGGTCTCACTCCCACTATGCCCCCCTACCCCACCTCAGTAGCATTGAATTTTTTTCCAGACAGTGGGTTAGAGAGGCTGAGAACTTGCCCCAGGCTGCCAGACTCCCAGCTGAGAAAGCAAGCAAGGCTTTTGTACCTCCATGCCTGTCAAGTCTACACCGGATTCGTGCCCTCCCTGGAGTTCTGGCCAGGAGACTTCACATTTGGTTGGAATTGTTACAAAGTTTAGCTGGATGTTTCCTTCTCACTGTGGTCTTTTCCCAGTTCTTCTGGCAGCCCTCCCCAAGGACCCGTGTAAGACAAATCAGAAATGGCTTCCCTGGGGCCCAGGGAGCTGACAGGACTTTTCCTGCTGTTTCCTCTATCCCTGTATTTCATTCAGCTTTCTAAATTGACACAGTTCCAGGTAAGGTAAGAGTCTTCTCCTGTGATCTAGACCTTCAGGTTCCCCGGTGAGAGTGTGGATGATCTCCATTTCCCATTTTCACAGTTTGAGCACTCACAGTATTTGAGCTGTCTTCTGGGTCCTACGGGAGCAATCCACTTCCTTCAGAGGGTCTGTGGATTCTCTTAGCTTTCCTGGTCTGTTTCTGCCGTAGTTCTTGGAGCAAACATTCATGATGCATGTCTCCACATGCTGCTCTGTATGTCCCAGTGGGAGCTGCAACTTAACCCTGCCTCTTATCCACAATTTTCCCTCGTCCAAGATTTTAAAAAACACTGTTAATGGGAGAAACAATTGTAAGAATCATGGAGAGGAGCCCAATAGAACTGAGCAGAGAAACTCTATACATCCTTCATGCGGTGTCCCCAAGAATACCCTGAGGATCAAGGATTCATCAGAAGGACACATGAAACTTTGAAATTGTTATACTCGTGGTTATAGTTTATGACAGGAAAAGGATGGAGGGCAAAATTAGCAATGGGAAAAGGCACATGGTGGGCATGGGGTGGAGTCTGGAGGAAATCAGGTCTAAACTTCCAGGTGCTCCTTCCAAGGAGAGAAGCATGGGATGTGCTTAATTCTTCCAACAGTGATGTGAGACAACATATGCAAAATTCTGCCAACCAGGGAGGCTCAGGTGAGCCTTTGTGTTTAGCGTTTTCATTGAGAGTTAGCCTTGTAAGGATATAGCACCTGTGTGATTGACTTCAGTTACTCGAGCTTCAAACCCCCATAGAAAAAGCAGATGTTCATCCTAAATCACATTTTTACCATAATTTATCTGGACAAATGGGAAGAGTGCGGCTCAAGGTTTCAGGCATGCCAAAACACTCTTATCAGACAGGATTTTCCAACAGCTTGGTCCCTTGGAGTCAACCAAAATCCAGTTTAGAAAACAGGCCTTGCTTGGATATGTTTCGGGTTTGAGCATCTAGACCTGCCCAGTTTACTCTTTCCTGCACACTCTACAATCTAGGTTTTCCTATTCCATTCTCATTCCATGCACACAAGTTTTCTTCTTTTTCTTGTACAATCTTTCATTTTATAATGTTTGTCTTGCCATTGGCATAGCCAAAAATATAAGTATTCAAAAAGCTTGGGTATTGTGCAAGTCCTAGATTTGAATCAACTTTTTGTAAAGTCCTTGTCCGTTTTCCCAATACAAGTGAACATTCTGCAACAGTAATCTCTTTTTCTCTGAAATATTTAAAACTGTACTCAGCAGAAAATACATTATAAAATGATGATACTTTGTCATTATCAGAATTAAGAAAAATTGACTTAAAAGAGCAAACTACAGTGTGTGCTAAATAGTGCTGGGAAAAAATTGAGTTTGTACAAAATCTTCTTGTACCACAAGCTGCAACTATGTATGATTCCTCCTTATTTGAAAAACAATCCAGTGCCTCCACACTTTGGATTGCTTTATATAAATATTATTTTTAAGTTTGAGTGGCATAGAGCTCTTGTGCCTGGTTACTTTTATTTATTGTGTTTGGACTTAGGAACCTAAGATTTAAATTTTCTATTGGGAATTTAAAGACTTCAACTTTTAGCTCATATTTAAATCCACATCCACACTCACTAGGATTGAACAATTTAAGATACTTTTAAGATATTTTAATATAAAAAATAAAATAAATGACTTGTGACTTAAATAATTACCATACTATTCCTCAGCCTCTATGTGGACTTGACATAGGCAATACATTCACAAATACATTGAAATATGTGTTTGATACTCTATTTATAACCTAAAATGCCAATCAAGATTTCCCAGAGAATGAATATCATTTTTAATTCACATTAAAGTTCTCACAAAAGTAGTTCAACCGATATGTAAAATCCTTAATTTCATATGTAAATGAGCAGTCATACTTTTTAACAATAACTTCTATTAGGCCAAGTAAAAATGTTCTGCTTGGGGTTGGGGCTTGCTTTATGACATCTTTAATGACTGAAAATTTTATCAACATTTTTCTAGTCCTTATACTAATTCTGTAAGATAGATCTATCTACACACATGTAGGTATACATGCATGTAAGGTATGTATATATATTTGTTAACATGTATATATATTAAAAATATGCTTTTCCTAGATTGTTCCTACCACTCCAACAGAGAATTCTTCTTTAATAATTGGCAATTTAGTGTGTTTTGTTTATAAGTTCTTGGTGCATGTTTTCCCACTGCCGATAAAATACCCAAATTTCAACACGTAGACAAAATAAAATATTAGTGTCTCAGTACATAACAACACTCAATATCTAATAATCAGAGTTTAAAATATATCAATCTTTACTTTCTTTTTTAAAAAAATTCATAATGCATTACAAAACAAAAGAAAGAATTTTTCTTCAAGGAATTTCGTGCCCTGCCATGTTCTTATAATTCACATACCAATTTATATAAGGTTCTCTCTTAATTATAAGAAAATATAAAGCACAAATTTGTTTCATGGTTTATAAGAAGGAGTCATCTGTGTTCCCATCAGTCAGTCGTATTCAATTTCTTCTAGAGACACATGTCTCTTCTCTCAGCCCAGGAGGAGTTGTGAGGCATGGCAGGGCAGAATTACTGTTCAGCTAGAGAGTATCAGAAATGAATAAATCCTGCACTGCTGCTTTTCTTACCGCTGCTCCTCCTCCGCTGTCTTCCCTGTGGTATGTACTCTGAAATGAGCTAGGCTCACCTCAGACCCAGGAGAAGGAAGACAGAGTTGCATAATTTTAAGGAAAGTGTCAGAAGAAAATATGTTCTTACTTAGATGTGGAATTATAATGAGCATATGAATAGGGAAAGAGCTTTTCATGTAAACATGAATTTTTTTAAGAATATAACATTTTCTTAAAGTTAATCAGGAAACTGACATATAAGCTAATATAATTTTGAGAGATAGGTTTTAGAGTAGCTTTCGATGCAACCAACACTCAAGAAACACACACATGCACACAGGAAAAAAAAGTACCATCTTTCGTTTCATGCACATTTGAGGAAGGGAAAGGGGTGTTAAATTCATTTAATATAATATCATGCATCCATTACAAATGACCACATGAGTCTAGGTTGTCATGGAAATATATTCATAGAATTACATCTGTGGTAAGAATGTTTCAAGAGAGATGCCTATTATGATTTCACTTTACTGAAAATATATATATACACACACATATATATATACACATATATATATGAATACTTACTGTTTTGGTCCATTCTTGCATTACTATAAAGAAATGCAAGAATTTATAAGAAAGGTGATTAATTGGCTCACAGTTCTGCAGGCTGTACAGGAAGCATGGCAGCATCTGCTTCTGGGGAGGCCTCAGGGAGCTTTTACTCATGGCAGAAGGCAAAGGGAGAGCAGGCGTCTCACATGGCAAGAGTGGGATCAAGAGAGAGATGGGAGGTGCCACACACTTTTAAATAACCAGATGTCATGAAAACCTTATCATAAGAGCAGCAGAAGGGGGGTGGCGCCAAATTATCAGAAACAGCACCCAAGATCCAATCACCTCCTGCCAGCCCCCACCTCCAACACTGGGGATGACAATTCAACATGAGATTTGTGCGGGACACAGATACAAACCATTTCACTTACAAGAGAACTCGGGAAGAATTTCACAGTGAAATTATTCATGGGTTATAAGATTGTGTGGTGGTTAATAGTGAGTGTCAACTTGATTGGATTGAAGGAGGCAAAGTATTGATTCTGGGTGTGTCTTTGAGGGTGTTGCCAAAGGAGATTAACATTTGAGTCAGTGGCTGGAAAAGGGAGACCCACCTTTGATGTGGGTGGGCACAATCTAATCAGCTGCCAGCATGGCCAGAATATAAAGCAGGCAGTAAAACATGAAGACACTAGACTGGCCTAGCCTCACAGCCTACATCTTTCTCCCATGCTGGATGCTTCCTGCCCTCAAACATTGGATTCCAAGTTCTTCAGCTTTAGGACTTTGACTGGGTTCCTTGCTTCTCAGCTTGCAGATGGCCTATTGTGAGACCTTGTGATCATGTGAGTTAATACTCCTTAATAAACTCCCATGTACTTATATATCTGTCTTATTAGCTCTGTCTCTCTAGAGAACCCTGATAATACAGACTGTAGGGATTATTTATTTAGTTTGTAAATTTATTAATCTGTTTAATGTTTTATTTACAAAAATGTAATTTATTAGATTACTAAAACAATAATCTGGAAGTAACAGCTAGTTTTTAGAGAGAGAGAAAAGTGTTAGCATTAAAATAGAGGTCAAACAATGAGTGGCATATTAATATGCACATGTGTGTTATTTATGAAGATAGTGTAAAATCTGAATCCATCTATAAACTATTTACCATCTATCTACACCTATATAACTAACCGTGATCTTTTACTGCACAATGGCAGAACACATATTCTTTTGAATGTACAAGGTACATTATTGATTTTAACCGAATATGGGCCGTATAACGCAAATATCAATAAACTTCAAAGAATTGCATTGCTTCTCAGTATTTTATTTAACCATAGAGAGATTAAGATATAATTTAATAGCAAAGGTGAGTAGAAAATCCTGACATATTTCAATATTATTCGATAGATTCGTACTTGCAAATAACTTCTGGTATAATTTTTCAGTGCTATTTGCTGAGCTTCACACCCAGTATAAAGTACCAGCACACTACACACTTGCTCTGCTCAAGCTTGAGGATAAGGAATACTGCTGCAGCTGAGGAATCTTTTCATCAAACCACATGGGCAAATGATTACCTTTTGTGTAGTCAAGGGGAAAACTCTATTGAAACTTGCAAGTAATGTTTAAAAAAAGAAAAAAAAAAAAAGCTTGCTACCCATGATTTATTCTTTAAATATCTGTCCCTGGTTGTGTAGAATATTTTAGCTTGTACTAGCCAAAATATGTCAGCGAAATGATATTCTTCTATACAGCACATAAATATATACATTCTGTGTGTACTGAGGAATTGTATGGATAACACATAGACATTTATTTCACCAACCACAAAATTGTAGAATTTAGCTGGGACATCAATAAATAAGTTAACTCAAGGTTATATTTATATGCATGCAATGAACTTTGAAGTTATGTCTGCAAATGAAAACTTTAGAAATACTGTAGAAAATTGTCAATTTTCATATTTATGGGATAAACAACATGTATATTATATAAAAACATATCATAGTATAATATTCAAATGCTACCCATAATTGACTCTTATATATATATGCAAGATTCATAGATTCAAAGGGTTATCAAATTTCACTTCCAAAGAAGGAGTGACATCGGACATGTAGTTTAAGTGTCACATTTTATAGCTGGAAAATATATGGTTTATGCAACAAATACCTCACCAATGTCTCACATGTATATTCTTATTGTAAAGAAAGTATCACCTAAAAAGGCTTTGTTACCTACAGTTTGATATTTGAGGAAAGACCTCTTTTAAGACCTTTTGTAAAAGTTCTTTCTCATTTATAGTGTACCTGCAGAACGTCATCTGTGGTTGTAACATAGACATGACATGTCTCAACTTATTTAAAAAAGGATATGGTGATTCACTGGCCAGTAGTATAAAAAATTGGCCTACCAATTAAATTCAAGATAGCTTTAAGTCTATTTAATAGACACAGTATAAATGAATTACTACCAAAATCTTAGAATATTATACCTTAAGTATGTACTGACTAACCGTGCCAGACAAAATTAATTCTTATGTAATTGAAGCCAACAGGAGTAAAACATTGGCTAAAAGTCAATTTGTGTGATAAAGAGGAAGCTAGGCAGCCCCAAACAGCTTTTAGTGAATGCTTTTTTGCTTTTCTTCTATCATTGCTGAAGCTAAATGAGCAAGAGATAAAAGTCAAATACATGCAGACTATATTCTCCATGTCATTCTATTCTTTTTCTGAAACTAATAAATTGGACCGTAAGGAGTGTTGCTGAGGTTATATCTTTGCTCCTTAGAATAAATGAAAGAAAAGATAGAAAAGCCCCTGAGTTCAGGTCGATTTGCGCAGCCAAAAAATGTGTTTCCTTTTACTGTATTAATGATTAAAATTGCCTGTACTGATTAATTATATTGATTGACTTTATAGAAATTCATCTGTCGAATTCACAGCAGGTTCTGAATTAAAATGGAAAACTCTTGGAATAATGTAAGTGGACTGTATGGACGTGGGGCAACTTTAAATGTATGTATCTATCACTGTGTGTGTCTAGACTAGGGCTTCTCAACCTCAGTACTGAATTTTTTGACAGATAATTCTCTGCTGTATAATCCTGTACTCGGTTGCACAGTCTGATGAACTATGGATGTTTAGCAGCACTCCACTAAATTCTAGTAGCATCTTCTTCCCCCAGTTGTGACATCTGAAATGTCTCCAGACATGCCCTGGGGTGGAGTGACAAAATTGTCCTATTTGAGAACTATTGCCTACGTCTTCTTTCTGAGTCAGTACAGCCTGGATTTGTGATACTTCTAGCTAAGTGCTAGTATAATGCCTATTATCTAATTCCCTAATTCTTCAAAAATAAATAATCTTAAAGTGATTACTTAACTCTAAATCCCAGTGTTGCCTCACAGAGATTAGCTGAGCTATGACATTTCACATTTAACTTCTACTCTAATGCTAGCCATTGAAGAGTTTAACTATTAAAAGTGCTAAACGTATTCTCTATGAACAGGAACAATCCATTCGCCTGATTCAGAAGGGTTTTTCCAAACCAGGGGCTCTTGACAAGCAGCATCTGCCTCCCCCAGGTGCTGATAAGAAATAGACATTTTCAGTCCTTCCCAGTACACAGAGAATTGGAAAATCTAGGCTTCATGAAGACACATGAGGACACACAGCATCATCGAACTGGACTAACACTTTTTATTATTCACTACCTATCTAAGTTGCAAGCTGAACTAGCCACTTTTTAATGAAATATTACTTTTACTTGTAAGACTGGCAGGAAAACAAATGCTTTAGCAGATATTTTCATAAAAATTAACAGTGAGCCAGTAATTCCAAGGAAAGCATTTGATGGCCTTTGTTGCCGATGATAAAATGTGAGCATTCAGGTGATAACTCTCTGCATGTTGGGAACGACTGTCTATCCACCTCGCTCAGTCCACACAGCAGACAGCAGCTCTTGTCATGAGGAAAGCAATAAGCAATAAGCTCACCTAAGCCTTCACCTTATACCTCCTGAACAAAGTACATCTGGCTTCCAGAAAATACAATGATTTCAGAGATGATTTTTAGAAATAACAGGTACAAAAATGGAAGAAGTGCACTCCCATGCATTGCCAACCAATTGCTGCATTATAGATCTCACTAAAGCTCAAAGTAACCCTATGAAACCAATTTTGTCATCCCTTGGGAGAATGAATAATGAAGCCGTGAGAAGTGAAATAAATTGAGTAGCTTTTCTCTCCCAGCAAATTGTGAGACTAGACTGCATATCTCGTTCCGATTCTCTTCTAAATCCACTTTCTTTTCATTATGCAATGATTTAATTATATTCAGGAATGAAACAAACTAACCCATGAGAAAGTGCTTCTCCAATAGTAGCTAAACAAATAATGTTTTATAATAATAAAGAGCATAGTTTGTTAATAATTATTGTTTACTCATGTAATCACAGAGGTCAGGATCAGAATTTTAATAGTACAGAATATTTTCGTAAGTCCCATCCCAATCCCAAATGCTTCCCTCACCCCAAAATAATGGCCACTCTGTCTGCCTTTTTCATGATCACATTCTTTCTCCTCTTTATAATTTTACCATCCATAGATTATGGTTAATGTATTTGACTTTTGCTTTTTTTCACCCAACCTCTGGCATTTTTGTTATCATTCTGTAGCATACAATTTTATGAATAAACTACAATTTATTCTATCCCATTGTTAATTAATATTAAATTTTATGTAACTTTCATTGATTACAAGGAATATTATTAACATTTTTGTTCACTATTGCTATTAATATCTACCCTGTTGCACAACTGCATGCACTTTTCTAAGATGGTGGTTCGTATACATGTTGGTCTCAAACTTTTTTGTAATTTAAAAATTATTGAAGACCTCAAAGAGCATCTGTTTGTTTAAATTCTATCTTATCAATTTTTGCATATTATAAGTTAAATATTATTAAAATTATTAGTACATTTAAAATAATAAATCTACTTATGTTGATATAAATATGTTTTGTAAGAAATATGTTCACTCCACATTCACTGTCATATTATTCACAATAGGCAAGATATGTAGTCAATCTCAGCATTCATCAGTTGTATGAATGGAAAAAGAAAATGTGGTGGATATTCAAAACAGAGCGCTATTCAGCTTAAAAGAGAAGAAAATCCTGTTGTTTGCAACAATGTGGAAGAACCTGGAGGAAAATTGTGTTGACAGTGAAATTAGCCATGTGGTATTTTCTATAGATAAATACCACAGGATCACACTTGTGTATGGAATCTTAAAAAGTTGAACACAGAAAAGAAGAGTAAAATGTGGTTGCCAGGTGCTAGAAGATGGGGAGAGATGTTGGTCAAAGGCTACTAAATTTCAGTTAGAAAAGAGGAATAAGCTAAAGAGGTTTATTATATAATATGGTGACTATATTGTATTCCAGAAAATTGATAAAAAAGTAGGGCTTAAGTGTTCTCGCTATAAAAAAAAAAGTATGTGCATTATAGAGTATGTCAATTAGCTATATTTTAAAACATGTACACAATAAATATATAGAATTATTATTTATCCATTTAAAAACATCATTGGTATATATCACAATCAATGTCATTTTATAAATATAAAACCATATAATGGGCCAAAGAGAAATCTGAAATTATTAATACCAGCATATTATGTTTTTTGCTGGATAGTATTTATGTATGATTTTACTTTGCCCAATGTAACAAGTTGGCTTAAATCAACCAATTACTTAATTTCACTTTTAATGAAAACTATGACTATACTCCCCCCAAAAACAGCAAAATCACTGAGTGAATTAAAATTGGCTTACATTTTTATAAATTCTTTAATGTTTGACTTAATTGAAGGCAACTGAATTCTGATAGCTACTTATTCATTAAATTTGTTGGATCACACACGGATATGTAACTGAATAGTGGAAGACAATTTTAAAATCCTTTTTAGATTATTATGGATATTCTTATTTGATACTACATTAAACTTAGCAAATCGTAATTTTTAAACATTTACTTGC
>NW_012105809.1:1022852-1023213 GCF_000951045.1 Mandrillus leucophaeus
ATACAAAATTAATGTGCAAAAATCACAAGCATTCTTATACACCAGTAACAGACAGACAGAGAGCGAAGTCATGAATGAACTTCCATTCACAATTGCTTCAAAGAGAATAAAATACCTAGGAATCCAACTTACAAGAGATGTAATGGACCTCTTCAAGGAGAACTACAAACCACTGCTCAGTGAAATAAAAGAGGACACAAACAAATGGAAGAACTACCATGCTCATGGATAGGAAGAATCAATATCTTGAAAATGGCCATACTGCCCTAGGTTATTTATAGATTCAATGCCATCCCCATCAAGCTACCAATGAGTTTCTTCACAGAATTGGAAAAAACTGCTTTAAAGTTCATATGGAACC
>NW_012105809.1:1025598-1027246 GCF_000951045.1 Mandrillus leucophaeus
AACAAACCTGCACGTTATGCACATGTACCCTAGAACTTAAAGTATAATAATAATAAATTAATTAAAAATAAATAAATAAAATACTAGAGTCTTCTGATACATTTAAAATGTGATTTAAAAAGAAAATTTACTTGCAATGTGGGATTAGTGACTATTTCAATCTATGTAACATTAAAATCTGCTGCTCTGTGTTGAACTTTGAATGGACCTTTTACTCATCCCTGACCTTGCAGCTTCATACATTGGTCTTTTGGAAAATATTGGTTCACCAAATTATGTGGCTCTTCCAAGTGGTAATACCTTCAATGAAAAATTTTTAAAAATCAAGTTGAATTTTACATTTTCACGAAAATCAAATTTGATCTCACACAGTATGAGAGAAGAGTCACTGCTCCTCTCAAACGAAAAGTCTTTAAGATAGGGAAGCTATCAAGCTCATGATGATAGATGGATACATGTTTTTAAGATTTTCAATTATCACTTGAATGCTCACATTTTATCATAGGCAACAAAGGCCATCAAATGCTTTCCTTGGAATTACTGGCTCACTGTTAATTTTTATGAAAATATATGCTAAAGCATTAGTTTTCCTGCCAGTCTTACAAGTAAAAGTAGTATTTCACTAAAAAGTGGCTAGTTCAGCTTCCAACTTAGATAGGTAGTGAATAATAAAAAGTGCTAGTCCAGTTTGATGATGCTGTGTGTCCTCATATATCTTCATGAAGACATTTTTGACAGAACTCCAGCAGTGTGAATCACATAACATTTGCAACATCAGTGCAAGTGTCAACACAGTGAAAGAACTAAAATAAACCATGTTAGTGCAGATGTGAAAATAACTTTGAATTAATGGACCTCATTAAAAGTCTTGAGGATTCTCAGAGGTGCAAAGGCCACACTTTGAGAACTTCTGCTTTAGGATATCCACTTGCAATTGTCCCTGATGCTTCCTAGGGTACATATAATTTAAAATTTACAAGATTGTGCCAAGTTATTTGTTCAAACTTATTACATACTAATGTGCATTGTCTTAATTGTCCACATGGATGAGCATAATAAATTCCTAGTAGGGGTTTTTACTGGCTCACAATATATATCCATTTCTACTTTTGTTAAATATTGTCAAAATATCCTGATAGACTACATTTCCAATACAAATTTTTATCAATAATTTATTAATGACTGATTCTCCACATCCTCTTCAATGCTACTTGTAATTAATGTTTTTTAAAAATTGACTGTTAGTCAATTTTCACATTGCTATAAAGAAATGCCAAGACTGGGTAATTTATAAAGCAAAGAGGTTTAATTGTTTCACAGTTCCACAGGGCTGAGGAGGCCTCAGGAAACCTGCATTCCTGGTGTAAATCAAAGGAGAAGCAATGCGTGTCTTACATGGCAGCAGGAGACATAGAGCAGGAAAATCGCCAGATCTTGTGAGAACTCACTCACTATAAGGAGAAAAGTAAGAGGGAAATCTGCCCTCATAGTCCAATCTCTTCCCACAAGGTCCCCTCTCCACATGTGGGGATTAGAATTCCCGATGAGATTTAAGTGGGGACACATAACCAAACCATGCCATTGATTAAGAAAAAACACCCCAATTTCTCATCATTTTAACATGCATTGCCTTGATCAGTGGAGAAGT
>NW_012105809.1:1029180-1030898 GCF_000951045.1 Mandrillus leucophaeus
AGTCTTCCTCATATTTTTGAAGACTGTAGAGTGCTCCACTGTAAAGAGGCACTTGCTTCATTCAATGGCCCTTTATTGGATGGCTTCATGGGTTGTTTTAAAATATCAACTATTACAAACAATTCTGCAATGGAAAACACTGAATGTTTTATTTCACAGATAAACTGTATCCTAGGTTTCTTGGTTCTTTCAATCTCACACACATGCCACTGTTTTCTGTGTGTTGTGCATCTTTACAGTAAGAGTGTCCTTATTCAACAGTAAGATCATTGGCCCTATGGCTGAAAATTTAGTTTGAATCATCTCTGTTTTTTAATTTATCATTAAAGTTATTTTGAATCAAAAATAGACACTGGATAGCTACTATATCGTCTTAACTCTTAATTGAAAAAATAAACATTCTTCCTGATTCATGTGAAACTTTTGAGTTGAGTTCATTTTGATATTTCAAATTTGCACCCCTGGGTTAAAATCATTTAATCACGTACTTAGAAAGTGTTCTTATAAAGTTTTACCTTTATAAGTCCATATCAGTTATCACTATAACTTTCTCAGATAGTGTACACACATTTATTGCTCATTTACTCTGTACAACGTGTTTATCCTCATTCATTTGAAATGGATTTACATTGGGTTAAGATATACATATTGACCTATCCAACCATAGCAATTCTTTATGAAATGTAAATATCTTCCTGATTATGAAAATTGTGTGCTAGTCCCTTGCTATTTCCACTACAGATTCATTTAAAAATGTTGCATAGTTAGTGTGTGTCTCAAAAATATGCCATATTTTAATACATTTCTGTACAGCATTTTCTCATTTGTAAATGTTAAGAATTATCCTAGGAGACTAGAGGTAGATTGTTAAGAACTCCAGGTGGGAATGGAAATTTCATTTTGCAGCTGTCTTTTGTTCCATTTAGCTTTTATTTACTAAGAATGATATATATATTGCAAGAATAACATATTCACTCTTTTTTCACTCATTAGAGAAAAATTGTGAACAATGAAATAGTATTTATGACAAGTCACTTTCTCAGAGTACATTTTTACAATTTCCTCCAAGCAAGTGTCGTCCCAAATTATATTTCAAAAAATGCTCTTATTCAAAAACCAAAACAAAAAAATTTTAATTTATTGTTAAAAAATATGTGAAATTCTAATGCTGACAGGTATCTAATACCCTGGTATTCTAAAAGTCTTCAAATAAAAGTTTTTGCTTAACTTTATTTAAGATAGCCTTTCTTAAAGTGCTGTGAACACAAAGTGCTTCCTTTCAAAGTACAACTAAGTGGATCCTTTATTTAGTTAGTTATTTGAAATCTACTTATTGAGTATTGATTATCAATACATTCTCTACCAGCATCCTGGAAAATCCACAGTAAGCTGAAAATCAGTTTTAGGTCTCAAATTCCCAGAGTTTTCACTTCTTTCTTGCTCCCCTATTTCTCTATCTCAAAATACAAATGTTGTCTTCATGTCAGTGTGACATTTCATACAAAAACTCATAATACACGCAAAAATAAGCATGAAAATAGAAAAAGTTTCCCAATTATTCGACCTTAAAAATTAGAAGACCAAAGTATTAACTGAAATTTTAAATATAAGAGTTTATAATTCGTGTCAGTCGTTTCATCAACAAAGAGGTTGGCTTTTACCAACTACATCTGCCAAAAAGCCATTATATTTGACTGATCATGAGGTAGAGTTTCATG
>NW_012105809.1:1031803-1033081 GCF_000951045.1 Mandrillus leucophaeus
AGTGGGGACACATAACCAAACCATGCCATTGATTAAGAAAAAACACCCCAATTTCTCATCATTTTAACATGCATTGCCTTGATCAGTGGAGAAGTTAGTAATTCATCCTCCGTTATCATTTGTATTTTCTTTCTGTGAATTACATGGCTGGGTCCCTTGCCCACTGTTTCCTTGGTTAAATTTTTTTTTTTTTTTTTACTAATATCTAAGGCTCTCTTGAATATTTTGTGAATGAAAACATGTTTCCATGTTTCCTCCTACTGCATATTTTTCTCCTAATATTCTAAATTTGTTAACAAGTTCTTCTAACACAATTTAAATTCATCAGTAATTCTGCTGTTTCTCCTCAGCTTTGTCCCTCGCTTCAGAAAGCTCTATGCATTTATTTTATTTTAACATTTATTTTAAAATGTTTGTATTTTCAACTAATACTTTTATAGGTTTTTTCTTCTTTTATATTTAATCTACCTGATACTTACTTTTTAGTAGAGTATCTTTAAAGGATAGACTGTCACACTTTTTGTTGAAACATTTTCTTTATTCATTTTTCACATAACATTTTATATAGTTACATTTTATCTTAATAGAAAAAGGAAAAAAGGGAAGTCTTATGAAACTAAAAACATCAGAAAATGACTTAGTTAACTCGTAATACTAAGTTTAAGTTTCCTTCTACCATCGTATAATTTAAGTTCAGGTGGCAATGAATAAAGAAGCACCAGTCTATTTACCAAGGAGGCCTGCTTCTTTTAGTGGAGTGTGATATTTAGAAATTAAGATAAGAAATGGAGGCCTTAGGCATGTTCAAAGGTACTATGACATCTTATCTTTTAGTTCCTTTTAGTGAGCAGTGCAAGGAAATACATACTAAAAATCACGAGTTCATATTTATATGTGTAGTTTAAATTTACTATTGCAGTGTTTTGGCTAACTTTTTGATTTTATATTTTTTAGCTTTTTCTCTTATGATGAGACCTTGGCTTCTAACAACAATAGTACATTGACTTATGTGCTATATCATTCAATATACATATTTTACAATACTAATATAACTCTTATAAAAAATTTATCAATAAACTTTCTGAATGTAGTTTAAATTTCATTTGAAGTTCTTTTTATGCTTGAAATATATCTGCTAAGAATAGACATTATATTGTTTCATTTATTTGAAATAATTTCTTTCTTGGGTAAATATACTGCTGTTTTGATAAAATATTAGGATCATGTGTTTCTGTTTATTTCAGGATTTGCTGTTTGATTATTTGAACGTGTCATAAA